>NW_027137572.1:194431-334229 GCF_001692895.1 Cenococcum geophilum 1.58 | reverse complement strand
CNAAATTNNNATANCTTAAAAACTACTAANCTATTTACTATGNAACTTTAATAGAAGCTATAGAGTGTATATAAAAGTCTAAATCTAAATTATTAGAATTTATTATTAAGTGGTTGTTAAGATATTATATTGTGATTTTTACGATTTTTGGTAGGGAAATGGATCTGCCGGCTCGGTGGTGGAATATGTTACCTATACACCTAGCCCAATAATAAGCCTATCGTAGTACCTGCTATAATGTTCCGTTACATAATTACTACCTAGTTATAGTATTAAATATAGAAAGTTAAATAATATACCACCAAAAGCAGCTACTACGACGCTATTAACGGCGGCAACTACTTCGAGGTTAGGAGGAGACACTAGTATAGCGGACACTAACTTTTAATAACCTATAACGGTCGGACAGCTATAAGAGATAGTTAACCAGTTAATAGCTAACAATATAGTAATGGAAGAAAGGGTTAATAGGATAGGAGCGGCAAGGATTAAGCTACTATTAATTAAAAGATACTTAGGAGAGAGGTTAAAGCTTAAAGGATTCCTTACGCAAATGCACTTTAAAGTCACGTAAGAAGGGGTAAAGCTACCAACACCTATGGATTAAATAGCCTACGTAGGACTATTCCTGTTAGGAAGAGTACTTAAATGGTTTAAGCTTTACCTTACGGAAATATAGGCAAACGGAATGACGACCACTAATTAGGAGGTGCGGTTTATATTCTTAAGCTAGGAAGGGTTTATGGAATAACTTATATAAATATTTGGAGACCTAGAGGCAATAACCACAGCAGAAAGAAAACTCTAAGATATTATATAACGAACCTTAGCAATTAAGTATATAACGTAGTTCTAGACACTAGCAATATAAGTAGAATAGAATAATAAGGCGCTTATAGCACAGTATAAGTAAGGACTTAAGGCTAAAGTCTAGGACGCGATTATTCTAATAGAAGATGCGGATACCTTATAAAAGCTAATAGATTAAGCGATTAAGATTAATAATTGGATTTATTAAAGGGAATAGGCTAAGAGAGGCTATAATAGAGTTCTATAGTTATATAAGGCGTAAAGTATATAATAACTAAAGCTAAGTTAGAAACTATGGTATAGCGCAGAGCTAATAGACCTAAGTGGTACTAAAGAAGCCTATAAGAGATAGAGTAAGAAACTATAAAAACCTAGAGGCTAAACTAGGGATCTTAGTAGCAGAAGACGTTTAGGCGGACTCTATAGCAAAGTTAATAATTTCAAAATAGAGCTTATATAAATTATGGGAAATAAGGTTATTTCGCGAGGGATTATAAAGATAGTTAGAGTTACTATACAATAAAGGAAACTAGACTAGTAGTAAAAGACACATATATAGAGGGACGATAGTATACTGTAAGGAACAAAAGAATATTTAATTAAAAGTTTTGCGTTCTATTGTAATAACGCATATTAAATTTATAAAGACGCTAAGTATAGCGCAAGCTATTAGCTATAGGAGCCAAAATTTATAGAGTATAAAGGAACTAATAAACTAGTTCGCAGATCGGACATTAAAGACGATAAATTTAATATAGGCGAAATATTTTATAACGATAAGGCAATAAAGGCGGCTTACTAGGAGCACGTAGACCTTAGAGATATTATATAAGAGGTAGAGGATAATTCTATTATAGAACGGGGAATATTAGTAGGGATTAAGACCCCGCTAGATATAATGTCTATCGCTTTACAAGATATAAGAGAAGTAAGATAGTGTCAGATAATCTGTATTCTTAAAGGCGTAGGACGTGCACAAGTTACGTGCACAGGTCACGTGCATTATAAATATCTTCGTCTAAGCCCAGGGGCCCTAGGTCGACACCAATCAAGACACGATTAAGATTATCAATTAATCAACCCATTTTATCAATAAATAGCTCTATATAAGTTATCTAACAGATAGCGAACCACTTTAGCACTTAATAAAGGCAAGAAGCTAAAGGCTTAAGAGTTTTAAGATAAGATAAAAGACAACTAAGACTCTTAAGATAAGGTATACCTAAGGACCTATAACAGATAGAAACTAATAGAGTAGGGCAGTAGCTTAGTTTAAAAATATATAAATAAGCTTAGGATAGAGTTTCCTATAGGCATAAGACTCTTAAGACAAGATAAGTAAGATTTAAGACTCTTAAAACGAGATAAGAATACTAAGTAAGCCTAGTTAGACTAAGGTAGGAGTAAAGCTTAAGCTAGAAGCAAGCTTAGGATTAAGAATCCTATAGAACTAAGATTTTAAGCAATAAATAAGGACTATTAACAAGATTAGAGAATCTGCGGCATAAATAGCAACTAGATTAGGAGATAGGTATATAGACTTAGAGGACTTACTAGGGAAACATAGTATTTAGCCTAAAGATTAAAAAGTTAATACTAAGAGTAAGAAGTAAGAAGACTTTAAAGATCCACTTATAAGACGCGAAAAGAAAGAAATTATAGAGGAATTTAGGGCAAGAATTACCTTATAGCAAGAACAGAAACTAGATAAAAGATTTAGTATATTAGGACGTATTAAGGATAGAGTACCTATATAAAGAATTACTAATAGGCCTAGAGCAGGCATACTAAGAGCTAAGTAGCTTACTAAACTGGAAAACAAAGAGGATCTAGGGATTTTAACTAGGTTTAAAGAATGATATATAAAAGGCTATTATAACGTAGTAATAAGAAGATACTTTTTTATAAATAAACCGTATATACTTTAGCAGCTGTACTAAAAGTAGTATAGGTAAAGATATAATAATAAGTGGGAAGATTTCTATATATAGTTAGACGAGAAAGTTATTTAGGATTACCATATTATAAAAAAAGCGATAAGTTATATTAAGGAAGCCTTAATTATAATATTAAAGGATCTAGAGGAACAATTAGAGGACTAAAGAAGTAAGAGGCGTATCTTAGTACCTGCAAACAAAGTTATAACATTTAGATTAATACAGCAGAGGTTTAAACTTAAGGATAAAGACGAGCTAAAAGTTAACCTAAAGCACTAAGCATATTATACGCTATTATGGATTATATATATAGATAATACGTATAATATACACAGAGCACTAAAGGATAAGTATTAAAAATACCTTATAAGAATATATTGGTTAGCAAAAGAATAAAGGTATTAAAACGCTAAGTATATATATAGCTGGCATCTAGTAAAAGTTCAGGAGTTAGGAAACTTAATACTTTAGCTAGGAAGATTCCTTACGGAAGAATGCCTAGATAGATAATAGTAGTAGAAATGCCTAGAAAATATGTATCTATAGTATATTAAAGATAAGAAGCAAACTAAGTATTAGCTAAAAGTGGACTAAGTATAAATAGGATTAAGTAGCTAATAGTTAGGAAAAGTAGAGGCCTATAAAACCAGAGGGAGCTAGTAGTAGAGCCTTAGACCCTTAAAGGAATTTAAGGACAATACTTAAATTTATAAGTTAAATAGCAAGATTAATAGTTTAAAGCATTAATAGATAGTAAAGTAATAAGGAACTATATCTTACTAGTAGCAGTTAAAAGGATAGGTTTACTATATAGGAAAAAGAAGTACCCTTACCTATTAGTGATAATTTTAGGAGATCTAATAACCTACGGAGGAGGGATTATTAATCTAGAAATAGGACCTATTTAGTTAACCATTAAAGGGAGATAAATTAAGATGTCTTTTAATATATTACCATTGGGGAATAATAAGGCAGTATTAGGAATGCCTTAGTTATAAAAATACAACCTAAGGATTGATTAGGTTATAGGTTAAGTCGATATTAAGGATACTTAATAACGTAAGATGCGATAATAAGCTAAGCTAGTATAGTACTAAGTAGGAGCAACCTATAAGGAGACAGAAAAGGGACTAAGCTACGTACTAAAGAGATACTATAAGTATAGTAAGAAACTATAGTCACTAGAAAGTAAGAAGTTATTAAAATACATAGTATGGGACTATGAGATAGAATTAAAACTAGGAATAAGTTTAAAGTTCTTTTTAATCTATAAGCTTACCGAAGAGGAAGGTAAAGTATTAAAAGAGTTTATCCAGGAAAACTTATAAAAGGGATATATTAGACTATCGCAGTTATTAGCGGGTTATCTAGTACTATTTATACTAAAGAAGAATAGTAAACTAAGGCTATGTATCAACTATAGATAGTTAAACAGCATTATAAGAAAGAATAGGTATCCTTTACCTTTAATTAGCGAAATTTAAGACAGGATAGGCAACGCGTAAATCTTTACGAAGATAGATCTAAGATAGGCGTACCATTAGATTAGAATTAAGGAAGGTAATAAATGGAAGGCAGCCTTTAGGTTAAAGGAAGGACTATATAAACTATTAGTTATATAATTCAGGCTTATAAACGCACTAGTAACGTTTTAGAAGCATATTAACAATATATTAGGAGAATACTTGGATGAATTTGTTATGGTATACCTTAATAATATTATTATCTACTTAATAAGTAAGGAAGAATACGGGGAACACGTTAAATAGGTCTTAAAGAGACTACAAGAAGAATAAATGCTAGTAGTAATTAAGAAATGCGAGTTCTTTACTAGGAAGACCGATTTTGTTAAATTTATTATTAAACTAGGCCAACTTAGTATAGATCTAAAAAAGATTAAGGCTATAGTAAATTAGTAAAAACTAGAAAACGTTATATAGTTAAGATTATTTCTAGGGTTTTGTAATTACTGTAGAAGGTTTATAGCGTAATAGTTAAAGGATATTAAACCATTTACGCGGTTAATAAAGAAAGAAAAACTATAGGTATAGGGAGAGGAACAGTAAGAACTCTTTAGAAAAATTAAGGAGTTATTTACCTAGGAGCCAGTTCTTAAGATCTATTAACTAGGATTAGAGACGGTTGTAAAAATAAACGCATTAGACTATATACTAAGGGCGTACTTTATATAGAAATACTAAGACGGATGGCACCTAGTAGTATACTATAGTTGGAAGATAATACTACTGGAGTTAAACTATAACATCTATAATAAGGAGTTATTAGGTATAGTTATAGTATTAAAGGAATAGAGAGCATTCTTATAAGGTATAGAGAAACTATTTATAGTTAAAACGGATTATAAGAACCTTATAACGTAATCCACCCCCAAGCTAGCCATACCCCCAAGCTGGCCACCTCAAAACTCACCAAAATCATACTTTAATATCTTAACAACCACTAAATAATAAATTCTAATAATTTAGATTTGGATTTTTATATACTCTCTACAGCTTCTATTAAAGTTGCATAGTAATTAGTTTAGTAGTTTTCAAGATATACGAATTCGTAGTAATTTAGCTTTATTTTGGCCCCCAAATTATAATATTTTAAAAACTACTAAACCAATTACTATGCGACTTTAATAGAAGCTATAGAGCGTATATAAAAGTCCAAATCTAAATTATTAGAATTTATTATTTAGTGGTTGTTAAGATATTAAAGTATGAATTTTCTAATTTTTGGTGAGTTTTAAGGTGGCCAGCTTGGGGGTGGATTACGTTAGGATTCCTAATAATATAGGAACTTAACTAAAGACAGGTTAGATAAGCAGAAATGCTTATAGAATACTATTTTAAGATTTAGTATACTAAGGGTATAGATAACACGTGAGTAGATGCTTTAAGTTGGAAAACTAAACTATAAAGCAATAAGAAGCTATTAGAGGCTTTACTGCGAAAAGATATAGACGGATTAATTAGATACAATTATCTGAAAATTATAGTAACTTAGGAAGAACTAGAAAGAATTTACAAGTTATTAAAAAGCTTTTGGGTATAAAGAATTCTAAAGGCATAACTAAAAGATCTATAGATGGATATATATAAGGGTTAAGAAGTAACGTATATCCTAAGAAGCATAGCAGGACAATTTGTAGAAGAATTCTATAAGGGAATAACTTAAGGATATAATAGAGCTATGGGCTTAGTGTTAAGACTCTAAGAGAAGTACATTATTAATAGAATCTAGGGCTTAGCGCGAAAAGTTATAAGGGAATATTTAGATTGCTAAAGGAATAAACTAATAAGGTATAAGCTATATGGAGGGCTACAACCTATTAAGATACTAGAAAGACCATAGGAGGTTATATTATAGGACTTTATTATTAAGTTACTAAAGTTAAGAAATCCTATTACTAGATAGGATTATAATGCAATCTTAGTAATAGTAGATAAGCTTATAAAGTAGGGATACTTTATAGCATATACAGAAGAAATATTAGCAGAAGATGTCGCTAAAATCTACGTTAAAGAAGTGTTTATAAGACATGGAGCATTAAGTAAAATTATATTAGATAGAGATCTAAGATTTATAGCAGCATTTTAGGAGGTATTCTTAGCGGAGTAAGGAGTTAGAGCAGTAACTTCTACCGTATATTATCCGCAAATAGACGGTTAAACAGAAAGATTAAATTAGACGCTAGAGCAGTATCTAAGGCACTATATTAATCACGTATAGAATAATTAGGTATCGTTATTACTAGTTATATAGTTTATATATAATATAACACCTTAAAAAGGAATAGGCATATTACTATTTAAGGCAAACTATAGATATAAGCTAAGAATATTATTATTATTACAGTAAGTAAAGAAAATAAGTAGTATAGCTAAAGAAAGAATAAAGACGTTAATAAATCTTTATATAGACCTTATAGAATTAGTAAAAGTAGTATAAGAAAGAATAAAAAAGTATTATAACGCTAAAAGATCTAAGGGACTAGATCTTAAGGAGGGAGATAAAGTATAGCTACTATATAAAAATTTTAAAAGTTAACAACTAAGTAAGAAGTTAAACTACGTTAGACTAGGACCTTTTAAAATTACGTAAAGGATTTCACCGGTTATATTTAAGTTAAACTTACTAGCTAAAATAAAAATCTACCCTATATAGTATATTGTAATACTAGAGCCAGTATATAGGAATATTAAGCTACTAGTTTATAAAGCAGATACATATAAAGGGCAAGAAGAGGATAAATAGTAAGTTTTAAAGATTGTTAGTTATAAGGAAATCGATAATAAAATATGGTATAAAGTAAAGTGGATAGGCTACACTAAGACTACCTAGGAACTACTAGAAAATTTAAAGAATGCTATAGGAAAGGTATAGGAGTATTGGAAGAAATTAGGTTAGGCAGTATTAATAAAGAAGGATTGCTAAAAAATAAGTTACCTAAGGGGGACCTAAGAAGAGTAGTTACTGAACTACTTAGATCTATTTCCTTCTCTATTAGAAGAGAATCCGTTTTTTTATTACTAAGTTCCTATAGACCCTGTTTTATAAGTTTCTACTCCTTAAAATAGACCTTTTTACAAACCTTCTTAAAATAAAGTAGATAAGTAGACGCAGCGATACGGGTATCTAAGGCCTTTTATTCTATATCCTAAAAATATTCTAGCTTAGCAAGGGCCTAAAATAGTTTACTATTTAGCTATATAGTAGTAGATTAAATATAAAACCCTAAGACAAATTAACTAGGGAACTAGACGACTATTAAGAGTAATAGATCGCGTATATTTAGTATTAGAAGTAGAGCGAATATTATAGGACAAATAAATATTTGCTTTAGTGCATTTTAAATAAGAGGACGGTTATTATAAAGATGGGTTTACTAACGTAATGTAAACTAACCCCTCTTTTATATAGCGAGAATATGGAGACGGTATAATCTCACTAAAAGATAATATCGTAGTAATAGTGCGGGCACGACGTTGGGCGTATAAAGAAGAAATTGCTTTAGGTATAATAAGTAATAATATTAATTAAATTAATTAGACGGATATTATACCTCTAGTAAACAACCTAGAGATATTTAGAATCTTTAAGGACGAAGATAAAGAGGAGGGAGATAGTATTACGAACGCTTTAAGTATAATATTATAACTACTTAGAGAAGAGTTAAAAGAAGCTAGTTGGTTAATTTAGGTATAGTCTAGGATAGAGCCGGTAGAACTATATAATAAGGAATAGTAACTAAGGTTATATAACGTGCTACGTATTAAATAAGAGAAATAAGAGAAACTTATATACCTTATATATAAGACGTATATTATATATAAGAAGGATTTTATAGGAGTACGGTTGTGTATTTAAAGGACCTTAGTCCCTACCTAGATAGTTCCTTCCTTATTATTAGGAAATTTTTTTTTAGGCACGTTGTTGCAAGCGAAAATCGGGTCTGCAAAACCTGCGTAAGTCGCGATTTGCGGCAATTCGNAGCAATTTGCTACAAACACGCAGCTACTTATAAGTAGCCTATGCAAATTGCTACAAATACGCAGCTACTTATAAGTAGCCTNTNCGAATTGCTGTAAATTACCGCAAATTGCTATAAATACGCAGCTACTTATAAGTAGCCTATACGAATTGCTGCAAATTACCGCAAATTGCTAAAATCGCGACTTGAGCCAGCTCTGTACGAAGCTCCGCACGAAGCTCCGCACGAAGCTCTACACGAAGCTCTATATAAAGCTCTACACGAAGCTCTATATAAAGCTCTACACGAAGCTCTATATAAAGCTCTATATAAAGCTCTACACAAAGCTCTACACGAAGCTCTGTACGAAGCTCTATACGAAGCTCTATATAAAGCTCTATACGAAGCTCTATATAAAGCTCTATACAAAGCTCTATATAAAGCTCTATACGAAGCTCTATATAAAGCTCTATATAAAGCTCTATATAAAGCTCTATACGAAGCTCTATACAAAGCTCTATATAAAGCTCTATATAAAGCTCTACATAAAGCTCTATACGAAGCTCTATACAAAGCTCTATACAAAGCTCTATACGAAGTTTTATACAAAGCTCTATACAAAGCTTTATATATAAAGGCTCTGTATAAAGCTCTGTACGAGGCTCTATATAAAGCTCTATACGAGGCTCTGTATAAAGCTCTATATAAAGCTCTATATAAGGTTCTGCACAAAGTTCTACACGAAGCTTTATACGAAGCTCTACGTATAGAGGCTCTGTACGAAGCTCTATATAAGGCTCTACACGAAGCTCTATATAAAGCTCTATATAAGGTTCTGCATAAAGTTCTATATAAAGCTCTATACAAAGCTCTACGTATAGAGGCTCTGCACGAAGCTTTATATAAGGCTCTGTACGAAGCTCTACACGAAGCTCTATACAAAGCTCTGCACGAAGTTTTACACAAAGCTCTATACAAAGCTCTATATACAGAGGCTCTGTACAAAGCTCTACACAAAGCTCTACACAAAGTCCTATATAAAGCTCTATATGAAGCTCTGTATAAAGCTCTATATAAAGCTCTACTAAGACTCTATATAAAGCTCTACATAAAGCTCTATATAAAGCTCTATATAAAGCTCTACACAAAACTCTGCGTAAAGCTCTATATAAAGCTCTATATATAGAGGCTCTACACGAGGCTTTACGCGAAGCTCTGCGTACGGAGGCTCTATACGAAGCTCCGCATGATATATATTACTTTAGGTCCCCGCTATATTCCCGATAGCCTCTATACATAGGTAGCTACCTTATTTTTTACCCTTTCTTCCTTATATCCTCCCTACCTAGAGAGGCACCAGAACTATAGCTAGCAGATAACCGTCGCCAGAACTAGATAACCGTCACTAGAACTAGACGATTGTCCCTAGAGCTAGACGACCGTCGCTAGAGCTAGACGACCGTTATAAGAGCTAGATAACTATCACTAGAGCTAGACAACCGTCGTTATCTAAACGACCGTTACTAGAGCTAGATAATTATCGCAAGAGCCAAATAACCGTCGCCAGAGCTAGACAATTATCGCCAGAGCTAGACAACTGTTATTAGAGCCAGACAACCGTCGCCAGAGCTAGACAACCGTCGTCAGAGCTAGACGACCGTCGCCAAAGCTAGATAACCGTTGTCAGAGCTAAATGACCGTCATTAGAGCTAGACAACCGTCGTTATCTAGACGACCGTCACTAGAGCTAGATAATTATTGTAAGAGCCAGACAACCGTCGCCAGAGCTAGACAATTGTCACCAGAGCTAGACGACTATTATTAGAGCTAAACGACCGTCGCTAGAGCTAGATAACCGTCGCCAGAGCTAGACGACTGTCGTCAGAGCTAAACAATCATCGCTAGAGCTAGATGACCGTCGCCAGAGCTAGATAACTGCTAACTGTTTAAACGACCTAGCTAGTAAACACTAAACGATTCAATCGGTCAAATCAAACCAAAGTATTATTATTAGTCTATTACCAAATTAAATTAAATTAAGCCCTCCTATAGAGGCACCCTTGATAACTACCGTTTAGAAATAGTATAAATAAATAGGTATAGACGGTAGGCATAAATAGGTAGGTATAGACAGTAGGCATAGATAGGTAGGTATAAACAGTAGGTATAAATAGGTAGGTATAGATAGTAGGCATAAATAGGTAGGTATAGGTAGGTAGGTATAGATAGATAGATAGATAGATAGATAGGTAGGTAGGTAGGCAGGTAGGTAGGTAGGTAGGTAGGTAGGTAAGTACTAGGCTAATTAACAATTTAAAGGCTCTAAGTAGATAGCTCTATATTTTATATAGTTATAATATAAATATATTTAAAAGTATATTATAGCAATCTATAGGAAACGTGCAAAATATATAAAATATACAAAACGTGCGAAACGTACGAAACGTGTAAAACGTACAAAACGTATAAAACGTACGAAACGTACAAAACGTGCAAAACGTACAAAACGTACAAAATGTGCGAAATGTGCAAAATGCAAGGGCTACATACAGGCTTCGCGCGGATTACTGTAAAAAATATAGGCTTCGCGCAGGTTGCTGCAAACTGCTGTAAAAAATATAGGCTTTGCGCGGGTTGCTGTAAACCGCCGTAAACCGCATAGGACCATATACGACTACCGCAACCGTATAGTTTGCAGCAAATTGCCGCAAATTACTGCAAACCGCAATAATGAGCCAAAAAAAAATTTCCTAATGATAGTAATTCTTAGAATATAATTAGAGTTAATTTATTAGGCAACCACTCTACTAGTTATTATTATATTATTAACTTTAATTTGCATTACCTACATACCTAGCCTAATAACGAGCCTATTGTAGTACCTGCTATAAGGTTCCATTACACTCTTCTTTTAAATTAGTATTATTATCCTTGTAATCTATAATATATTAGTTAAGTCATTTCTTAAATTAGTTGTTAAATTTGTTAAACTTATCTCTATTAGCAGTTCTAAACTTAGCTTTAAACTCTTTTTACTCCTCCTTAGTATATTTCTATAAGTAATATCCTTCCCTATTACATACGAAGTAACGTAGTTTCTTTTAGTTGCGGTTATATAGAGGGTTGTTACAGTTACTATAGTCGTAGTTATTATCTCTTTTATAAAACCGTTAGTTTGTAAAAAAGGCTTATATCTTCTCTATATACTCTTTCTTATATACTATAATAGACGATTAAAGTTTGTTAATAAGGGCTCTAAGGTTGTCCGGTAGGTTAGAGACTATATATCTATATACTAGTATTCCCTAGCAAAAAGTAACGATTTTATTATAAAGGAAGTCTATAGTTTGTAAGGTAGGTTTAAGGCCATACTATAGTTAACGAAGTCTGTAGATTAACAATTAGAGTCATTTACTTATCGACTTATTTATATTTCCTACTATTACTATTATAAGTATAATAGTGTTCCACTTATCTAGGTTCTTATATTAAAATCCTAATCCTTTAAAGAATTTTTAAAGGTGCTTATAAGCTTTAGCAAATAGTAGGCGGGATAGTTAGTTTATATAGAAGTAGTCTAAAGCTAGTCCTTTTAGCATAGTAGGGAATGCCTTAAGGTAGGCTTCTTAGGGTACGTCTGCTTAATTACAGATATTATAGAATATTGTTAATTTATAGTTAAGGCTTTTATTTGTGCCACTGTATTTCTACTCCTCTATATATATCTTAGCTATATTTATAATTTCCTTACTATAGCCGGTTATAGTAATAGGGCGGTTCTCCTTATCTGTAGATTATACGTAGAGTTACTGTGTTATTATTTCGGGTTAAGGCGTAGTAGATAGTGTAAAAGTGGACGTAGTTATAGATTAAGGCATAATAGATGGTATAAAGGTAGAGGTAGTTAGTATACCAGTTAGTTAGGTTATAGTAGCTTTAGCTTATTATTACTCCTCTAAGGTACCCTCTGTTATATATACCTTAATTAATCTTAATAGCGTTAGTCCGTACTTATTATTAGCTAATTTAATTATCTCTTTACTCTACTTAGTTTGGTTTTTTTTATACTATATTATATAAAGACTAAGGGAGTGTTTTATTTTGTTTGTGATTAATATTAACTTATACTCCTCTAATATTTAGGTAGTTATATAGTTGCTAAAGCTAATATAAGGGGATTTGCGTAAAGATATTAACTATAAAGTCCTTAAAATCTCCCTAGAATGATTCCTAGAGTGTTAAGTTAAGCTAGTTATATATCTCTGTGTATAGGTATATCTTATATTATAGGTAGTTAGTTAGTTTATTTTTAGAGGCTTCTATTAGGTTAATCCTATTTTCCTATTTAGCTGCTTTTTCCTCTTAGTCTTTCTCTATTCCTGACATCTTGTTTATTATATATTGTTTAGGTAAGTAAGGGTAAAGGTGAAGGTGTTTAAAAGGTAAAGGTAGGGGAACGGTTAAGGAGGCGGTTAAGGAGGCGGTTAAGGGGATGGTTTAAGTTAATTAAGTAGGGTAAAGTGCTCTACGTAGTAGTCTTCTAAAATAGATAGAATAAGATATCTAAAAGTCGTTGTGGATACTAGATAAGTACTCCTAGGTAGTTTCTCTTCTTCTCTTTAACTAAAATAGGCTGATATAAAAGGTAAATAAGTATAACTATCTTCTAATCTACTGTAAGGTAGATAGTATAACTGTCTTTTAAGCTATTTGCGTGTTTTTTAATATATACGCGCTTACTAATTAGTATTAGTATGCTTTAATAACGTGCAGAATATATATATTACAATAATATATACTATATGGTGTTGTAGATAGATATTATCTTTTTAATATAAAGAAGGGTAAGGAACTTAAGGTTCCTTACTACGCTAGTGCCGCGGTAATACGTAACGGCAACTTGCCTTACGTAATGGCAACTTGCCGCACATGGCGGCAATTTGCCTCCTATTGTAATGCAATATATTCTAGCTACATTATAGGTTGCTCCTACTTAGTACTATACTAACTTAGCTTATTATTACATCTTATAGCGTTAAGTATCCCTAATATTAACCTAACCTATAATCTAATCGATCTTTAGATTATATTCCTATAACTAAGGCATTCTTAATACTGCCTTGTTATTTCCTAATGGTAGTATATTAAAAGACATCTTAATTTATTTTCCTTTAATAGTTAATTAAATAGGTCCTGTTTTAAGGTTAATAATACCTCCTCTATAGGCTATCGGATCTCCTAAAATTGTTACTAATAGGTAAAAATGCTCCTTCTTTCTATGTAGTAACCCTATTCTTTTAACTGCTGCTAGTAAGATATAGTTCCTTATTACTCCACTATCTATTAATGCTTTAAACTATTAATCTCGCCACTTAACTTATAAATTTAGGTATTATCCTTAAATTCCTTTAAGGGTTTAAGGCTTTACTACTAGTTCCCTCTAGTTTTATAGGCCTCTACTATTGAGAATAAAGGCAAGTAGTCATTATATAACGCAAACTGCCGTTACGTATAATAGGTTGCCGTTATATATCGCCGCGGTACTAGCGTAGCGAGGAGCCTTAAGCTCCTCGCCCTCCCTTATTCCTAAAAATATATTATAATAATTATTATACTGTCTACAACTTATAGATATGTAATATTACCTTATAATACCTACACTAATTAGTGGTTAACTTTACTGTTATACTATAGAACAGCTAGGTATTCCACTAAGAAGAGACGAGCTACTATACTAGTACTACTCGTGCTAGAGGAAGCTGTCTTTTAAGGTTAGAACTAGTCCTAAACCTTAAATAAAACTCTTTTATAAATCTAAGGATCTAAAGGCTAAAACTAGTCCTAAGCCTTTCTAAGATTATAGATTCTTACGTCCATTACGCAGAATAATATGCTTTACAAGTCTTTGCGATTTAAGGCTAGAACTAATCCTAAGCCCTATAATCGCAAATACACATTATAAACGCGTACTAAATAATAAATATATATTACGAACGCGTACTAAATAATAATCCCTAAACTAATAATACTTCCCTCCCTCTAAAAATATGGCTACGCCTACTTTAAACAACTAGGAAGACTCCTTATTACTAGGGATAGCTACGTATATAAAAATTATTAATAAAAATTAGGACGAATTTACTATTAATATAATAACTTATACCGCAAAACAAGTTAATAGCTTTCTCCTATACTATATCCTATTCTACTAAAGTAGATACTATACTAATTTATAACTATAGGAATATTTTAGGGAGGATTTCGTGAGATAGACCGCCAATACTTGGGCACTTAGTAATATTAATATTATTTAGGATTTCCAAAACTTTCTTTATAGGAATAGGGTATATATTACTAAAAATAGTAACCTAATTGCTAGCAATATTTAGGCCGTTATTATTGGTATAGAAGAACTAGTATAGACGGAAGCTAAGATTATACGTTAACTACGGAAACCTAAAACCAACCTATATTCTTTAAAAGGTAACTTTAATTTATATTAAAACCCCTAGAACGCTAATCCCCTACCTAAAGGTACTCTCCTACTAGGAGGTGCTCTCCTACTAGGTGCTCTTTTACCACCCCCTCTACTACCTTTACCCCCTCTATCCTAGCTAACTAGTAAGCCTCTACTATAAGAAGTTACAAATCTAATAAAGGTATATTTAGACAAGGAGAAGAAGTTTAAAGGAGAACTGTATAATATACTTAGAGTAAAACTATAGGTCTTCTATAACTATTGCAATAAGGTTAAAATTTAATACTACTAGTACTACTATACTTTCTCCATTATATTAAAGGGACAGGTAATAATATTCTATTACGACTATATTACGGGTAAAAACTATAGCTTTAATATAATGCTTTAGCTTACTAGAGCTTACTTTAAAACTAATAAAAATTGCTAACTTTATATATCCAAATGGCGGGAAACTATATTCTAAAGAGTTATTACTTCTAACCTAATAAAGACTTATTTAGAGTGCCTTTAATTACTCTTTAATAAACTTTAAAAAATCTAATGTAGCTTTACCAAAACTTACTAAAATAAGAACAGCCTAAGGGACTAAATTATCTTAGTATACTATAGCATTCTTAAGTGCAATTTAGCGCTATATAAACCTATAAATACGTTTAAAGGAGTATATACTAAGCTACGCTCTACTATAGGTACTATAATACGAATATAAAAATCTTAATAGTTTTATACCGAAAATTCTACCTAACTAAGCATTCCTAACTAATATAATTATAACTAAACTGACTAAATATATAGTGGCCGTAGTAGGGAATATAGTAAAGGGTATAATTAATGTTAACTATAAGGCAATTATAGAGGTCCTTATAGAGGTTTATTTTAAAGTAATTACTAAAAGAAGTGCTATATTTATAAGAAGCCAAATTACTAGTTAACTAGACACTCCCTTAATAAGTAAAAGGAGGTATATAATAAGTTCCATTAGAGTATAAGAAATATTAGAAATTATAAGGTTACTATAACCTACTTTTAAAGCTTCCTAGTTTAATATAAAGGCGTAAAAGATCTTAAGAGTAAGGTTAATAAGACTAAACAGCTCCTTATAGATATAAAAATTAAGAACTACTCTTCCGACTAATACTTTACTAAGTATAGTAAGGTAAATGGTATATAAACTATTGCTGTTCTTAATAACTAATTTACACTCTATTCTATTATAAAGTTAAATATCTTTAATAAGCTAAAGGAGAGTTCTACGTTTTCCTTTAATAATAGATACTTAGCGTATATCTTCTATAGTATTATACTGGATATAGAAGCCGCAGGAGTATTTATAGCAGAAGAACCTTAAGTTTAAGCTCTTTAGCAGCTTAATAGCTCTATTTAGATCGACTCATTAATAGTAGGCTAATATACGATTTGCTTTAGTAAAGGTACTATAATTTCTCTTAGCATAATTAGGGTCCAAACCCCCTTAGGATATATTACTTTCTATATTATTCCTATAAACACTCTATTTCTATTTTATATTAAAGATATAAATAAATTAGGTATTAGGCTTAATAACCTTAAAAATATACTTATTTAGGGAGATAATTAAGTGCCTGTTATACGTAAGTAGGGTTACCCCTAGTTGCTCCTTTATTATCTAGAAAAGAGTATTGCTTAAAGCTACTTAACTAAGTTAAAACTACGCCAACTATACTATTATTTTGGCCACCTATCCGTTTATTAATTACTTAGGGTTCTTTAATAAGTAGGCTATAAAGTTAAGGTTAAGGTAATTAAGTATCTTATAAAGTATTACTATTACTACTAAATAAACTAGAAGTCCCCTAGCCGATTTAAGTTTACCCTTAAGGATAACTATAACTTTAACTTCTATATTATTATTAACGTTATATATTTTAGCGGTAAACCAGTACTCTAAGTTATTAACTTCTTAACCTCCTTTTAAGCCGCGCGTTTTTTAAAAGATATATTAGCCAGAAACGCATAGAATACCCTTTAATTATACTAAATTAATATCTATTTAGGACCCCCTAATTAAATTGTCTATAATATAGAAAAGAACTTCTTATTTATAGAGTTCCGATAATAGATAAAGGTAATAGCAATTAAGGTTAAGGAAGTCCCCGTTAAGGTATATAATAGTATTAAAAAAGTAGAGCAATATTATACGCCATTACGCCATATATATAAGATTATCTCTTTAGAACTAAAGGACGCTAGTAAAAAACTTACCTTATAAATAGCTGTTAAAGCTATTAATAATTCCGCTAGCCTAAATAGACTTATACCTATATTATTAGTTTTTAGCGCCTACCCTTAAATAACTAATAATTCTCTACTATCTCCCTTTATTATATAATAAGCTAAGGCTATTTATAAAGCAATAAAGAAGGTGTAATATCTCTACGCTATACGCTAGGTTAATAACGCACTAGAAATAAGAAATGGCCTAAATACCTTAACTACGCTTAATTTGCCACTCTAGTCTAAAGTACGCGTATAGCATAAAAAGGGAGAATAGTTAGGCCTATACTAACTTATTATAATTAATAGTTAAACTTATACTATTTAGATGCTTTACAGACCTACTTAATTCCGTTTAACTATTATTAAGCCTTATTATAAAGATAATAATTCTAAGCCTTTATAGGATGCCCTAAAATATACTTTAGAGGAGAACTATAATTAATATACTCTAGAAGGCGACTATAATTCTAATATAATTGTAGTAGATATACCACAACTATAACGCGGTAGAGGTTGCCTAAAGGGATTATAAAATCGCTAATATCTTATTAATTTTAAAGAATAATTTATTGCCGCTATTAAGAATAAAGTTAAGTTATTAATGGCCTTTATAACAGCTAAAGAGAAGGCTAACTTTAAGCTCGNAAAANAGCTNNNAAAGGAAGNNNNTATTATAACNCTAGGAGNTCCTTTNTAAGNATNNNANAAGNAGNANATNNACGGTCTTATTATAAGAGGAGTCTTTAAATTTAAGAAGTATAACCCTATTAAGTTTAATAAAGTTTATATCTTTAAGTTAAGGATAGTTAATAAGATTAAGGGTAAAGCTACTAATGCCCTATTTAAGAAATTAAGGCTTATTATCTAAGGTTATAATAATAATAGTAAAGAGATAATTCTTATATAATCTCCTATAATTTAATAAGCTAGTTAGTAAGTTATTATTACACTAGCTCCCTCCTTAATAAAGAATAAAATAGCGGTTTATTTATAAGATATCACTTAAGCCTATACCTAATTAAAGATGTACCTTTAGCGTTTAATATTAGTATACCTTCCGGAGTAAATTTATTACCAGTATCCTAAAGATATAATTATAGTTATGCTTAAGCTATTATATAGAATTACAGAGGTAGGAACTTACTAGTAGGCTACTTATAGTAAGCACTATAAAGAGAAGCTTTTAATAACTACTTCTATATTTAATCCCTACTTCCTTATTATAACCACGGGAACCCTATTTGGAATTATTAGTATATAAACTAATTATATAATTATCTTAGGAGACGACTAATTCTTAGCTCTTAAAGAGGATAAGCTAGTAAAGGTAAATCTTATAGCAAAGCTAAAGGAAATGCTTAATTTAATAATACTATTACTTTTTAATAAATGTATCCTCTCCCTAAATAAGGATTCTATTGCTTTACGCTAGAAGGGTTAAGGTAAGAATATTAATATTATTAACGTTAATTCCCTAAAGTAAGGATATATAAAGCAACACGCTTATAGAGCTTATATTACTTCTATCTATTAACCTAAGGCTTTATTTAATCTCTTTATTACTACCTAATATTAGAAACTAATTAAGGACGACGTTTTTATCTTAAATAAACGTCTTTTCTAGTAAATAAACTACCTTAATTAAGGACTACTCTACGTATCTATTAATCTTCCCACCACTAAGCTCTTTATATTTATTAATAAATTGTTTATAAATAATAAAGATTTTAGCTCCTAGTTAGGATATAAGATTATTATCGCAAATAAATCTACTAAAGAGAATAACTTTATAATCTATGGTAATCTTATCTATTAAAGCTTAACTAAGAGTAAGCGTGTTACTTAAAGTGTACTAGCGTTAGAGATATATAGAATAGTTAGCGGAGTTAATATAGTAATTGCAATTAGAACTACCCTAAAGATAATTATAGATCGACTTAAACTTCTCATTATCCCTATAATTATATATACTAACTTAGGGGGTGTTTGGTTGCACCTCCATATTTAATATAGAGGCTCTATATTATAACCAAAATAGAGCTCAAATCTGAATATAAGGTAGGTGTTTGGTAAATATAACGACTTTTAAATATAGAGCTCCTCCATATCGGTAAGCGCGTCAAATTTGCAAGCTATACTATATATAGTAGTTAAAATAAGGTTCTTAGCACTATTTTAATATGGAGCTTCGAGCTCCCGTTCTATATTCCATATTAATACAGAGCTCCCATATACGCGCAAAAGTGACAACCTCTCGTAATATGGCGACTCCACACACCTTAATCGCGATACTACTGTCGCATTTGCAAGCCTTATATAATATTATTATCTTAACCTTTATAATCGTAATAGGCTTCTTTCCGGGGCGTTGCTGTAGCTCTACTACGGCTCTTATAGGAGGTAGGTAAAGATATAGAAAGCGTTAATTATAAAGAGGGCGTTAGCCAAGGAGGAGGTTCTATTATTACACCAAAGTAGAGAGTCGCGATAGAGGCCTTAGTAGAGGGCCTCACTTAAATCGCTTACCAACGTCAATTATATATTATGCGAAGTCAAATATAGAGCCTTATCTAGAGCCCAACCGAACAGTCGACTTAATTACATATTTAAATAGTAGCCGCCACTAATTACAAAACGGGTGACACTAAAAGGCGCACGGATTGACAGATTATAAATATGGAGGCGATTTGGAACCGAACACCCCCTTATATTCCCTCTATAAATGTTTAGTTAAGCTTAGTACTATAAAGGAGAAGCGCCTTATAATTAATATTATGGCACTTTATTAATCCTATAAACGGTAAAAACTCTTTAAATTTTAATAAATTAACGGTTAAGATAACCTAGCAGATATAATAATAAAGGTAAACCTAAACAAGGCTCTAGAAACGTTTATTAATATAAATACTTTATATATATAAGTTAAAGATTAGGTTAAAAGGGAGTAAAAGTATAATAATCTGCGGACCCTAATTCTAACTAGCTAATTAGGATTTTCCATCCCTAGGATAGAAAAATTGCTATTAGCTCGTTTATAGCTAGCGCCTTAGCGGCCCTAATAAGATATCTACCCATAACTCCTAAGTAAGAAAGCACTACGTGCTAAGAGGCAAATTTTAGGATAGCGAGACTTATATTATAATAGCAATAGTAAGTAAGGAGGATTAATATTTATTACGCTAGTTAAGCGGTATATATATATAGATAGCAACTATAAAAGAAGAGTTGCTAGTATTGGGAATAAAGGTAAGTGGTTATTATATGACGCAAACTGCCATTATATGTGGCAGGTTGCTATTACGTGCGGTAAGTTACCGTTATATATTGCCGCGGCACTAGCGTAGCGAGGAGCCTTAAGCTCCTCGCCCTCCCTTATTCCTAAAAATATATAATAACAATTATTATACTGTCTATAACTTGTAGATACGTAATATCACCTTATAATACCTACACTACTTTTCCTAATTATTAGCTACTTAATCCTATTTATACTTAGTTTACTTTTAGCTAATACTTAGTTCGCTTTTTATCTTCTATATACTATAAACACGTATTCTTTAGGTATTCCTACTACTATTATCCGTCTATACATTCTTACGTAAGGAATCTTTCTAGCTAAAGTATTAAGTCCCCTTAGCTTTATACTTTTACTAGGTGCTAACTATATATATACTTAGCGTTTCTATATTTTACCTTATCTGGTGCCTAATATATCCTTACTAGGTACCTTTAGTGCTTATCCTTAGGTGCTTTATATATATTATACGCATTATCTATATATATAATCTATGCTAATATATAATATACTTAGTATTTTAGGTTAACTCTTAGCTTGTCTTTATTCTTAAGTTTAAACCTCTCTTATATTAATCTAAGTGTTATAGACGCTTTAAGTACGATATTACAACTACTTAGGAAAGAGTTAGAAGAAGCTAGTTAGTTAATTTAGGCACGGTCTAGGATAGAGCCGGTAGAACTATATAACGAGGAATAGTAACCAAGGTTATATAACGTGCTACGTATTAAATAAGAGGAACGAGAAGATCTTACGTATCTTACGTATAAGGCGTATATTACGTATAAGAAGGATTTCTTAGGAGTACGGTTGTGTATTTAAAGGACCTTAGTCCCTACCTAGATAGTTCCTCCCTTATAGTAATTCTTAGAATATAATTAGAGTTAATCTATTAGGCAACCACTCCACCAGTTATTATTACGTTGTTAACTTTAATTTGTATTACCTATACACCTAGCCTATTAACGAGCCTATCGTAGTTCTTGCTATAAGGTTCCGTTATATAATTACTACCTAGTTACGGTATTAAATATAGAAAGTCAAACAATATGCTACTAAAAGTAGCCACTATAATGCTATTGACGGCGGTAATTACTTTAAGGTTAGGAGCGGATACTAGTATAGCGGACACTGACTTTTAATAACCTATAACGGTTGGACAGCTATAAGAGATAGTCGACTAGTTAATAGCTAATAATGTAGTAATAGAAGAAAGGGTTAATGGGATAGGAGCGGTGAGGATTAAGCTACTATTAATTAAAAGATACTTAGGAAAGAGGTTAAAGCTTAAAGGATTCCTTACGTAAATATACTTTAAAGTTACGTAAGAAGGGGTAAAGCTACCAATACCTATAGATTAAATAGCCTATGTAGGACTATTCCTGTTAGGAAGAGCACTTAAGTAGTTTAAGCCTTATCTTACGGAAATATAGGTAAATGGAATAACGACTACTAATTAAGAGGTGTAATTTATATTCTTAAGTTGGGAAGGGTTTATAGAGCGACTTACGCAAATGTTTAGAGACCTAGAGGCAGTGACTACGGCGGAAAGAAAACTCTAAGATATTATGTAATAAACCTTAGCAATTAAATATACGACGTAGTTCTAGATGCTAGCAATATAAGTAGAGTGGAATAATAAGGTACTTATAGCATAGTATAAGCAAGGACTTAAGGCTAAAGTCTAGAACGTAATTATCCTAATAGAAGATATAGACACCCTAAGGGAGTTAATAGATTAAGCGATTAAGATTAATAATTAGATCTATTAAAGGGAACAGGCTAAGAAAGGCTATAATAGAGTTCTATAGTTGTATAAAACGTAAAGTATGTAATAACTAAAGCTAAGTTAGAAGCTATGGTATGGCGTAGAGCTAATAGACCTAAGTAGTACTAAAGAAGCCTATAAGAGATAGAGCAAGAAACTATAAAAACCTAAAGGTTAAGGATCTAGTAATTATAGGACTAAAAAGTAGAGGCTAAACCAGGGATCTTAGCAGCAGAAGACATTTAGGCAGACTCTATAGTAAAGTTAATAGTTTAAGGAAGGAGCTTATATAAATTGCGGGAAATAAGGTTATTTTATAAGGGATTATAAAGATGGTTAGAGTTACTATATAATAAAGGGAACCTAACTAGTAGAAGATATACACGTATAGAGGGATAATAGTATACTACGAGGAACAAAGGAATATTTAATTAGAAGTTTTACGTTCTATTATAATAACGCATGCCAAATTTATAAAGACGCTAAGTACGGTGTAAGCTATTAGCTATAGGAGCTAAAATCTATAAAGTATAGAGGAACTAATAAACTAGTTCGTAGATTGGATATTAAGGACAATAAATTTAATATAGGCGAAACATTTTATAACGATAAGGCGATAAAGGCGGCTTACTAGAAGCATATAGACCTTAGAGATATTATAATAGAGGTAGAGGATAATTCCACTATAGAACAGGGAATATTAGTAGGGAATAAGACCCCGCTAAATATAATGTCTATTACTTTATAAGATGTAAGAGAAGTAGGATAGCGAACTACTTCGGCACTTAATAAAGGCAAGAAGCCAAAGGCTTATGATTCTTAAGACGAGATAAGAGATGACTAAGATTCTTAAAGTGAGATAAGGTATACCTAAGGACCTATAACGGATAGAAACCAATAGAGTAGGGTAGTAGCTTAGTTTAAGGATATATAAATAAGCTTAGGATAGAGTTTCTTACAGGCACAAGACTCTTAAGATAAGATAAGTGAAATTTAAGACTCTTAAGAAGAAATAAGAATACTAAGCAAGCCTAGTTAGACTAAGGTAGGAGTAAAGCTTAAGTTAAAAGCAAGCTTAGGATTAAGAATTCTATAGAACTAAGATTTTAAGCAATAAATAAGGACTATTAATAAGATTAGAGAATCTATAGTATAAATAATAACTAGACTAGGAGATAGATACATAAACCCAGAGGACTTATTAGGGGAATATAGTATTTAGCCTAAAGATTAAAAAGTTAATACTAAGATTATAAAGTAAGAAGACTTTAAGGATCTACTTATAAGACGCGAAAGGAAAGAAACTATAGAGGAGTTTAGAGCGAGAATTACCTTATAGCAAGAGTAGAAACTAGATAAGAGATCTAGTATATTAAGACGTATAAGGGATAGAGCACTTATATAAAGAATTACTAATAGGCCTAGAGTAGGTATACTAAAAGCTAAGTGGCTTATTAAACTAGAAAATAAAGAGGATCTAGGGATTTTAACTAGGTTTAAAGAATGATATACTAAGGGCTGTTATAACGCAGTAATAAGAAGATATTTCCTTATGAATAAACCGTATACACTCCAGTAGTTATACTAAAAGTGGTATAGATAGAGGCATAATAACGAGTGGGAAGATTTCTATATATAGTTAGATAAGAAAGTTATTTAGGACTACCTAATTATAGAAAAGGTAATAAGTTATATTAAGGGAGCCTTAATTATAACATTAAAAGATCTAGAGGAATAATTAGGGGACTAGAGAAGCAAGAGATATATCTTAATACCTACGAATAAAGTTATAACGTTTAGATTAATATGATAAAGGTTTAAACTTAAGGATAAAGATAAGCTAAGAGTTAACCTAAAGCACTAAGTATATTATACGCTATCCTAGATCGTATATATAGATAATATATATAACATATATAAAGCACTAAAGAATAAGCATTAAAAATACCCTATAAGAATATATTGGCTAGTAGAAGAATAGAAGTATTAAAACGCTAAGTATATACATAGCTGGCATTTAGTAGAAGTTTAGAAGTTAAGAGACTTAATACTTTAGCTAGGAAGATTCCTTACGGAAGAATGCCTAGACGGATAATAGTAGTGGGAATACCTAAAAAAATACGTGTTTATAGCATATTAAAGATAAAAAGCGGACTAAGTATTAGCCTAAGTTAGACTAAGTATAAACAGGATTAAGCAGCTAATAGTTAGAAAAAGTAGAGGCCTATAGGACTAGAGAGAGCTAGTAGTAGAGCCTTAGACCCTTAAAGGAATTTAAGGATAGCACCTAAATTTATAAGTTAAATGGTAAGATTAACAGTTTAAAGCATTAATAAATAGTGGAGCAATAAGAAACTATATCTCACTAGTAGTAGTTAAAAGGATGGGTTTACTATATAAGAAAAAGGAGTGTTTTTACTTATTAGTGACGATTTTAGGGGATCTAATAACCTATGGAGGAGGAATTATTAACCTTAAAATAGGACCTATTTAGTTAACTATTAAAGGGAGATAAATTGAGATGTCTTTTAATATATTACTATTAGGGAATAATAAGGTAGTACTAGGAATGCCTTAGTTATAGGAATATAATCTAAAGATTAATTAGGTTATAGGTTAAGTTAATATTAGAGACACTTAATAACGTAAGATGCGATAATAGGTTAAGATAGTATAGTACTAAGTTAGAGTAATATATGAAGAGACTAAGCGAGGCTTAAGTTATATACTAAAGAGATACCATAAGTATGGTAAGAAACTATAGTTACTAAAAAGTAAGAAGCTGTTAAAGTATATAGTATAGGACTATAAGATAGAATTAGAACTAGGAATAAGTCTAAGGTTCTTTCTAATCTATAAGCTTACTAAAGAAAAAGGGAGAGCATTAAAAGAGTTTGTCTAGGAAAACCTATAAAAGGGATATATTAGACCATTATAGTTATTAGTGGGATATCTAGTACTATTTATACTAAAGAAAAATGGTAAACTAAGGCTGTATATTAATTATAGACAGTTAAACAGTATTATAAGGAAGGATAGGTATCTTTTACCCTTAATTAGCGAAATCTAAGATAGGATAGGCAACGCGTAAATCTTTACAAAGATAGATCTAAAATAGGCGTACTATTAGATTAGAATTAAGGAAGGCAATAAATGGAAGGCAGCCTTTAGGTTAAAGGAAGGGCTATACAAACTATTAGTTATGCAATTTAGGCTTATAAATATACTAGTAACGTTCTAGAAGCGTATTAATAATATATTAGGAGAACACTTAGATAAATTTATTATAGTATACCTTAACGATATTATTATCTACTTAATAACTGAGGAAGAATATGGGGAATACATTAAATAGGTCTTAAGGAGACTATAAGAAGAACAGATGCTAGTAGTAATTAAAAAATGTGAGTTTTTTACTAAAAAGACCAATTTTGTTAGATTTATTATTAAACTAGGCTAACTTAGCATAGATCTAAAAAAGATTAAGGCTATAGTAAATTAGTAGGAACTAGAGAATATTATACAGTTAAGATTGTTTTTAGGGTTTTATAATTACTGCAAAAGGTTTATAGCGTAATAGTTAAAGGATATTAAACCATTTACGCAATTAACAAAGAAAGAAGAACTATAGGCATGGGGAGAGGAGTAAAGAGAACTCTTTAAAAAGGTTAAAGAGTTATTTACCCAGGAGCCAGTTTTTAAAATCTATTAACTAGGTCTAGAGACGGTTATAGAAATAGATATATTAGACTATATACTAGGGGTATACTTTATACAGAGGCATTAAAATTAATGGCACCCAGTAGTATACTATAGTTGGAAGATAACGCTATTAGAGTTAAACTATAACATCTATAACAAGGAGTTATTAGGTATAGTTACAGTATTAAAGGAATAGAGAGTATTCTTATAAGGTATAGAGAAACTATTTATAGTTAAGATGGACTATAAGAACCTTATAGGATTCTTAATGATAAAGGAACTTAACCGAAGATAGGTTAGATGGGTAGAAATGCTTATAGAATACTATTTCAAAATTTAGTATACTAAGGGCACAGATAATATACAAGCAGACGCTCTAAGTTAAAAAGCTAAACTGCAAAATAATGAAAAGCTATTAGGGGCTTTATTGCGAAAAGATATAGACAGATTAATTAGGTATAATTATCCGAAAATTATAGCAACTTAGAAATAGATAGAAAGGATTTACGAATTATTAGAGAGCTTTTAGGTATAAAGAATCCTAAAAGTATAAATAGAAGATCTATAGATAGAAATATACGTAAATTAAGAAGTTAAGTATATCCTAAAAAGCATAGCAAAATATTTCATGGAAGATTTCTATAAGGGAATAACTTAAGGACATAATGGAGCTAGAGGCTTAGTGTTAGGACTCTAAGAGGAGTATATTATTAACGGAATCTAAAACTTAGCATAAAAAGTTATAAAGAAATATCTAAATTACTAAAGAAATAAACTAATAAGGCATAAGCTATATAGAGGGCTACAACCTATTAAAACACTAGAAAGACTATAGGAGGTTATATTATAGGACTTTATTATTAAATTACTAAAGTTAAAAGACCCTATTACCGGATAGGATTATAATGCGATTTTAGTAATAGTAGACAAGCTTATAAAGTGGGGATACTTTATAGCATATATAAAAGAAATCTTAGCGGAGGATATCGCTAGAATCTATATTAAAGAAGTGTTTATAAGATACGGAGTACTAAGTAAGATTATATTAGACAGAGATCTAAGATTTATAACAGCATTCTAGAAGGTATTCTTAGCGGAGTAAGGAGTTAGAGCAGTAACTTCTACCGCATATTATCTGTAGATAGGTAGTTAAATAAAAAGATTAAATTAGATACTAGAACAGTATCTAAGACACTATATTAACCACATATAAAATAATTAGGTATCGTTGTTACTAGTTATATAGTTTATATATAATATAACACCTTAAGAAGGAATAAGCATATTACTATTTAAGGCAAACTATAGATATAAGCTAAGAACGTTATTATTACTATAATAAGCGAAGAAAACGAGTAGTACAGCTAAAGAAAGAATAAAGACGTTAATAAATCTTTATATAGACCTTATAGAATTAATAAAGAAAGTATAAGAGAAAATAAAAAGGTACTATAATGCTAAGAGATCTAAGGGACCAGATCTTAAGGAGGGTGTTAGTCACACAGGGTGACTTACCAATAACGACTACTCGAGTAGGTTACAGTGATGTTGGTTAATAAAGCTTATTAATTAGAATGAGGAAGGGCGAGGAGCTTAAGACTTCTCACCACGCTAGTGCCGCGGCGTCACGTGACGACCGCTTGCCTTATTCCCGACACTAGCAACTCTTCTTTTATAGTTGCTACCTATATATAAATACTGCTTAACTAGCGTAATAAATATTAATCCTCTTTATTTACTATTGCTATTGTAATATAAGTCTTACTATCCTAAAATTTGCCTCTTAGCACGTAGTGCTTTCTTGCTTAGAAGTTATAGGTAGATATTGTGTTAAGGCCGCCAAGGCGCTAGTTGTAAGCGAGCTAATAGCGATTTTCTATCCCGGGGATGGAAAATCCTAATTAGCTGGTTGGAATCAGGGTCTGCAGAATATTATACTCCCCCCTTTAGAAAAGTCTTAGTAAGAGAATCTGACTAATTAGATAACTTTAACCGCCGGTTAAAGTTCCTAGATATTTTAAGACCTTACGTAACTAAAAAATTTCTAGGGACTTCCTTTTAACCTAACCTTTAACTTATATATGTAGAGTATTAATATTAATAAACGTCTCTAGTGCCTTATTTAGGTTCGCCTTTATTATTATATCTACTAGGTTATCTTAGCCATTAATCTATTAAATCTTAAAGAGTTTTTAACGTTTATAGGATTGCTAAAGTGCTATAATATTAATTATAAGGCGCTTTTCCTTTATAGTACTAAGCTTAACTAAACACTTATAGAGGGAATATAAGTTGGTATATACGATTATAGGGATAATAGGAAGTTCGAGTTAATCTATAATTATCTTTAGGGTAGTTCTAATTATAATTACTATATTAACTCCGCTAACTATTTTATATATCTTTAACGCTAAAACGCTTTAAGTAACGCGTTTACTTTTAGTTAAGCTCTAATAGATAAGATTACCGTAAATTGTAAAGTTATTCTCTCTAGTAGATTCGTTTATAATAATGATCTTATATCTTAATTAGAAGCTAAAATCTTTATTATTTATAAATAATCTATTAATAAATATAAAGAGCTTAGCGGTAGGAAGATTAATAGGTATATAGAGTAGTCCCTAGTTAAGATGGTTTATTTACTAAAAAAGACGTTTATTTAGGGCAAGAATGTTATCCTTAGTTAGTTCCTAGTATTAGGTAGTAATAAAGAGATTAAATAAAGCCTTAGGTTAATAGATAGAAGTAATATAAGCTTTATAAGCGCGTTACTCCACATATTCTTACTTTAGGGAATTAACGTTAATAATATTAATCTTCTTACCTTAACCCTTCTGGCGTAAAGCAATAGAATCCTTATTTAGGGAGAGGATATATCTATTAAAGAGTAATAGTGTTATTAAATTAAGCTTTTCTTTTAGCTTTACTATAAGATTTGCCTTTATTAGCTTATCTTCTTTAAGAGCTAAGAATTGGTCGTCTCCTAAGATAATTATATTATTAGTTTATATGCCGATGATTCCGAACGGAGTTCCTATAGTTATAATAAGGAAATAGGGATTAAATATAGAACTAGTTATTAAAAGCTTCTCTTTATAGTGCTTGCTGTAGGTAGCCTACTAATAAGTTCCTACCTCTGCGATTCTATATAATGGCTTAAGCATAACTATAATTATATCTTTAGGATACTGGTGGCGAATTTACTCTAGAAGGTATGCTAATATTAAGCGCTAAAGGTGCGTTTTTAATTGGGTGTAGGCCTAAGTAATATCTTATAAATAGACCGCTATTTTATTCTTTATTAAGGAGGGAACTAGCGCAATAATAACTTACTAACTAGCTCGTTAAATTATAGGAGACTATATAAGAATTACCTCCCTACTATTATCGTTATAGCTTTAGATAATAAGCCTTAATTTCTTAAATAGGGCGTTAGTAGCTTTGCCCTTAATCTTATTAACCATTTTTAACTTAAAGATACGAACTCTATTAAATTTAAAGACTCCTCTTATAATAAGACCATTAATCTCCTACTTATTAGATGCTTAGAAAGGAACTCCTAAAGTTATAATATAACCTTCCTTTTAGAGCTATTTTGCGAGTTTAAAGTTAGCCTTCTCCTTAGCTATTATAAAGGCTATTAATAGCTTAGCTCTATTCTTAATAGCGGTAATAAATTACTCTTTAAAATTAATAAGATGTTAGCAATTTTATAATCCCTTTAGGCAACCTCTACCGCGTCGTAGTTATGGTGTATCTACTATAATTATATTAGAATTGTGGTCGCCTTCTAGAGCATATTAATCGTAGCTCTCCTCTAAGGTATCTTCTATAGCATTCTATAAAGGCTTAGAACTGTTATCTTTATAGTAAGGCTTAATAATAGTTAAATAAAATTAAGTAGGTCTATAAGGTATTTAAATAGTATAAGTTTAACTATTAATTATAATAAGTTAATATAGGCCTAACTATCCTCCCTTTTTACGCTATACGCGTACCTTAGACTAGAGTAGTAGATTAAGCGTAGTTAAGGTATTTAGGCNATTTCTTATTNNNAGTNCGTTNTTAACCTAGCGTATAGCNTANAGACGTTATACCTCCTTTATTGCCTTATAAATAGCCTTAGCTTATTATATAATAGAGGGAGATAGTAGAGAATTATTAGTTATTTAAGGGTAGGCGCTAAAGACTAGTAATATAGGTACGAGTCTATTTAGGCTAGTGGAATTATTAATAGCTTTAACAGCTATTTATAAGGTAAGTTTTTTACTAGCGTCCTCTAGTTTTAAAGAGATAATCTTATATACGCGGCGTAATAGCGTATAATATTGCTCTACTTTTCTAATACTATTATATGCCTTAATAGGGACTTCCTTAACCTTAATTGCCATTACCTTTGTCTATTATTAAAACTTTATAGATAAGAAGTTCTTTCCTATATTATAGACGATTTGGTTAAGGGGTCCTAGGTAAATATTAATCTAGTATAATTAAAGGGTATCCTATGCGTTCTTAGCTAATATATCCTTTAAGAATTATGCGGCTTAGAAGGAGGTTAAGAAGTTAATAACTTAGAGTACTGGCTTACTACTAAGATATATAACGTTAACAATAATATAAAAGTTAAAGTTGTAGTTATCTTTAAGGGTAAACTTAAATCGGCTAGGGGACTTTTAGTTTATTTAGTAGTAATAGTAGTACTTTATAAGATGCTTAATTGCCTTAACCTTAACTTTATAGCCTACTTACTAAAGAACCCTAAGTAATTAATAAACGGATAGGTGGCTAAAACGACGGTGTAGTTGGTGTAACTCTAACTTAGTTAAATAGCTTTAAGCAATACTCTTTTCTAGTTATTAAAGGAGTAGCTAAGGGTAACTCTACTTGCGTATAATAGGCACCCGATTATCTCCCTATATAAGTATATTCTTAAGGTTATTAAGCTTAACGCCTAATTTATTTATATCCCTAATGCAGAATAGGAACAGAGTATTCGCGGGAATAATGTAGAAAGTGATATATCCTAAGGGGGTTTGGACCCTAATTGTGTTAAGAGAGATTGCAGTACCCTTACTAAAATGAATTGTATATTGGCCTGCCGTTAAATAGTTAATCTAAATAGAGTTATTAAGCTGCTAAAGGGCTTAAACTTAAGGTTCTTCTACTATAGATACTTCTATAGCTCTAGTATCTAGTATAATACTATAGAAGATATTTACTAAGTACCTGTTGTTAAAGGAGAACGCAGAGCTCTCCTTTAGCTCGTTAAAGATATCTAACTTTGTGATAGAATAGAGCGTAGATTAGTTATTAAGAATAGTAATGGTTTATATACCATCTACCTCACTATACTTAGTAAAGTATTGGTTAGGTAAGTAGTTCTTAATTTCCATATTTATAAGGAGCTGTTCAGCCTTATTAACCTTACCCTTAAGATCTTTTACGCCTTTATATTAAACTAGGAAGCTTTAGAAGTAGGCTATAGTAACCTTATAATTTCTAATATTTTTTATACTTTAGCGAAACTTATTATATGCCTTCTTTCGCTTATTAAGAGAATGCCTAGTTAACTAGTAATTTGGTTTCTTATAAACGTAGCACTTCTTTTAGTAATTACTTTAAAATAAACCTCTATAAGGGCCTCTATCTTTACCTTATAGTTATTAATTATACCCTCTACTATATTATTTACCCCGGCTATTATATATTTAATTAGTCTAGTTATAATTATATTAGTTAGGTAGGTTAATTAAAGTAGGTTAGAGCTAGGCGTTAAATTACTATACTTCTTAAGAGCGTAAAGCGGTGCTAATAGAAGATCTTAATTAAGTATATATACCTTTATAAGTATTTATAGGATTAAAGAGAGTAAGGTTGCATTCTTTAATACCTTAATATATGCTAATAACTTAATTACATAGGCTAAAATCCTCTTAATATAATTTGGATAAACTGCGCTAAATTATCTAAAGTTAATTAAAGAGCTTTTAAAGATAATTAAGCCGGGGGATACCTGGGTTTATAGTAATAATCCTTAAAAAGGTANTCTCTCTNTATTCTAATATATACTGCTACTTATTCTCTTTTATTTTAAAATAGTATCTTAACTTATATATTATGCGGTCGAAATTATATCCTTTTCCTACTAAATAATTATAATAAAAGGTACTAGCTTGGCCCTTAAGCATAACGGAATAGGCGTTATAGTATTAATTAGACTTTATTCCCACCTTCTAGCAACAGTTATAAAAGATACGTAGTTTCGAATTAAGAATATTATATAATTCCCCGCTAAACTTCTTCTCCTAATCTAAATAGAGCTTTGCAAGCTCTATAAGTAATTTTAAACTACCTCTAATTTAAGATTAAGATAGAGGAGGTAGGGGTTGCATTATAGGCTGTAGTAGGGACGTAGGTCTAGTTAGTAGAGTCTAAAGGTTGTTAGATCGCGAAGTAATAGAATCCTATACCTGCTCTTATTAGGGTATAGTATCTAATATTAAGGTTTCGGGTTAAATTAAATATAAAGGAGTTAAAGGCGGAGGTAGGTTTGTCTCTAGAGGTATATTACTTAGGTTTTATTATAAGTTAAGCTTCCTTATAGTGCGTAGTTAGTGCTTAATCTCTTATAGAGTCCATTTATACTCTTCTTTTGCGTTAATAACCTACTCCTAAATATTATCTCTAATAGTACCCCTATCTATAGGTATAAATACTCTATACTTCCGCAAGAAGTTACGGAAGTCTTATATAATATCCTTCTTTATAGGAGTCTATATTTCCTTTATCTATTTAATAAAGTCCTCCCTTATATAGTACTATAGCATAGTATCGTTATATTCGTTATCTTTATAGTATACTATACGGTATAATAAGAATCCATTTAGGTCCTATTACTTAGCGTTTATAAAGTTGGTTATATCGATATTCTATATTTTTAGGTTAATATCTTCTTATACTTCTTTAGATAGGTTAACGCTATAATAGGTATAAAATTAACGGGGTGTCGTATATTAAAGGTAGGTAGGATTTTCGGTTTTGTAGGATCTCGTAGGTTTGCTATTAAGAGGTAGGCAATTTAAGATGTTGTTTAACGCGTTTTAGACGTCGTTTTAACGCGTTTCGGACGTTAACTTAAGACCCTAGGTTTAGTAACACTTCTAACCTAAAGTACTTAACCAAATCTTCGTAAACGCGGTTGTTCTATATAATAGACGCAACTTAGTATCTCCTAGTACTTAGTAATACTTCTATTACTAGTTTTCCGTAAGTTTAAGGTAGTATAGTATCGCTGGGATCCATTCCATATAAGCGTATATAGCACCCCTATATAAGACTATCTCTTCTATTTAAAAACCTAGCTGCTCTATAGTTAACTGTGTATTTAACCACTAATTAGTGTTAGTTATATAGGGTGACTCACTAATAACGACTACTTAAGTAGGTTATAGTGATGTTGGTTAATAAAGCTTATTAATTGGAATAAGGAAGGGCGAGGAGCTTAAGACTCCTCACCACGCTAGTGCCGCGGCGTCACGTGACGACCGCTTGCCTCATTCCCGACAGAGGGAGATAAAGTATAGCTACTATATAAAAATTTCAAGAGTTAATAACTAAGTAAGAAGTTAGACTATATTAGACTAGGACCTTTTAAGATTATAAAAAGGATTTTACCGGTTACGTTTAAGTTAAACTTACTAGCTAAAATAAAGATCTACCCTATATAGTATATTATAATACTAGAGCCAGTATACGGGAATATTAAGCCACTGGTTTATAAGGTAGAGATATATAAAGGGTAAGAGGAAGACAAATAGTAAGTTTTAAAGATCATTAGTTATAAGGATATTAACGATAAAATATAGTACAAAGTAAAGTAGATAGGCTATACTAAGACTACCTAGGAGCTACTAAAAAATTTAAAGAACGCTATAGGAAAGGTATAGGAGTATTAGAAGAGATTGGGTTAGGTAGTATTAATAAAGAAGGATTGTTAAAGAATAAGTCACCTAAGGGGGACCTAAAAAGAGTAGTTGCCGAACTACTTAGATCTATTTCCTTCTCTATTAAAAGAGAATCCGTTCTTTTATTACCAAGTTCCTATAGACCCTATTTTATAAGTTTCTACTCCTTAGAACAAACCTTCTTATAAACCTTCTTAAGACAAAGTAGATAAGTAAACGCCGTAATATAAGCATCTAGGGCCTTCTGTTCTGTATCCTAAAAATATTCTAGCTTAGTAAGAGCCTAAGACAGTTTACTATCTAGCTGTGTAGTAGTAGATTAAATATAAGACCCTAAGATAAATTAATTAGGGAACTAGACGACTATTTAGAGTAATAGGTCGCGTATATTTAGCATTAGAGGTAGAGCGAACGTCGTAAAACGAACGAATATTCGCTTTAGTACACTCTGAATAAGAGGACGGTTATTAAGAGGATGGGTTCGCTAACGTAATATAAACTAACCCCTCTTTTAAATAGCGAGAACACGGAGACGGTATAATCTTACTAAGAGATAATATTATAGCAACAGTACGAGCACGACGTTGGGCGTGTGAAGAAGAAATTGCTTTAGGTATAATAAGTAATAATATTAACTAAATTAATTAGACAAATATTACACCTCTAGTAAACAACTTAGAGATATTTAAAATCTTTAAGGATAAAGATAAAAAGGAGGGAGATAGTATTACGGACGCTTTAAGTACAATATTATAACTACTTAGGAAAGAGTTAGAAGAAGCTAGTTAGTTAATTTAAGCATAGTTTAAAATAGAGCTAGTAGAATTATATAACGAGGAATAGTAACCAAGGTTATATAACGTGCTATATATTAAATAAGAGGAATAAGAAGAACTTACGTACCTTATATATAAGGCGTACATTACGTATAAGAAGGATTTCTTAGGAGTATAGTTATATATTTAAAGGACCTTAGTCCCTACCTAGATAGTTCCTCCCTTATAGTAATTCTTAGAATATAATTAGAATTAATCTATTAGGCAACCACTCCACCAGTTGTTATTACGTTATTAACTTTAATTTACATTACCTATACACCTAGCCTATTAACGAGCCTATTATAGTTCTTGCTATAAGGTTCCGTTACACTAAGCGTTATAACTTTATTTATAGGTATTAAGATTTACCTCTTACTTCTCTAGTCCTCTAATTGCTCCTTTAGATCCTTTAATATTATAATTAAGGCTCCTTTAATATAACTTATAGCCTTTTCTATAATTAGGTGGTCTTAAACAACTTTTTTATCTAGCTATATATAGAAATNTTCCTACTTATTATTATGTCGTTATCTATACCACTTTTAGTATAACCCTTTAAGTATATACGGCTTATCCGTAAAGAAGTATCTTCTTATTACTATATTATAATAGCCCTTTATATATCGTTCCTTAAACCTAGTTAAAATCCCTAAATCCTCTTCTTATTTTAATTTAGTAAGCCACTTAGCTCTTAGTATACCTACCCTAGGCCTATTAGTAATTCTTTATATAGGTGCTCTATTCTTTATACGACCTAATATACTAAATCTCTTATTTAGTTTCTATTCTTGCCATAAGGTAATTCTTGCTCTAAATTCCTCTATAGTTTCTTTCTTTTCGCGTCTTATAAGTAGATCCTTAAAGTCTTCTTACTTCTTAATCTTATTAGTAGTCCTTATTTATATCTTAAAGTCTTAGTTTTATAGGATTCTTAGTTTTAAGCTAGCTTTTATCTTAAGCTTTACTCCTACCTTAGTCTAACTAGGCTTAGGTGTCCTTATCTTATCTTAAGAGTCTTAAATCTTACTCTTCTTATCTTAAGAATCTTATGCCTATAGGAAACTCTATTCTAAGCTTATTTGTATATCTTTAAACTAAGCTACTACCCTACTTTATTGGTTCTTGTCCGTTATAGGTCCTTAGGTCTACCTTATTTTATTTTAAAAATCTTAAGCCTTTAGCCTTTTACCTTTATTAAGTGCCGAAGTAGCTCGCTACTCTACTTCTTTTACGTCTTATAAAGCGATAGATATTGTATCTAGTAGGGTCTCGATCCCTACTAATATTCCCTATTCTATAGTAGAATTATCCTCTACCTCTATTATAATATCTCTAAGGTCTATATACTTCTAGTAAGCTACCTTTATTACCTTATTATTATAGAATGTTTCGCCTATATTAAATTTATTATCTTTAATATCTAATTTACGAGCTGGTTTATTAGTTCCCCTATATTTTAAGGATTTTGGCTCCTATAGCTAATAGCTTACGCTATACTTAGCGTCTTTATAAATTTGGTATACGTTATTATAATAGAACGCAAAACTTTTAATTAAACATTTTTTTGTTCCTTATAATATACTATCGTCCCTTTATATATATATATCTTCTACTAGTCTAGTTCCCTTTATTATATAATAACTCTAACTATCTTTATAATCCCTCGCGAAGTAACCTTATTTTCTATAATTTATATATACTCCGTCTTTAAACTATTAACTTTACTACAGAGTCCGCCTAACCATCTTCTGCTACTAAGATCCCTAGTTTAGCCTCTACTCTTTAGTCCTATAATTACTAAATCCTTAACCTCTAGGTTTCTATAGTTTCTTACTTTATCTCTTATAGACTTCTTTAGTACCGCTTAGGTCTATTAGCTTTACGCTATACCATAATTTTTAACTTAGCTTTGGTTGTTATGTACTCTACGCCTTATATAACTATAAAACTCTATCTTAGCCTCTTTTAGCCTATTCCCTTTAGTAAATCTAATTGTTAATCTTAATCGCTTAATCTATTAAATCCCTTAAGGTATCTATATCTTCTATTAGAATAATTATATCCTAGACTTTAGCCTTAAGTTCTTATTTATACTGTACTATAAGCGCTCTATTATTTTACTTAACTTATATCGCTAACGTCTGGAACTATATTATATACTTAATTACTAAGGTTTATTATATAATATCTTAGATTTTTCTTTCCGCTATAGTAACTGCCTCTAAGTCTCTAAACATTTATATAAGTCGCTCCGTAAACCCTTCTTAACTTAAGAATATAAACTACACTTCTTAATTAGTAGTTATTATTCCTATCTAAATAAGGTTCTGTAATATAGTAGACACGGTTGCTTGTAACCAATTGGGTTAACCACATGAGCTAAGCGAGCTCAGGAGATCTATCAAATTCCACCTGTAGAAGTAGAAAGAGAAAGAAGAAATCGATTGAAACCAAAACCCCCCCCCACCGTGACCCGAACACTGATCAGTGCCGCACAGATTAGCAAGGAATAACGAAGAAAGGCATTGTCTGATTCTCTAGACCTCTTGTCAAAGGCTAAGAATCAAGGTATTGCTTGCTAAGCCTAAAGGCCAGTTTGTGAGGTTACTCGCGCTTCTGACCTGCGTCCATCACGCCTTCAGAGCAACTAGTTTATGGGTGTTTCCACGCTTCTAGTCTAACTGTCGAATCAACTGCGGAACCAAAAGACGGCTACCTCCGCAACAAATACTAACGTAATGGCTACCTCCGCGTCAAATACTGAAAAATGGGAGACTAAAAAATGGGAGACTGGAATCGATGCGACCGCAACCGACATTAAGGAAATTAAGGCATTTGTCAATTGGCGTTTATCGATATATAAAGAGAATAGATAGAAGGGATTTAACTTATAGGAGAGCTTTGTCGACGACTTTGAGTCATTTATAAGGGATATACTTAATGACCTTAGCAAGGATCGATTGAAGAAGATCAGGGATTACCTCCGTAAAAATAGAGTATACGTACGGAAGGAGGCAAGGAAGTTAATTGCAGACGGCCTCTTAGGAACTATTCACAAACCAACTCCCTCAAAATGGCCTACCGATGGCCCTACCGACGACCCTACCAACAACCCTACCGATGACCCTACCGATGGCCCTACTGATGACCCTACCGACGACCCTACCCTAGCTCTACCATTACTACCAACTGCGACCTAAGCTATAGACCAGCTCGCCGTACAAGGAAGCTTCGGAAGAGAGATTACCAACTTAGCTAAGCTCTACACGGACGAAGTTAAATACTCCAGCAAACAAGATAACTTTAATTTTAAGTTTAAGATCTTCCAAAACTACTGCCTTTAAGCTGGCGTCCCTAAGCAAGCGTATATTATTGCTATTCCTACTATGCTCCGCGGCCTTACTCTTAAATACTACTTTACCTACCTTAAAGACCTTAACCTTCTTAAGAATGTATATATAGGCCTAAAATTATACTTTAAGGGCGACGAATATAAACGCGACATCCTATCAAAGTAGAATGCGATTATACTTAAACAAGTCACTGCTTAAAAAGGACTTAATACAGGCTAAGCATTTCAGGTATTAATTAATAAGATGTGGCAGCTACAACGCGGGTTAGCAAAGGACCTTTAGAATAACACGATATTCTATAATAAGCTTCTTACTATATACTAAGATGTATTAGCTTGCAAACCAGCCTATTTCCAACCCGCTACTACCCTTACTGGCCTTATTAGCGACATTAAATCCTTAATCGCGACGTACAGTAAACAAGAACCAGAGATTAAATCATTCTATACCGACCAATAATATCACCCCCCTAACCGTCAATACCGTAATAAGGGTAAAAAGTGCTTTATATGCAGTAAATCTAGATATTAGTCTACGAACCATACAAAGGACGAAAGGGACTAAAAAATACGTCAATATATCTCCGATTTTGAGGGCAGTAATAGTAATACCAATAACAACAACAATAACCAAGGGGATACCTTTACAGCAAGGTTTAGAGCTTCTAACTTCTACCTTAACATAGAACCCTATTCTAGTTATTACGGCGACCCTAAGGCGGAGGTGTTTTGGACCGAATTTAAAAAGGGAGAGGGATAGAGACTACGGACTTATTTACTAGTACCCCTTTCTCTTATTTCCTAGTTATTACCAGTGTCTGAATAAGGTTCTGTAATATAGTAGACACGGTTACTTATAACTAATTGGGTTAACCACGTGAGCTAAGCGAGCTCAGGAGATCCATCAAATTCCACCTATAGAAGTAGAAAGAGAAAGAAGAAATCGATTGAAACCAAAACCCCCCCCCACCGTGACCCGAACAATTCCATTTACCTATATTTCCGTAAGGTAAGGTTTAAACTACTTAAGTACTCTTCCTAATAGGAACAGTCCTGCATATGCTATTCAATCTATAGGTATTAGTAACTTCGCTCCTTCTTATATAACCTTAAAGTACATTTATATAAAAAATCCTTTAAGCTTTAATCTTTCTCCTAAATACCTCTTAATTAATAATAGCTTAATCTTTACCGCTTTTATCCTATTAACCCTTTCTTCTAGCGCCGCATTATTTGTTATTAACTAGTTAACTATCTTTTATAGTTATCTAACCGTCATAGGTTGTTATAAGTTAGTATCTATTATACTAGTATTACCTCCTAACCTTAAAGTAGTTGCCGCCGTTAATAGCGTTATAATAGCTGCTTTTAGTAGCATGTTATTTAACTCTCTATATTTAATACTATAATTAGGTAGTAATTATATAACGGATCTTTATAGTAAGTACTATAATAGGCTTATTATTAGGTTAGGTATATAGGTAATATAAATTAAAGTTAATAATATAATAATAACTGGCGGAGTAGTTACCTAATAGATTAACTTTAATTATATTCTAAGAATTACTATAAGGAAGGAACTATCTAGGTAGGGACTGTGGTCCTTTAAATATATAACCGTACTCCTATAAAATCCTTCTTATATATAATATACGTGTTATACATATTATATATACGTTCCCTTTATATACTGTATATACTGCGTATAACATTATATAACTTTAGTTACTATTCCTTATTAATTAATTTGTTTATTGCTTAACGTCTAATACAGATCCTATATGGCCCACGCAGACTACTCCGTATATAGGGGAAACTTATAAATTTACAAGAAGAAAACCCCTAATATGTTAGGGGAGGAAAAACTCTATAAGCCACCTCAGTAGGATGAAAAACCCCGAATTGCCATGCCTGCACGAGCAGCGGCCCTACAGGCCTATAGCTCGTCCTCCTCCTTAGATATTTCAAACTCCTTAGGAACCACTGCTTCCTTCTCTAGCTTATCTAAAGCTAGGGTTCACTACGTCCTAGCTAGGCCTTGCCAATCAATTACTATACGCTTATAGTTATGCCCCGTATTTTAACTACCCCCTATATACTGTCTTTTGTTAACTATTACTATATACACCATGCCTCCCCCCCCCTAAGGCCTATTAAAGGCGTAAGGGGGATTTATCCGTTCTACTATTCTAAAACTAAAAGATAAAAGCGGGATGTGTATATATGTATTTGGGTATCTTTTATGCCTAGGCCCTAGTTACTAGGCCCTCTCTAAGGGCACTACTCTATTAAGAGGAGACAAGGAAAACCGTACGGGGTTATCTAGCTGCCGCTTTTAGTAGTATTATANCAGTACGGCGAGTGACCGTATGCTCCGCGGGCGATCGCCCTAGGGGTTAGGAGGGGCCGTATATTTGCTCATTCGTTCGTTCATTTGCGTTTGCTTATTTATTAATATAAGGTTATTAATGCTTTCTACTAGGGGACGGGGGATGATATTGAATACTATGCATCCATGTTGGATCGTACAGGTGCCCTGGATAGGAGAATGTAGTAGTNGTCGTACTNTAGAGAGCCAACAGTAGTGGTTTTCAAGATCTCACCATCTGAAAATTTTTCACCACCGCCCTTAACGCCTACAACCACCACAGGTCCTGTCCGCACGCTATGCGACGTCTCTGCGTTGGCTCTGGATCTGAACTTCGAAGACCAGGTTCGTAGCCGTCACCACGTACAGGTGCAGAGTCCGATTTCGACGGCCTACTATTCCTTATTACATAGCTCTATTAGCTCTATCTTAGACCGTACCTAAATTAACTAACTAGCTTCCTCTAACTCTTCTCTAAGTAGTTATAATATCGTACTTAAAGCGTTTATAACACTAGCTACCCTACCTACTTAATCGTTTTTTACCTCTTTTTTACCTACTTACTATTTTTCTATATCTCTTTCCGTTTTAATTTCCGGTTTTAATAGCTAGCAGCCTATAATTTTTAGTTAATAACTTACTACTCTAAAAATAGGTAAAGGTTATCTTTTATTACCTAGACGCCGTTTATATTACCTTCTAGTCCTATATACTAGTCTTCCCACTCTTTTTACTTTAGCTTATACGCCCTCTTATAAATATTTTATAGCCGCGCTATTTAGGCCTTAAATTCGTTCTAGAGGCTATAGAAGGAAAAGGAGGAGGAGGCTAGGGGGGCTTTCTTTAACTGCAAAGTAGACTATAGGGTAAGAAGATTTTTAAAAGACTTAATCTCTATAAGAGGTTAGGGGGAAGATATATAAGCGCGGTATGGGTATAGGTAAATAAAGCCACTAAACGCGTAAATATTAAAGGAGGAGAAGAAGAAGAGAGCTCTATATTATAGAATTAGAATTATAGTAAGCCATTCTATATAAAATTAGAAGCCCCGCGTAAGCTAGGAGCTAGTATAGGTATAAGAATAGAAAGAGGGTTAAAAAATAGATTATTAAGGCGATGATAAGGTCAAAGGCGTGTAATAAGGACCTCTGTAAAGTTTCGATCGCCCCTACGCCACAAAAACGCCACAAAAAACGCCACGTCACTATGCCTTGGCGTCCTAACTGGAAAGGAAGCTAGAGTAGCAGATGGATTTTTGCTCTCTGCGACGAGAGAGTGTAGATAGATGACATCATAATTGATACCTAGTGTAGTGTAGATATATAGGATATATATAGCTACTTCTTCCGCCTACCACCTCGTCGCTATGGCTTCTTTAATGGCTTAGCCGCCGTGCGCGCCAAGCCTCGCTCGCGCCACACCAAGCCACTAAGGGCTAGCGTGATAGGGGTGATCGAAACTTTTGAACGCTGCCTCCGTACTAACCTAGGCCTTAAAAACGCGTCCAAAAAGTAGGGGCTACCACTAAAGGGGGAGTCGTACGTAACCTAAAGTTATGCCAAGCCTAACCCGGACCTCCAATACCTTAACCTCTAAGAGTCGGCGATCTCCTTTCTTTATCTTTAATGTATTTAGTGTAACGCCGCCTGGTACTGTATATACAGAATTCGCCTTCTCACAACCCTATGGCCGGAGCGGGTCGGCCACGCTCCCTGCCTGTCGTGGCGGTACTCGATATTAGAACACATCCGTAACGGTAAGAAATTGATTGGTAAGCATGCTGACACAGACTAATCGCCGTATTTGCACTAGCTTAGCATTTTGAAGCCGCGCGATGACATTGCTGCAGTTGTACTTTAATATAAAGCCAAAGTCTGCTTGTCTCTTGTCGCAGAGGCAGTAATTGGTCGCTATCGCAATCTTCCCTGTATTATAGATGCTTCAGCGTGCGGTGCGGAAGCTTCTTGTGATGCGGAAGCATACACGGCGCAGCCCAAGGCAGTGCGCTTGCAGCAGCGCGTCTGTTAGCAACCGCAGCGTTGCTGGCTTTCTTCAGCCAGGTCGCTCGTGCAAATCCTCAGCCTTTCACCCTATCCTTATCTCCCTGTATTGTACCTCTATTCGTCTTCTATAACTCATCTCTACCTTCTGCATGGACCCGCTTAGTGCCACCGCCAGCATTATTTCTATTCTCCAGCTGTCAGGCAAGGTCCATTCGCACACCTCAGTTTCCTTGGGTGGTAGTCAACTCTTCTCCACCACGCACGACCCTGCGACGTGATTCTACAACTCGCAATGGACCCACTCACTGCAGTGAGTCTCGCGTCCAATGTTATCCAGTTTGTTGGTTTCGCCGGAGAGCTTATTTCCAAAGGGAAGGAAATTTCACGCAATGCTGACGGCGCGCTTGTCGAGAACCTCGAGCTAGAAGCTGTCACAGACAGTCTGCTTGAAATGAGCGCCAACTTGATTTCCTTACCAGGCGCTGAGCCATCGGTTTCAGAGTGTGAGTTGCTGAGGCTCTGCGAAGGATCGAGGGAGTTGGCTGGAGCGCTTTTGGCAGCTTTGCAGAAGCTGAAGGTTTCCAATAGCAGACCTCGGGCATGGAAGAGCTTTCGACAAGCCCTCAATTCAGTTTTAAGCGCCGAGAATATTGAGCAATTGTCGGCAAGGCTGGAAAGATACCAGAGGCAGATTCATACCGCGCTATTGGTCTCGCTAAGGTACTGCAACCCACGTCAATTGGAGGTGCGGCTGATCATAAGTTTAGAGAACAACTTCAAGACTACGAATACAGGAGGAACGCCTCTGCTCGGAACCTGGATCAGCGGCTTCAACACTTTATAGACTCAACCCAAAAGTGGCAAGTTGGATTCATCCAGTCCCTCCGTCAGTGCGATCGGAATTCAAACAAGGAACATGATATGCACCTGCTCGCCACAATGTTGCACGATGGTGCAGAAGCCGATCGCCGAGAACTGTACATTAAACAAATCCATCATTCGTTACTCTTCCCAGAGATTGAAGAACGACGTGAAAGAATCGCTGAAGCACATAAGAGGACTTTTGAATGGATATTCCACGGTACCAGCCGAACATCATGTCCGGATGATGTAGCTCCGGACTCAGCACCACCTCAGTGGGATAGCTTCACCGGTTGGCTTCGCGGAGATCGGAACACACCCTATTGGATCACCGGCAAACCTGGAAGCGGTAAGAGCACGTTGATGAAGTACCTCTATCATGAGGAGCGGACACTTGCCCATATTAAACACTGGAGCCTGGACCGCCCACTTATCTCAGCAGGATTCTTTTTCTGGAATTCAGGTACGGTAATGCAGATGTCATTCCTCGGCCTTTTACAAAGCCTGCTTTATCAGTGTGTCAGTACGCACCCGGAAATCATCCCACGCATTTTCCCTACCCGATGGCAAAACTGCCTGTTGTACGGTCGAGATCTGCACCCCTGGTCGGCGCTCGAACTCAGTAATGCTCTCAAGACACTCGTCGCTATGAAAGAGTTCCGCTTCATGATTTTCATAGACGGCTTGGATGAATTCGACAAAGACCCTTCCGAACTCGCCGCGTTCATCGTTAAGCTCGGAGAAATTGCTTGTCATAATCTTAAACTATGTTTAGCAAGTCGCCCTTGGCTCATATTCGAAGAAACCTTCAGGCGATCCCCGTCGTTACGAGTCGAAAACCTTACACGAGATGACATTCGGATCTACGTTGAAGAAAAGTTGGAGGTAAGCTCCCGGTGGGAAGACCTGATAACGTTCCAGGCCGACGCTGCCACTGGGCTGATGACAGAAATCGTGGACAAAGCTTCCGGCGTCTTCCTCTGGGTAGTCCTTGTCGTGAGCTCTCTACTCGACGGCCTACGCGACGGCGACACGATGAACGACCTCTTCGACCGGCTTGGCCAATTGCCAACGCAGTTAGAAGACCTTTTCCGCAAGATTTTAGATCAATTGAACCCGGAATATTTTGTGCAAGCGAGTGAGCTTTTCCAGCTAGTTGAGTCCGCCGTTAAGCCGCTCATGCTTCTGGATGTCTCCTACGCCATTGAAGGCTATGAGGAATCGATGAAAGCTCCCGTAGCTACTGTCAAAGAAGCGGAACGCACCTACAGAGCTGAGACTATGCGCCGTCGGATACAAAGTCGTTGCAAGGGACTTCTCGAATCCCCGCTACCCAGGCTGCGTAAGCACAAAGCTACAGTACAATATCTGCACAGGACTGTCCGAGACTTTATTCGAAATCGCACCATTTGGGAATATATAGTCTCAGGGGCACCGGTTTTTGAAGCCGTCGCTTGCCTATGTGGATCGTACCTCAAGCAGGTGAAGACAGCCAGTCGGTATCCCGTCGACCCCAGCATCGTTGGAGACTTCTGGGAGTCCTTTGGGCTCTGTACCCTGTACGCCAAAGAATGGGAGCGGTCCAAGAACGATACTCCGATGGAGCTTTTCGACGAGTTGGAAATTGCAGGGAATGTTTATTGGGGTGCCCTATCTGAGAATTCGGAATCAGACTCAGATGAGAGTTTGTTACAAGAGGTCATCTACACTATCGTGCCATACATACCAGAGAATCGCATTTGGGATCAGATTGTAGGCGAAAGACAAGCCGGTGAGACAGTGCCCCATTGGGCCAACACGAGCTGGCTTGTGGCAGACGTTCCCGGGAGAACGCTCGAAACCCAGGTGCTCTACGACTCCTTCTTTAGCTACTGTTTCGGCAACGAGTTCAACTCCTACATCATGGCAAAGATTCAAGATAAAAATTCGGAGTACGCCGGTCTGGCCACAGCAAACATGCTCCTGCTTTCTGCGGTGAGAAGCGTTAATACCAGTTTGGCATTTCTTTTGCTGGATTATGGTGCCGATCCAAATGCTATTAGCCGCGAAGATTTCGGAAGCCCCTGGCAGGAGCTTTTTGCTATGATCGGGCATCTTAACACCATAGAGGAGGCCTACGATCTTGTCAACCGTTTCTTGGACTATGGCGCAGACCCTTGGAAAATACCCACCCACCAACCCTTGGCTGACTTTCTAATGCAAAAGTTTGGAAAGTTGGGCCATGGCAACGTGAACGCACTCGTGCAGAACGTTTTGAATGCAAGGCAGAGGCAAGCTGATTTGCAGGAGAACGCGAAGAAGTCGAAGTTTCGCAAGACTATGAAGGACATGTTCAAGAGGGGGTAGGACAGGAGAAGTTGAATGGACGCAACACACCAGCTCGTATGCGCCAGGCTGGGTGACTCGGCATCCACAGCGCTTAAGCTTTTCGTCTTCTCACTATGTTCGGCTTTACTCATGTCGACGAAATCCAAGCCACAAACTCCTCCCCCCCCCGGGAATTATTTCGATTCGGTCAGGGCTTTCTGAACTTGCGCTCCGATCTCGTCATCGCATCCCCACTCTACGATAATCCGACATTGCTCCTCTTAACCAAGCAGTCGGAAACAAGGCATATTTCTCCATCGCAACCTCTCGACGCTCTTTCTGGATGGATGTTGCGGCTCTACGACGTTCTCTATTGTCTCAATCAAGAAGATACGAAAATCTCACTGCTCGTCCTTAGGCGCAGTCGCAACTGTAGAACCACCCGCCAACGAACACATAAACCTTGGCAGGGTATGAGCCGTAGTCCACACTAGCGTCAACCTTCTTAGAGTATGGGGATCTTTGCCCGTGATCAAGGCTGTAAAACCTCAACCCATCAAAATATGGGATCTCGAATCTGGATCATTGGATAATATTGCAGTTGGGAGGACAGCATGCGCCACACAACATGCCCTACTAATACCAGCGTGGAAATCGAACATGGCACCTGATACGACTCGGTGATTCATACAGGAGTCTCCGTATCTAGTTCTTTATTGCGAGACTTCAGCTTTAGAGGAGTGCGTGCCGCAAGATGCGGGGTATGGTAATTTTACGCGTGGTTTACTCCACCGGTTTTTGAGTCTTCATCGACCGTATAAAGGGAAGGAAAGCCAAGACTTCGTCTATACACCGAATTCGAGTTCGCATTGCAGCACTCAGGCCCAAGGTCAAACTTTCTCAGCAGCATTTCGCTATTGGTCCCATCCGCTGTGGTTGGTTCCTCTCCTCCTTGTTCGGGCGAGCTAGTAGTTATAGAGGTAGATAATAACGAGGGTAAGAGCCACGATAAGGGCGCATATGCTGCCTTTAAGGAGGTGGTTAAGGTAGAAGATTACGAAGCCTCTTATATAGAGGCTTTATAATTTAGGGTTAATTTAGTACGTTCTTCCTTCTTTACCCTTTTCCTCACCTTCTACTAAGACTTACTATTTATAGTATATATTTGATCTGGAGTCATATTGGAGTCCTGGAGCTCCACTCCAGTCCAATAAGATCACTGATTGAATGATACGAGTATCACCCCATCGCGGTGCGAGGATCTATTAACGAGTGGCATTACAATTCATGTCATTATTCGTTCCACTAAACGTTGGTCCGATCTATCCATCACGGAAGGCTTGGAAGTTGAGACACCAGAAGAGCTGGTCACACTCGCACTCAACGATCCGGTCTTAGATTTTGGTGCCTACCCAGATCCTTTGGTACGGGTTACCATCGCGAAGATACGTAGCACTGAGACAGCAGGATTGATTTTCCAAGGAAACCACTCCGCATTCAACGCTTCAAGCACCTTCTAGGTTGACAATCTCACCAGGTGCTAGCCCAAGGCCCAAGTTCACTCAAAGAACACGTAAACTATAAGGGCTTTGCAGACGCATATTACCTTCACCGCGATAGTTCAAAGGAAACGCCACCAACTTCCATCACTCGGGCGGCCGACCAGGAAACCCAAATGAATGCATCCCTCTGGACGGCGCCGCAAAACCCGGCGTTGACGGCATCACACGCTTGGCCCACCTCCCCTCCCTCAAAGCAACGTACAACATCCCCGCCCTCACGCTCCTCAAAGCCGCCCAGGCACTCTTTAACGCTTCGCAAATCCGCTCCCCGGAAGCCATCTTCGCCCACTACGATGCTGCACACACCTGGCCCTTCGTCGCCGACTACAGCCACCCAAGGAACCAGGACCTCCCCGATCCTCTGGATCTCTCAGGCTCGCGTTCCTAGCGCGTGCACGCCGACCAAGAGGCCCTCTCGGCGCACGCACACACGCCGACGCGGTCGCTCTGGTCCCGACGCTGCGGCGCCATATCTTCAACTGGTTGTCGGGGAGGCTGGGCCCGCCGGACTGGAGCAGGCCTGTGTGGCGCGTGTAGATGCAGAGCCGGGGCGACGTCGGAGTGTTGTGGAATTGCAGGATGCGGGATCCGGTGACGGTGCAGGTGACGGCGAGTATCGATGACGCGCAGTCGAGGGCTAAGGAGGTGGAGGAGGCGGTGGGGGAGCTGGTGAGGCTAGTGGGGTGGTTGGGGGAGGAGGCGAATTGGGAGTGGGGTTGGCGAGAGTGTGGGTAGTGGGTAGAGAGGTTAGGAGGTAGGTTTCCCGCCGGAGCGGCAGGTTTGATATGGGAATTAACGCCCCCCGATGAGGAAGTGCTTTGCTTGGGGGTATTTGGACGTCTTTGGTGTGAGACGCTCAAAATTAGAGGCCTATGCGTTGACAACTTGGTATATAGAGCCGTTCCCTCTTGTCTATTCTTGATGATGACCCTCTACTCAGGCTATATCCATGAACTAATAAGGATTTGGAAGGATAATTTCGGGAACCGTGATATCCGAATCTATTGATACAGTTAAATCCTCTATTTCTAAGGTATAGTGCTAGTGTGCCTACTAACTCAGCTTTGAAGCATAGTGCGGGTCGTTTGTGATGCAGCCGCCCATGAAACTCCCATAGTCTACTATCAACTCCTTATTTCATTAAGTGAAGAAACGTTTGGAGGTTAGTAATCCCACCGCTTCGTCTTTAATCTTAGGGCTCTTCAAGGGCTCTTCAAAATCGTCCTCAGCTTCAGTAACATCCTCCTCCCTCGGCTTCGCTACACCAATCCGTGCCCACAACCTTTCAACATCTTTATCCAGTAAGGTGCATATCCACAACAGCTTCCTCATGCGCGAGAGCAGTTCGTCACACGTTGTGTCATTGTCGAAGCCCGCGTCCGCGAATGCCACGGAGCAGTACTGCGCAAAGAAATCCATTTCGGGGGATCCCTGCGCGCCCAGCGCGCCAATCGTCAGCGTCCACAAGAGTAAGTCAGGGGCCTTAGCCCACTTAAAAATATTAGTCTTCTTAAGTGCCTCCCGTAATCGCTGAACTGTGGTGACCGTCACGGACCGGTACGTCTGGCCGGCAGGCTGCGAGACGCGGACGGTGAAGACGAGAAGTGAGAGGCAGATGCATTGGTCTAGCGTGTTGCGAACCTCGGCTGAACGGTCGTACCAGTCAAAGAGGCGGTAGTGGAGCAGGCTCACGTGCTTTTGCAGCTCCAGTGGATCCAGGGGACACCGTGGGTCATCGAACCAGAATGTCACGTCTGACGAATAAGCAATCACATCAGCGGTGATTTCTAGTAAGTCGGCATCGATCTTGAGGTCTTTGCAGAGCCGGATCATCCGGGTTGAGGAGGAACGGGCACGGGAGGGTGACATGTCATATTTGTATGGCATGCCACGAGAATCAACGAGAGCGGCGTATGGCCGGTCAAAAGATACAATCGAGTGTGCGATGCTGTGCCTGTTGGGGGTAGTTAGCCAGGTTTTGCAAGTAGAGTGTAACATTGACAGGTGGCCAACCATAATATGAAGGATTGCAGGCATTTGTTTGTACCAAGCGCCGCTAACCCTCCCCTCTGCTCTATCATCGCCTTTAGGCCATTCAGATGAATCATCCTCTGTCTCGAGCCAGCAGGCACACCCTCACGCCCGTGCCCCGCATCTGGGACAAGCATGGTCTCTTCGATGGTCAGTAGCGTGAAGACAGCGGCAATGTTATTGTCGCCTATACTCGATTGGGGATCGCAAAGGTTGCTGTTTATCTCGGAAATAGCTCGCGTCTTGTGGTACAGTACATTATCCATAGTCCCTGCCCCTGTCACATAAAGATGTAGCGCAGCAGAACAGAGTACGGCCTGCGCAAACGCACTCCTGCTGCTGTCCTGCAGAGCCCTGGCCAGCCATTCAGTTGTCGCAATTTTAGATTGATGGCGAATATCAAGCGGTATAATGCGTGGAGATACAATGCCCGTGACTGTTGCGCTTATTTGTTACCTTTCACAATGTTTATGGAAGGTTCATGAGTGCGGCTTACAGTGATCTATAAGGGCACTTGTTCGCGGATCTGTCCGAATCGGAAGCGAATCAAACGGATCAAGAACACCAATGGCAAAGAAATCCCTGTCAAGCCCGCCAGCAGGTGATGCAGCAAGTGAATTTAGTTGCTTATGGCTGCAGAAACCGTCCTCACAACTGCACACTGTTCTGGGCTCGCTCGATTGACGACCGTTAAGACTACGCCGCGGCTTGAGCAATTTGTTGATCCTACGGATATCTTCTTTCGGAGAATAATGAAACCAGGATAGCGAATCTGCAACCTCAGGCCACTCGCAGTTTGGGACGTACTTCGTCCCCCGCCTCGCACCCTTGTTTGTGGGCACTTTTCGGGTAGACCACTGCCTTTGTTTTCGAGCTTGATGCATTATAAACGATCGTATGGCCCGGTTGGGCTTTATGGACCTCTGAACGCCATTTGACGAATTGATGAATAGGAAGTTTTGCTGATCTCCCGGCTTAGGTCCAGAAGCTTCCCCACCAGGAGAGGCATTATGCTCATGGCCGGGCTCCATGCTGAAACACTGCAGTATAACCAAATCCACGGAAGTGTAGACGGCCAAGACATGAAGAAACACAGTGGGTAAGTATGAAATGCCAAAGGGGGTTATAGGTCTTGAGTAGGATTTTATCAGACAAAAGCTTAGCAGTTCAGACTAACCTTAATGGCCAGTTATCAATGCCTTGAATAGGTTAGCAGAAGCCCAAAAGCCAGCGCCAGCTTCGTCTGTGCTCGTCGATTACTTCTTTCCGCCTTTGTGTATTTCCGCATCCGAATCCTTGGGCAATGCTTTAATCTGTATCGGAGTAAGATATCCTACAATTAGTGACTTTGTAAAGGGCTCACCGGACTGCTTTATGGCGGACATTGGGCGACTATTTATGAAGGTAGGTCTCTCTGTGCTTCTTTATATTTCGTGTTGTTGCTCATGATTTATGAAGGTAGGTCTCTCTGTGCTTCTTTATATTTCGTGTTGTTGCTCATGATTTATGAAGGTAGGTCTCTCTGTGCTTCTTTATATTTCGTGTTGTTGCTCATGATTTATGAAGGTAGGTCTCTCTGTGCTTCTTTATATTTCGTGTTGTTGCTCATGTAACTTGCTTACGTATTTCATTCTTGAAATGCGATCTTCTACCGACAAGTCATAACCTATCAGGGGCACAAACTCGCCGCTGCTGCGCCTACCAAATGCTCTCCACAAACGCGGCTTTATCGTTCCGCACGGCACATTATAACCGAAATGGCCCAATTCCAAATAATTTTCGGAAAACAGGCATGGATATACATCATCAGATGGGTGGCTGAGTCTGACACTTAATCAAGTCCTACAAAATATGTCCAGATTCTGGGAAATCATGGACATTGCCACGTCATTTCAGCGATCCCAGAGATTCGTTTGGGCGAAATTTTGACAGTGAACCAATAGCGGATGTAGTGGAACCGTGGGCTTTGCCCAATGTCGGCCTTTTGAATCCACCTCTTTGCTCCGTATCTCCAGCTCATTCAAACCTTAAGTCAAAACACGAGTTTACTTCCTAGACAAGAACTCCTTAATACGATGATAATGCTCATTTCTTGGGGATGGATCTCCACATAACGCCGATACACAATCTGCGGTGATTATGTACTGCAAAAGCCGCCCGATCTTATAAAATTGATCTTCACTAGCCGTTCAAGAAGTAGAGGCCCTCCCCGAGGCATTGATCGAACTATTTCTAGCCGTACTCTCTCTAATAACCCCAGACTCGTTTTCCCTACGATCATGGACGTTTAGAGCTGAGGCGCATATTGAACCACAAACTTCTCTAAAACTCTCTAAATGGCCTACGGACTCGGAGCTCTCCAATAGCGACTCGGTCAAGTGGACCACTATAAAGAGGCTGCATAGCCAGTGACTTCTTCAAAACGGTTCCATGTGATGCCTGCGACAACCCTTTTGAAGCTGAGGAGGCCCTTTTAGATACACGATCTGGCAAGGCCGGTATTTCTAGGTTTGGGTAAGGGCTTCATAGACAAGCTCGAGCAGTCCCGAAGGCTTTCAGAGAACTAAATTCTAGTCCGGACGGTTTTGTGCCAATTATGGGAGTTTCTATGAAGCGTAGGTTAGTGTGATGGCTTGGTTCACTGTGCAGTTGCTGTTGGAGCACCATTTATGTAAAATAAGGTAGTAAGGACCGCATGTAGTCATCATAGTTTGCGTAGTGAAGAATGGAGAGAGGATGTTGTAGAATAAGCGTGGTAGCGGCTAGTCCTCTCGAGCGGAAATTGAGCGGAAATTGAAAGGAAATGCTTAGGCTCGGGAATAAAAACCCACCGTCAGTCTGATTGGGTACCGCTACTATGGTCTTGAGCAAAAAGTCATCTCACCGAAACCCATTACCGTCGTCAGACCTGAGCAATGCAGGGCGCATATTCCCGTGGTACAGAGTTTTGGGCAATCTCTCGAGACTTATTGTCATACTCGATCTTGAGATACTTGGCTCGCTCTCAATCGTGCAAACGGCTTGTCTTCTGATTATTATTTGTGCTTAGAGACCCTAGCAGGCGCATCTATGTAAGGTGTATTCGAACACAACCTCCTGATGCTGTGACAAAAGAACCTGAAGCATTAAGATTCCAAGGCCATGGTCACCGAATTTGAGCTCCTGTCGCTGGCGAAACAGTCTATTCTTGATGTCTCTCGATTCAGCCCCTATTGCAGAAGTCGGGTATCTACCCTCCTTTCTGGGCTCTTGGACATTGTCCTGGATATCCCACGTCATGGCCATCTGGCTTTTGCCACTTCCTTTCCACATCTCATCAATTCAGCTTTGCATCGCTCTGCTAGACACTCCGAACTTCTTCTTGATATTGTCATCGAATAAGCGCACCACTCTTGACTGAATAAGCGCGCCACTCTTGGCTGAATAAGCCAGGTCAGCACGTATCCAAGAAAGGCGAGAAATTCGGAGTCTACATCGGTTAGACATTTTCTCATTATCTCATACGATTACTATTAGTGATATCAGTGGAGAAGCAGAAAGGCGAATTATTAGTCTTGTGTGCACCTTCTAGACAAAACAATAATCGCAACATGGCCTTTGAGCAGACGGTTTGCTCCTCTCTACTACTAACCTTCTTGAACCTTCTTGAACTTTCTTGAACTTTCCAACAGTATTTAGGATTTCGGCACGGATTGTAGCTTTCCGTGAAATGCCCCGCATAGTTGAGAAATAGTATAAGCTACATTCAACTTCGTTACTTATAGGTAGAAGAATTTATCTGGCTTCCTAGGTAGTTTTCTCAAGGCGCTGGACTACTTCTAGAGGTATCATTTTTTCTAAAGACTAACCGTATTAGGTCATTTGATGAGGCTTTCGTGTCTTGTGCCCACATTCAGATCGATTACATGCTTGATGACGAGGCGCGAACCCAGATCTGGGCCACTGTGTTTGATAAGCTTCAGGACTACCTCGAAGAAGGCGGCCCAGACAGCCGCTGTGAGTGGAACGCGAAGGGATACGTCTGGGGCCCCGAGGAAGTCAGGATGCTGGCATGGAATGGGCGGGAATGGCGGGCGCCCAGCAGAACTCCGGATCAACTATATTCTGGAGCCCTCATTTTGATCTGAACTTGCAACCAAACAAGCCCTAAGTTGTTATTAGAGATTACATAAGTACCTGTGACACTTCAGAAGTAAAAACCTTTCGTAGATGTATTGAGCTATCTAAAAGTTACATGCATATCCACACGTATTTGTCGTCTCGTCGACCGTAGCTATAAACCAAGCCATGAAACGCCAACCTAACCCATGTCTCTAATGGTGAGCACAGTTCATGAAACGGCTCGGGACATCAGCACCTGAACATCGTTAGCATCAGTTGGTTTATCAAGTGTTGAGCGGAATTACATCTTGTATATGCCTTTGCCCTGTGCCTGTCTATGCATATCGTCCGTCTCTAGCCGATAGGTGATCTTGATGTCGAGATCACGCTTGTTCTTGTCATTGGGCTTGTTATCTAGAACCCCAGCGATCTGTTCATCAGCCTCGACGGTAAGCACATCGTGTAAGTAGAACACGGTCTGCTTCCAGTGCGTATATTTCGTGTGTGGGCCAGTAGAGAAGCGGATTGGCTTGTGGCACTTGGAGAACTCAATATCGAACCAAGCAATGAGGGCATGAACGAAGTCGTTGCGGCGGACTTTCAGTGAGAAAGGTTTCGAGAACGCAAGGTCGGCAGTTGTGACAGTGTAGAGGTCGAGCGTTATGACAGCCGTTGGATCAGTTACGACGGCTTTGATGTCGACGGTGTCAACTAGAGGTTCAGTCATGGCAGTTTTTTTGAGTGGAGTGTAGTCGAAACCCCACACGTTGTCCCAAACTAGCCGATTAGTAGGAATGAAAGATGTCGGAATGCATTACTCACAGCCGATTTTCTCCTCCTTGTATTCGCCGTCTTCAATACCGGCCATGAATATGGTGGCTTTGTCGGGGAATATCAAGCCATCTGGCTTAAGATATTTGTCTCTTGCATACAGCACAGTATCCAGCATACTCTCGTAGAGCAAGAAATATCCCATCCACTCTGAGATTATTATGTCGACTTTGGGATATGGCAACTCTACCTCCTCCATCTTTCCTTGTAATAAGGTGATTTTGCTAGTCATACCGTTGCATTCAACGATTTCTTTTGCCTTTTCAATGATAGTTGACATATCTACGCCGATGACATGCTTCGCACCGGCTTTAACGGCGAACCTGAAGGCACGGTGGGTCAGAAGCTGTCCACTCGAGCGAAGGGGAGCCACGGCGCGGGAGGGTTGCAAACATGCTAAGGATGGATGTACCGCATCCGACGTCTAGAACGATCTTGTCCTTAAACAGATGTGGATTCTGATATATGGCGTCCCGATACGACTTTGTTCTAATTTCGTCTTTCTGCTCGGCGGGGGGCACGGTCAGCGGGGGTTTCGTTTCGGGCGCGGCTAGGCACAGCATCTGCAGATTGCACACACCAACATCTCCTCATGTATGCCTTGGAGGGCGCATTAGTACAGGCTCTTAACAGTAGAAGTCGCTCGACCGACCATGATGATTATAGCTAAGCCCACGTGGTTAGTCTCGAGGTCATTATGGGGAAGAAAAGAAGCAAACCTGTTGAAGTAATGCGCTTCCGAATGCTCCATGCCAGCCAGACGATCTCCCGCTTTCAACGGGGGTTGGGTAGATGCCGTGTTGCTTGCCATGTTAACAGGCAGGAAGGAGTGGGGATATGAGGGTTGGGTTGAGGTCGAGGACTGCTTGATCTGTGTTTGAAGTCTGGAATTTTTTGGGCACAGACCGGTGGATATCCCTGTCACTCGCTAAGCTTTTGTGTGCTCAGGGCACGATACACGAATGATGCACACGATCTACGATAACTAACACGCAGTATGATGCGCACAGCACTTTCGGTATAAGGATAGCTACTAAGAGAAGGGTTGGCCCTAGCAAGGGATGAAGCAGTCTAAATCAACGCCAAAACCGGTGTTAATAAAAGTCAAAGCTTTGAATAAACAACAAATATCCTCCCATCAAATGAAGCAAATTCGCAATCAAAGCACTGCACGCGTTTCCTTTGTCAAACTGGTCGAGGGGTATCTTTAAAAAGACTCTGTGCCCTCCGTAAAAGATAAACCAATATCATGCAATGTCGTTAGATCGTTGTCGTAAACGTCGTACTTCGTAATCGTCATTACTCTGGCCGTTACCTGATCTTGATCTGATGGAACGTCTCCATGAATGCCCGGGCATCTAGACGCAAGTAAGCTTGGAAACAACTTCAACGAGCTAGGGGAACCTTGCTAGACTCACCTTCTGCGCTTGTGAACGTCAACTCATATTTTCCGTTTGGTGCCTTTGGAGGAGTATAATTATCGCAAAAGACATATGGATGAAGCTTTTGGAGTTGAACTGTAGTCGAACTAACCCGTCGAATCCAGCCTTTCGAGCCAATATATTGGGTAACGAAAGCGGTCCAAATAGGGATGGTCTTCATCGCACCACGCCTAGCTGTCGCTTCGAACCTAACACCACCGGAGTCTCGGTCTCTGAAGATACGGAAAGCGTGAAGGTAATCGTCATCCCGAATCTCCCTATATGGAGTTAGCCTATGAATCCCAAGCAGCGCGGCTACTACAACACACCCGCCAAACTCCTCTTTTTCGCCAGGTTGAAAGAAGTCCTCGAGACCTTGAGGGGTAGGAACTGAATCCTGGCGTTTCATGGCAACGACCGTACAATAAAATAAGACCATCCCTATGGAAGGATAAGTATGTGGAGGGTTCGTAGACCGTTGCTGTACTTACGCTCGTATAGAGTGAACCTGAGATTTGCCCACAAGTCCAGCTTGCCATCTGCACGGTTGACTCGGCAGAGTTGCAGGCAAGACTCTGTACGCAGCACCTTTAAAGCTGTAAGTGGTATGCAGTAGCGCATCTTCCTTCCACTGCTATCCAGGGTCAAGAACAGGATCCTGGCACGCTGGTCGGATGGTCTCCAATAGAGTCTCACCCAGACATCGGTCGCTTCGAAAGGACTAGGAAAAATTAGAATCAACTGCAACAAACGCTATCATTCAACTCACAGCTCTAGAACTTTGATGAAACCGTCGTTCTCGAGCATTTCAACTGCGATTGGCTCATCTCTCCCGAGACATTTGGTTCTAGTATAGCTGTTAGTCTGGCTAACAACTGGTGACCAACTCAAGATCTTCACGTACGATTGTCCTAGGATTCGAAATGGCGTGGATGAATGGCGGCCGTCAAATATTTTACTGGCCCAGTGCGTCAGACCGTTACTAGAATCATTGGAATACGTTGAATAGGTCTGTGACGAAGTCGTAGAGTAGGTCGGAGAATGCGGTAGTTCGGGCACTGGAGGCGGTACATAGGGCACCCTATCGTCGTAGACTGGAGAGTGGGGATGCGCTGGGAACTGCGGATATGTCGAAAATCGCCCCATTGGAGGTCTAGATGTGGAAGGCGTCCGGGGTCTTGGAGTTCGGGATTCTGAGATAATTAGCGATTTAAGCTAGGCGGTCGCGGGTGATTTCTTGGGTGACAACCAATGACGATTTTATGCTTCAATTGACCCTTTGCTTTAGACTTACCTTGCGGATCGATTGATAGCCTGTCAAAATAAGTGTCGAGAGGCTCTTGCTTTCTCAGGAGTCGAGTTAGGCGAGTCTTGATATAGTCCGTGTCCGTATCCCCAGGATCCACACTATCGGTTATCAGCGTCCTCTGGTTGCTAGATCTTGAGTGTATGTTTACCCTTTCAGTATATCAAACAGTCCCTGCAAATAGGTACGATACAGTTCCAGACGGTAGGATAACCCTGCACCTTGCTCTTTGAAATCCATGCATAGATCATCCCAGATGATGCTGTATTGTGGAGTTCCGGGGAACGCTCCGGGATGTTGGCGACTGTTCCGCTTTGACTTTCCAAACATAGACCGGATATCGTCCAAAGTATGGCCCAGGCTTGGGAGCGCCAAGTCGAGGTCGCCCATGATGCGTCCTGAGTACCTCCCGTAGCTGGAGAGATCCAAGGCTTCGTCCAAGACATGTAGGGCAGAACTTATAGCGAACAGTTCAGCCATATCGCCCGTAATGTCTTTGGCATACTGCGGGATCTCGTCCAAGAAGACCTGAAGAGCAGCAGCGACGTCTTCGGCATCTTTGGCGTATTCCAGCAACCTCAAGTCCATCGTGAGTCGCGTGACTTCGGATGTTCAGCAGACCCGGAGCAGCAGTAACACGAACATTCTCTGACGGAGGAAAAGAAGGTCGGCGAGGCGCGCGTGTATTCAAAGTGTGAGGTCGACAACAGTCATTTGGCTGGATGGCATGCCTTGTGGCCCTTCGTCGTGAAGGATTGACGTGTTCAGCAGGCGGCGACAGGGAAAGACCAATGAATGCTAAGCCATCGTGCTTGGTGCATATGCGAAAGGAACAAAAACTCCCTAGCGCATACGGAAAGCCGTGACCAATTTTCCTAACGCAAGAGACTGCAGGTTTTTCTGCACTTTTTGGCCCCAAATCCCGACACTCTCTGCGGAGAGGCATCCTTCGGTGTTTTACCAGAAAGTCGTAGCTCGTATCCGCATTCGGGAGAAGGGTGTCACATGACGCTGGCAGGGTCTCGCGAAATGACGGCTTGCAGCGCGACGGGCGCAATCTTTTATGGACCAGGTGGCCTAAATGATGCGTGAGCGACACATCTTGCTGATCGAGCCTGAATATCTCTCTGGACACAATTTTCAGTTTTACAAAAATAGGGGAATTAAAAATATTCTTTTTGAGGTTATGACGAATAGGCTGTGACGGAATACTGTTGTTAAGAACTGTACGCATGAGCTAGAAATATCGCGAATCTAAGAAATTAAAAGCAAGTCGCACTGTTCCATGGTATATTCGTTTTATTAGCAATTGGTGTTGGTGTTGCTCCGAAAATTCGAGACGCACAAACGCTGTCCTTATGCATGGAAAGGAAAGTCCGTATCTCAACCATTTAGTTTACGACCAAATTTTAAAGTTCAGGAGTTGGCTTCAAGAATGTTTCTTTTTCGCAGGAGAAGTACATCTTGTAACTCTACAACAAGATGTCGACTAACAAAGGTATTTTTGAATAGATGCACTTAGCTAGGCTAGAGACATTCATACCAACGGTCGTATGTTTAAAGACATTTGATTTTCGATGAACGGTTCGGTGTGCACTTTTTGGAGTCACGGATAGGATCAGAAGCTACGGCAGATATGAGATATATATGTTAATGTGGTTGACCTGAGACATAGACCCCAATAATGCTCCGCCTCACTGTTGACAGGAGCTGCGCCACGTATTTCCAGCCAACAGCCCTGTGCAATTCTCGCCTTGTCTTGTCGCCTTACACGGATGCCTGCGACAACAGGTAAAAGGCCGACACTACTAAACCCCCGAGGCGATGTCTTTGGTTGTTTATAATCTGAAACCAAAGCGGGACCATGTCGCTGTAAGGGAACTTTACGCGACTAATCTGGTTATACTGCTCGGGAGAAAAGTGTGTTTAAAGCCGAATGAAGAAAGGAAAGAGATGAACAAGAAGGTTCGTTAACATGTTAATTGGGTTTTTATACATTAGATAGTTGGTATGGAACCGAAACATTCATTTCATGACTGTGCTCTCAAACCCCGTTTCAGCAGCTGGGGGGCGCGAAGATATGCAAAGCTGACCAAATGTCTTGCCAGAGAGGCGTCATTGTTACCATAGTCACTCCTAATGACCACCGGGCCCAAGTGCGTGACGCTGGAGGCTTGGTCGAGACTCGGATTCGATATCCTTCTATTTGCCTAGGCTCATAAGCTTCTCGTCTACGATTCTCGACACCATCTTCTCGAGAATAGCAAAATCACCGCCTGTCTTGCCCTCAAAATAGCCTGCTACACTCTTCTCCACATACTTCCCAACCATATCCACCTCGACATTGACATCTTCGCCAGGTTTTTTAGCTGCTGTGACCACTCGCTCCTGTGTATATGCAATCAGCATGACCTCCATCCAGCCATCCAGGCCGTCCTGCACTTGAGTCACGGTTAAACTAGCACCATCCAAGGTAACATATCCCTTCTCCACGATGTACCGGAGTACCGACGGGTCCCGCGGCCGGAACCGGAAGGTCAGGGCGTTTCCGTCGGGTGTAACAGAGAGAATTGTCGCAATTGTGTCGACATGGCCTTGTACGAAATGCCCGCCCATCCTTGTGGTGGCTGATACAGCTCTTTCAAGATTAACGCGTGAGCCTTGTATGAGAGAGCCTAGGTTGGTACGGCGAAGAGTTTCGGGAGCAACGCCGACCTTAAACGTAGACTTATCAAACTCTGTGATCGTGAGACAGGTGCCTGGCAGACTATTAGAATTCTAATTGAAACTGACGAGTAGCTAACAAACCATTGACGCTTATGCTGTCACCTAGATTCGCATCTCCGAGAATTTCTTGGGCGTCAGATATTGTCAAGGACGTTCCGCCTCCTCCGCTCGCCGTTTCATCCAGCTGTTCGAGGGCCGCAACAGCTGGCTGAAGTCAGCTTAGCCGAGCGCCGACAACAACCGTTCAATAACGAAGACTTACTTCCCACAATTTCAACGATGCCGGTAAACATGGTTGGGAATCGATGATGTTCGGCAGGAAAAATGCGAAGGAGATGGGACGAGAGCCTCGGTGGGATCGTCATAAATCTAGTGGGGGGATTTAGCGGGAGTGCCCCCATCATTCCTCCGCTCTCCCCTACACAACGTTATGGCCATGCTGCTCTCTATAACTAAGTTATCAGCGGGGCTCACAAGGACTCAATGGACGAAGACAATTATCAATTCCTCGTGTAGAGCCTCAAAGAGAGGTCTAACAGCGGTAACTAATGCCAGGAGTGCCGGTGATGCCGCAACTCTCCCTCTGGCAGGTATCAGAATTTTGGACATGACAAGAGTCCTGGCCGGGGTTAGTCCGAGCTCACTATTGTAACAAAAAGCTATTACTGATGAGGGTTATTAGCCATATTGTACGCAGATACTAGGAGACCTTGGGTATGCGACGGTGAACCCAGTATGAACCACCTCCTCTGAGGTTGGCAGATCCAAAGACCAACCCAATTGACGTATAATATAGAGCGGAAATCATCAAAATAGAACATCCTATAAGGGGAGATGACACGAGAGCATGGGGACCGCCTTATGCTAAGCATGTCAAAGGGGAGAATATGGAAGGGCCAGGGGAAAGCGCTTATTTTCTTTCTGTGCGGTTCTCCATCCGTTTTGGTCACAGTCATACTGATCTTATACAGGTAAATCGCAACAAGAAGTCATTGGGACTGTCATTTGCTCATCCGTCAGGCGTTGAAATACTTCATAGATTAGTGAAAGATTGCGATGTTCTTGTTGAAAATTATCTGCCAGGGGCGTTGAAGAAATACGGAATGGACTTTGAGGCGGTATCTAAAATAAACCCGGCTTTGGTATATGCAAGTATCACTGGTTATGGCCAAACCGGCCCCTATAGCAACCGTGCCGGATACGATGTCATGGTTGAGGCGTAAGCCAAGCCGAACAAAGCTCTGAGAACTCTTCTGATATCTACCTAGAGAAATGGGTTTAATGCATATCACCGGAACAAGAGACGGGCCACCTGTCAAGGTTGGCGTCGCAGTTACAGACCTTACTACGGGTCTGTACACGTCAAACTCGATCATGGCTGCCTTATTAGGGAGATCAAAGACTGGAAAGGGGCAGCAGATTGATGTAGCACTAAGTGACTGTCAAGTGGCCACGCTTGCGAACATTGCAAGTTCAGCCCTCATTAGTGGAAAGAAAGACTCGGGCCGTTGGGGTACCGCACATCGTAAGTTAAGATGTATAGCTGATTCTGAGAAACCTCGCCTAATATTCCATAGCATCCATTGTTCCATACAAAGCATTCAAAACGGCAGATGGGGATATTTTGCTTGGAGGAGGAAATGACCGGCTCTATGGCGTGTTGTGTAATAGAATTGGCAAACCAGAATGGGTAAAAGATGAGCGATTTGTGACAAATGTTGTTCGTGTGAAGAATAGGGATGTTTTGGAAAATCTCATAGAAACAGAGACAATGAAGAAGAGCACCCAAGAATGGCTGGAAATATTAGACGGTTGCGGGATGCCTTACGCTGCTATCAGTGATATTCAAAGGACGTTGAATCATGAGCATGGTATGTTAACAATACCTTTCATTATTGCATCTTATAACACTGACTTGATTACAGTACTGGCTCGCGACATGGTGAAGGAAGTAGATCACCCTACATGTGGACCGATGAAGCTCGTCAATACCCCGGTTAAATATTCGGTTTCGAAACCGGGCATCAGGACACCCCCGCCTACCCTCGGTCAACATACTGATGAAGTTCTGAAGGATATGTTGGGCATGAGTGAGGACGATATAGCAAGTCTACGAGGCGAAGGAGTCGTGGCATGATAACATAATATATTCACTTTTAATCAACTGAAGGAGAATCCCGCCGACCATCATGCATGTAATAATGTATAGATATAGATTCTATATTCGTCGTATACCTGTTTTCGGTGTTGGTGCTTAGTCATCCGATCAGGAAGGCGAAGACTGTGACGACGGGAAAAGAGCTCCCAAATCCAACTCCGGTTGCCCTTTCCTGCCCAGAACCCCTTCAATTCTAGTACATATGGTCGCAAACGAGTGTTGGATTCAACCATGCCAATTTCGCATTCCTCCGCCGTTGCAGACGCTCCCAATCCCCCCGCGATCTCCATGACCGCTACTCCCACCTCCGCCACAGCTCCGCAACAACTTTCTATACAGGCCAACACAACCGTTGCCGTAAAACCATGGCCACCTGCTTCGACATTTCCTTCCCATAATGGCAGTGGGCCATCGTTTCACCAGTTTTCGGCATCTACTGAGGAAATTCTAAAGCGTGTGAGCGCGAATGCTTCTGCGCATGCGGGCTCGCCTGGCTGGGAAGCGGCGAGAGAACAAGTTTTAAAGAGCATGGTCACTAGCGATAAGATTCCTACTCCTCCGCCAACATCTGGTTCTAGTAGGAGAGGCAGGGGAGGTGGGAAGGTGGGGACTCCTAGCGGTTTGAAGGGCGAAGTGCCGACTAGTGGTACCACCCCCGCATCTACCTCAACTCCCACTTCTGGGAGAGGAAGGGGCAGTGGAAGGGGGAGAGGGAGAGGAGGTGGTAGAAGTGGTAAACGGAAGAGGGTAGACAGTGTGGAAAGCGAGGTGAGGAGGATATCAATAGCTACTATTCTGTTTGGGTAACCCCCGGCTAACACGGTAACGAACGAAGAATGATTCTGACATTTCCTCATCATACACACCACTACCCACCAAGACAAAATCAGGGAGAAATGTGAACAAACCGGCTCAGTTTGTTCCTGCCTTGCCATCACCCCCAACAGTTTCCAAAAGGCGGCGCTCGAACAAGAGAAGTGCCGAAGCTGCCTTATGTAAAGTTTGCCATAGGGGTGCGAGCCCTGCTAATAACATGATCGTCTTTTGTGATGGGTGCAACATGGCTTATCATCAGTTTTGCCACGATCCACCTATTGAAAAAGACGTGGTGCAGATAGCAGAGAAGGAATGGTTTTGCAATTCATGCACGCGATCAAGGGAAAGCGCAATTGAGGGGATGGAAGGACTCGTTGCGGGGGATGATTTGTCTGTAGAAGAGGTATGCTTAAATTACCCCATTCCTGAGATAAAGGTTCTAATATAGAATATCTAATATAGAAGCGTACATATCTATCGACATTACCATTATCGACTCTCATCTCTCTACTCTTACATGCAAGCATTATCTATCCTACTCTTCCTATATTTTCGCCGGCTGCTCGATCCGTTGTGCTGGATGTTGTTAACTCAAAATTGCCATCGTCGTTACCTAACCCACTTCCACCTCAAGTAACTACTCGGGGAAAAGAAGCAATAAGGATTCCGGCTATCAGCAACAACGGAACCCAAATCGGCACTGGGATTCCTCAAGCTCAACCTAATAGGCCGCAAAGTCTTTCCACGGCTAATGAAAACTCGGGTATGGATCCTGCCGAAGCCCAGCTACATGCAGAGAGCTCTCATCACACACTTGACACAACTACCGTGCCTGTTCCGGAACCAGAGACAGATCCCTATGATGGCTACGACACAGATCCGCCAGCACATTATCCTAAAGCCGGTAACGGTCTAGCTAGGACGATGCGTCCAGAGAGTGAAGATCTTCAATGGCTAGTTGATGACAATTTTGAGGTCTTTAGCCACAACTGGAAAGGAGATGGAGAGACGGTGGGATCCACTGGGGTAGGGCAAGGACTGAATGGCTTCGACAGCACTGACACGACAATGGGCCTGGGAGTCGCAACAGGAGTATCAAATACTGGATCTTAATTGGAAACTAGGGCTCCGATTTATTTTCATGGCGCAAGGATGGGATTAGACAGGCTCTCATGAGGCTCAAATTGCGGTATACCTCCGCGGGAAAAGGCGTTTGGGAAGGTTGATATCGGTGACTCCATTTGTTGCATTCCTACCACTGTTCCGCTAACTCGAGCTTCCTGGACCATGGATTTTACGTATGAAGGCGATATCATCTATGTACCCCTTTGCGGTTCTCTTCTTCAGACTAATTCACTTCACTTGCGTTGTTTGTGAACATGTACTTTTCAGTATTACCAAATTTGTGCATTTCTGCAGATTTATATTCCATGTCGTCGAATCTCTCTGCACAATATTAAGGATCTTCAAAACTTTGTATTCATACTCAAATCAGAAGAAATCACTCGATTCATCGACTGGTTTGTCTATTTCTACCCTGGAGTTACTCTCTCTTATTCGTTTATCCATATTGTTCCCTTACCTTCAAACTTTCGGAATGACATTCTACTCAGATTAACAAATTCCAAACCGCGCCCTCGGTCACTGTGATCTATCATCAAGGAGGTTCTAGTGACCATCTCAATGTCGTCACTAACGAGCTCCAGCAAGGCACTTTCCCGCAAACTGAAGGACAAGATCAAGACGAAGTTTGGCCGTAAGGGCTCTGTCAAAATGGCATGTAACCCAAAGCCGTCCTCACCAAACCTCCTGGGTCTTCCGGATGAGTTGCTCATTCAGATCGAGCCATATCTATATTCACAAAACGACCCGCAAAACACCTGCCTCGTGTCCAGGTCTCCGGCCCGAATGGCCCAAGAAAGGCTCTATCAAAATATCGATTTTGTGCCTAATGGAAAACTCGCGTCTGGACCAGCTACTTATAGTTTGCGTCTGCTCCTGCGTACCCTTATCGAACGTTCGGGCCTCATAAGTCGGGTAAAGTCCTTCAACGTGTACATCAGAAATTGCCGGCAGCCTTGGGAGGATGTGCACGGAACAAGCAACGCCTTTAATGTCTGTGAAGGCCATCATCCGACGGAGGGGATTCCCTCCGAACTTCATACCCAAATGCTCTTCAGGATCGTGCTCCGGTTGAAGGTACCATCCCAGCAGCCCTGGGTCCCCGATACCCGGGTCCCCGATATTCTCCCGGGCTGTGACGGCGCGCTCGCGGATGTTCTCCTCGCCATGCCCCCGTGTCCGTCCAAGCTGAGAATCGAAACAGCTCGGAGCATGCCACGATTATTCAAGATGCTTTTTGGGAGCAAACTAGACGGCGGATTCCCACTTGCCCGGGTTGCCGGCTTCGCCAAGATGAAGGTCTGCCACATTTCTCACTGCAGGGCCGATTTCCCCTGGTTCGGCCCTTATAAGGAAGTACCGTTGCTAGGGCTCCCCTGCCTGACGATGTTGCACCTTGCCAGCCTTCACCGGCTGGCAGCGCTCCAACGGACCCGGTTCATAAACTGCGTCGGGATATCCCACGTCACTGACCTAAGGATCGGAGGGGTCAACGTCCCAAATATGGAGCAATTCCTAGGTCGTTTCAAGCCGCTCCAGTCTTTCGCATACTGTGGCCACGATGTACTAATTTCAAATAATACCATCGTGGATTTCTCTAACATCGTTCTACTCTTGCACAGGTCATACGCCTCGCTTGAGTGCCTTGAGATCACCCTGCTAAAGGATCGGCCGAACCTGACATACCAGCTCATAGGCTCTCTCCGCCCTTTCTTGCGACTTGAGAGAATTCACAATACCACAACGTGCTTTTCTTCGCAGCACGAGCCACTACATGCAGACGCTCGTTGACCTTCTGTCACGCTCGTTTGAAACCCTACCCCTGGTTCACGTGAACAATGATATCTGGATGGATCTGTGATTCCTCGCTGACCATAAGTCTAAGCCACGGCGAGAGAACGATGTATCGTTCGCAGTGCCTAATCTGCGGAACATTCGTCTAGATTGGCACGGTGGAGAGTGCGATGAGGATGAGTGGGAACGTCTATTTGCCTTTATGGAATACGCCGCGTTGTTTGGTATCCTCCGGGACTTGGGAGTGAAGATAGAGATGCTGGGTTATGGAGCCGACTGACATGCGTATGAAGTTCAAGCTTTATATGCATTGAGTGTATAAGAGCGTGTGTGGAGGTTTGAGGATTGCATGTATAGAGCAAGACCCTCGTTGAAGTCATCATATACGTTGGGTGGTTGTGTAGCGACTGTATTCTTGAGAGCATGTTGCGAGAAGCTAAATTCTTACTAAGATGAATTTGCGATTTGGGGGATTTCCAGAATGTGTAACGGCGGACTAGATAAGGTTCAAGCTTGCTAATTAGCTTAGCTTGCTTGAACCATATCTAGGTACACTTGCTTTTTTATTTGTGCTTTTTTGTATGAGCTTGCTTTGCAGCAAGTATTAACTACAGATCGCTCTCCGAGAGATAATGTTAAATCCTTCAAATTTTTGCAACCAGGTAAAGTCCTTCGTGCGTATATAAAAACTCCGAAAAATGTATCGATGCAGAGACAAATAATGGCCAACGTCACCAAATGCAACGATGGATACCTGATACCTCAGTGTTGAAATCCAATAATACCTTTGGAAACCCTTCCATGGCGAAATAACGCCCTTGCTGATGCAGAAAATCAAATGTCTTTGCCTCCCATTCATTAAGCCATATCTAAGTTGGTGGGTATTTGAGAATAAGTAAAGTAGGCGTGAGCCGAAGCCTGGGGGCGGCCTGCAAGCAAAATACCTCCCAATAAAGTTTTGGAGGTTTTAGATGTGCCAAAACTCTAAAGTATAGTGAATCAAGCGTCTTATTCGTAACCATCACCATAGTCTTCATCGAAGCCGACGTCGTCATCTTCGAACTCTTGCCCATCATCAATGCCAAATTCACGTAGCGCATTGTTTTCTGTTTCTTCCTCTTCCTCTTCCTCCTCATCTTCCTCCTCTCCATCGTTATCTTCTTCAATAACAGTGGGAGGTGTGCGTGTAATTGGTGCTATTGCAGCTTGAGATTCTAGGGTAGCTTGTGTTGCAGGTGGTATAGGGAGAACAGCCGGACCCCGGCTCGCTCCAGTTCTCCTAATGGTTAGCGCAGTGGACTGAGGACTCTCTGCTTCCCGTGAAACTTGAGAAAACAGGGGGCTTTGAACCTCGCCCGGCTCATTTCCCTGTGGAGAGCCTTCGCTAGAAGCCCCTTTCTCCTTATTCTTATCGGTGATGCTTCGATAGATCTCATTGAGCCTCTCGTAGTTGATATGTTTACTGAAACCTTTGCTTCTTTTTTGCAGCATCCGTTGAGTTGCTTCAGCTGGGCTCGACGCAGGGCTACCTTCTAGTACACTGCCGTCGCCCATGCGCAAATGCTTCCTCTTGCGCTGCTGCTTCTTTTTTGGCCCACCGTTAGCTTCTTCCAAGGACTTTTTAAGCAACTTTGCTTGCTGTTGACGTAGCCAATCTTCATTATGTGTGACCCAGATCCGCTCTTTAATAGCAATCTCTTCCGGGCTCAGTTTACAGTTCATAACCTCGGGGTCGTCTGCAAATTCCTCCTCGCCGACTTCTGCCTCTTCGGAAACAGCCGATGGGCCGCGAACTTGGTCTGCGAGTGCCTTTGCACGGGCCTGGGAGGCTTGGTAGGTGGAATCATCCAGGTTCCCGAGTGTATCTGGGTCCGTAAGGATCCGCTCAATCTCTTCCTCAAGTTCGTTTTCAATCTCAAGGTCCTCTTCCGATATGACAATAGGTTCAGCTTTTTTTTTCTTTCTTTTCTTAGCCGGAAGCTTTTTGGTGGGAGAAGATGAGGACGACGATTCTGTTTGTTCGTTTGCTTGAAGTTCCGAATGCGCAATATTAGATGCTTCCAGGAGGTTCCGGTCGATAGGGAGATCGGGAATGACAAATCCGTCGGCGTCACGGCGAGGTTCCTGAGATGTTCGAGCTTCTGCAGTAGATGGGGATACTTGGCTCGGCCCTGCTATTGTTGAAGATATCTGGCTTAACCCCGCTTGCGTCTCGTCGTCAGCAGTCATCATAGGCTCTCCGTGGATCAATTGCGCTAACTTCCGCTTCTTCCTCTCCTCGCGCTCTAACCGCTTGTATATTGCGGGTGGTAGCGTCTGCACCTTTAGCCTCTCGCCAAAGTTGCGAAATTGCTCCACAGTCAAACCACCACTCTGAGTACGCTTGAATTCGGCAAGACGACTGAAGATAGTCACATCTGCAACCTTGACCACATAGACAACCTCGCGGATCGTTCGACGGAAGTTATTCATGCGGGCCGCTAAAATTATGCAAGCACCGCATAGACCCGCAGGCTGTCGACCTTCGACCATCCAATCTCTCTTCATGCGCTTGACGATCTTTGCAGCATCGGTCGCGACCTGCATTGTTAAATCTCCAAATTCTAACTTTCGGGCAAACTTGAGGATGAGTGGTTCAACTTCTAACACCGCATTCACACCGGATGCTCCAGTATCGCCTAACCATAAATCCTTCACAAGATCCTTGTAGACTTCTCCTAATTTGAATACGTTCACCTAAAAAGAAGTCAGAACGAAAGTCGGGAGAACAGATATACGGAAATAGCATACTTGAATCTTCTCCGCTAGATCCATCAATAAGACTGTATTCCCAGAGACCCTTCTGCAGGCCACATAGAGACAAACAGCTGCAACCGTACGAGTGCGACGTCCTTGAATAAAATTGTTCGTAGCTGCAAGCTTGTATATCCCAAACGCTTGTTCTTCGGTGCTTGTAGGAAGGTGAAGAGCACTAGCTAGTTTTCTAATCTCATCTCTGCCTATAGACGTATCATTAATGAGCTATCCAAAACTGAAAATATAATCGTTTGTATCAAAAGAACTAAAATTTACCATTATACTCCGTCTGTTCTCTACTTTCCATCCCTCCTCCAGCTCTACGAAAGGCTGATCCCATAGTCTTGGCATGTCTTTGGCCTTCCCCAACGAAGGCACCCTGCACCACAGCAGCTCCAGCTGAAGTTTCCCCAAAAGTGACCTCGGAAACAATGTTGGAATCACTGAGCATAGTACCGCAGCTCAAACAGACCCGATTGCCATCGTGCTCTTGAATATCCGGCGTAGCGCAGCATGATTTAGGTGCTTGAGGCTTTCGGTGGGCTGGCGAGAAGATCTTCGAGGGTTCAGGGTTCTTAAGTGAGGAGAGGCGCTCTCTTGGAGCTCGAACAATATGAGCTGTGGACATGGTGGTAGTTCTTTATAGCAAAGGTTATTGGATTTAAGCTCGGCAACCTGAAGTGGGATTTGGAAGGTGAAGAAGCGTCAAGGAATAAGCGTGAGGCTTCTGCTACGTGCACCAGCCCAGATTGGCTCAGTATAATTCATGGTATTCCATCAATGCATTGCTGTAGTTATCGTGAGTATGGAGAGGTAATGCATGAAGGAATGCGCGAGCCCTGTGATTGCAAAGTTGAGTCAAGATTGATCTCGGCTATTTTGCCAAGCTAACGTTCTGCTTGAGCGGGCAAAAAATTTCCACTTGAAATTTCGGCTACGTTTCCTCCGAGCCCTGCGTTCGAATCCCCGGTTTATCTCCCACAATTAGATTTTGCCAAAATAATTTTTGTAGGGTGAATTGAAGAACAAATCTACTGTAGTACATCCTTTCTCTGTTACAATGCCCTTTGAAGCTCCTGCTGTAGCACAAAGCTGATTCACCGTCCCAGCCTCGGCATCATGCCAAGACTCCATGCGGCGCACATCGTCTACATCACTATCAAAGTTGGGGAGTCACGATGGCGCCTCGTTTCTACTATCAGTTGCTGCTCTGCGTAGTACTTTGCTTTCCCCACACTTATCCGGCAATGTTTTGATAAACTATGAATAGTGCGTTTCAGAAGCTGCTTCGTTCAAATGCAGCTGGTATTGAGGCGAACCGAGTGAGTCGCGGCCAATTGTGCCCAAATCCAGCGAGTCCAGATTAGGGTGGTATTGTTGAGAATAGAGGCAGTCATTGCTTGAGAGGTCTTTTCTTTCAGTAGGTTTTCTTAGAGTGATGGTTTGACAGTTTTCGCTGAGCCTTTTCTGGTTTCACTTCGACCTGGATGAGTCTATGGAAAGGTCGGAAACGGAGCTGTGATCGCTGGCATCTGTATCGTCCATATACTCCATCGTATTAGAACCTAGGGATTGAACTGGTTATGAACAGAAATTTGGCTCCGGTGGCGATATTTTAGCGCAGCATGTGTTAAGGATCCAACTGGAACGACTCGACGAAATGCATTGAAGATTCGAGGACGTCGATCGAGAAACAAAGACCCCCGCTAGCGGAACGAAGAATTCGTCAAGGGAATGATCCAAATCACGCGGTTTTCTCCAGGGTGGGCCACAAAATAGATGCGCCCTAGAAAGAAGCCGAAATTCAAGGCTTTTGTGAAGATATGGATGTAAAAAGTCCCTTATTAGTAATATTAGCGGCTAGTGATATATGCGATCGGAGAATATAAGTGAAGGCAAGCGGGCCTCAAGAATAAAGCCATCCGTGTGCACTTATAGTGTGCTCAGGAAAAGGTTGGAACTTATCCATGCTTGCTCAGCCCGATCCAGCCCCAACCAGCGTGGTTTTCGATATCAATACTGCCAATAATATTGATCAATATTGTTACTAATCAATATTGGCGAGTATTGGCGAGTATTGGCGATATTTATAATATTTGCAGATCTTCTTGGCACCCCATCAAATTTTGGCCCTGCTAGTTATATACCCTCTTCCTAGTATATAGCTTTTGGCGTTCTATCTAGATCGTGCTAATAGGCTACTAGAGCAAACGCAGAGACGTGCGTACGGCTGCGCAGCGCCGGCGCTGCGACGTGGTGGTGTGAAGAAGTCTTTGCTGGGAGGGTGAGCCCTAGCGGAGGCCTACGAGCACTACTACGTCTTTTCGTATAAGTCTAGTATACTTAAACTACGGCATCTAAACCAGCGTTACCCCTTTCTCCCTTCCGTACGGTATATAACTATATATACGGCAAAACCTATACGGCACGGCGCTGCGACTAAACATATACGGCGTAACTAAACACATACAGACTAAACGTATACAGCTATAACTAAGCGTAACGGTATATAACCGAACGCGTACGGATTAGACGTATACGGTGTAACCGAACGTATACGGCATGGCGGCTAAACACATATATATACGCCTTAGGAAGTCTATAATAAACCTCTTATTCCCTACCTTACCTAATAGCCTAGACTTACCTATATAGTATTTCGTCTTCCTCTATATCTTTAGCTATAGATATATATAGGGGACCTAGGTTAGGGCCCTAGGATAAGATACCTAGTTTTATATTTATCCCGCTAGCTTCTTTACGGTAGAAATTATACTATAAGTAGAAGGACCTAGGCGTATATATATATATAGGGTAATTAGGGGAGTAAGGAGTAGGCATATAAAACTATACGGCAATTTAACTTTATTAGGAAGTATAGTACGAGCGGTAAATAGGGCAAGATAGGTAATTAGAATACTCCTATACGCGTATGTGTACGGGAGTCTTAGATTAGCGACCTAAAAGGTACTTTTTCTCCCGTTAATATAGTACGGATACTATATAAGTACTTACCCCTTATATCTCCCTATGGAGTTTTTTATATCTATATTACGGTAGTAGTTTATATAGACTTATAAGAGAACCGCATTAGACATAAAATAATAATTAATAATAATAATATATACCCTCTAAATAATATATATATACTACCACCTAAATAAACTTAGATCCTTTCTCTTTATATTAAAATATTATATATATCCGCAAGTAACTATTTATATACCTTATATTTACTCTATTTTCCCTATATCTACTATAGCTTTTAATCTACCTCTATTAAAGCTATATAACTATATAAGCCTTACTTTTAATAATATCTATAAGTTTATTAAAGGTAGGCCTATATAATATTAATTTTCTACTAAAAAACTAATAAGTAATTATGCATACTATATATAAAAATAAGCTTTATAGCGTAGGTATAGGTAATTAAGTAAAGGTAGTAGTAGCTAAATTATTAGCGACCTTAGTTAATTAAGGCACGAGTACGGTTAAGAGGGACGGCGTAAGCCTATATGATTAGTAGTCTAAATAAACGAGGACTAAAGCTAAGAAAAAAAAGGATAGATAAAGGTGGCGCGCGCTTAAACGTTATATTATAATCCTATAGTTATATAACGCAACTATATAAAAACTATAAACTATCTATAATTATCCGCCATAATCTACTAATATCTACTAGCTATAATCTACTAGTTTCTACTAGCGGCGTAATATAAATTAGGTTTATATACTACTTTATAAGTTTACTATATAATTTAATTAATTAACTTAAAAAGTAAATAATACTAACGTATCTATAGGCTTATTACGGCAGTAGTAGTTCCAAGGAGATTAAAAAAGTAAGGTAGTAGTGTACTATAAGTAACTTATAGACCACTTATAGGCGAGTCTTAAAAGGCAAAGAGACGGATTATTAGGGTTTTCTTTAAATAGAGTTTTCTCCCTATATATATATAAGGAGTAGTCTATATTGGCCTAATAGGATCTAAATTAGATATTAAGTAATAAATAATAATAATAATATACTATTGTTAAATAAATAAATATTTATATCTAAATATTAATAAGCTTTTATATAATAAATAAATAAAATATTATTTAGAAGTATAAGATAAGATAAGATATTTAATTACGCTATTATAGCTCCTATTAGGTCTATATAGTGGCCTATATAGGTATATATATAAGAGGGAAACTATATAGCTATCTAAAGCTAGATAAACCTCTATTTAAAAGTATAATAAGGTAAATTTAATACTTAAAATTTATATTTATTAGCTAAGTAGTTATATATTTTTTAATTAAACGCTATTATACTATATAGAGGCTCTATATATAAAACCCTATAATCGCGAAGCCCTATGTACGGAGACTCTATATAAAGCTCTATATAAAGCTCTATACAAAGCTCTATACAAAAGCTCTATACAAAGCTCTATACAAAGCTCTACACACAAAGCTCTACACAAAGCTCTGCACGAAGCTCTATACGAAGCTCTATATAAAAGCTTCTATACAAATAACATCTCTATACGGAGCTATACGCCAGAGCGCTCTCTGCACAGAAGCTCTGCACGGAAGCTCTGCACGAAGCTCTGCACGAAGCTCTGCACGATTATATTAAAGCTCTACACGAAGCTCTGTTACAAAGCTCTACACACGAAGCGCTACATACGGAGGCTCCGCGCGGGAAGCTCTCTGCGGAGGCTCTGCACAAAAGCTCTGCACGAAGCCCTGCCACGAAGCTCTACAACGAAAATCTACACAAAGCTTTATATAAGAGTCTCTGTAGTAGAGCCGTCATACGCAGAACCGTGTTGTACGCAGAACTGTCGTACGCAAAGCCGTCCTGCAGAGCCTCCGTAAGCAGAGCTTCGTGCAAAGCCGTCGTGCAGAGCCTCCGTAAGCAGAGCTTCGTGCAAAGCTTTATGCAGAGCCTTCGTGCAGAGCCCATACAGAGCTTCGTGCGAGCTTCGTGCAGAGCCCCGCGCAGAGCTTCGTGCAGAGCCCCGCGCAGAGCTTCGTGCAGAGCCTCTGTAGAGCTTCGCGCAGAGCCTTTGTACACAGAGCTTTGCGCAGAGCTTTGTGCAGGCAAGAAATTAAAATACTATTATAAAAACTGCCAATATATGCCAATAATTTATATAATCTTTCTTTTTAGAATAAGTATACTTTTATTATAATAATTTGGTCTAAACTATTGCGAATATTTAATATTGGCGCTGCAAATATTGGCAAATGCCGATATTTTATTGGCTGAATATTCGCTTATTGAAACCCACGCTGGCCCCAACCCAGCCCTGACTTGAGGTGTCGTGGTCTCGAATCAGGCTAAAGCAGCAGATAAGTCAATTAGCGTCCGTGATTGGAACTGGACTCACGGTAATGGTTTTGTACACCAAGATGAGTATCGAAGACGATTACATGATCAGTGATATGGCAAATATTTCATCTTCATCTTCACTCCTCGGCATCTGGTTGCGTAAAAAATGTCCTACCTTTTATGTTTTCTGGAGAAGGATTGAGTCATGTTTCACTCCAAATAAAGTTTCTCACTTGTCTAACAGGCACGAGTCGTATGCATCTAACTGTTAGATCATCCTCTCAATTGAACGATATGCCTTTTGGGCCTGTTGGTGGCGCGGGGTAAAGCTGGAGTCTCTATGCCGTTACACAATCATCTAACTTTGTAAATCAAACGAAGTTATTATTGTAGACATAGTTTTATGGTTGAAATTTTTACTATTACCTTTCTAGGCCCCATTGAATTCTATAATTTGGATCCCTCACTTTATAAAGAATCGGACTTCTCCTTACAACGTTGGATGATATCTAGTAATCTGCACAACTTGATTAGAATTAAACAGTTCTGTCCTTTATTGTACAGCTACTTCTGCCAGTTTCTATTAATGGCTCTTTTAGTTGGGCGCAGGTCAAAATCTGTACTCTCAGTCGCAGGGCGAGGTAGATGGGTGTTCCTATACAAGCTATCCGTGGCCTTCGTAGCTGCGCCTCGACCACCCACCCGAAGGGTGGGTGGTGGACATCCAAATCGCCAGGACATCTCAATCGCCACTATTAAACCCACCAAAAATTAGAAAATTTACACCTTAATATCTTAACAACCACTAAATAATAAATTCTAAACATGCGGATCGTTGGTACCCCCCAACGAAAATTTTGACCCGAGTTTATAATTAATAAGCCGATTAATTAACCCAAAGCTTTAATTTAGAGCCGTATTGTATAGAGCTTAATTAACATATACCTCCGTCGTGCTTCGCAGTAGGGGGTAAGCTTTGGGCAGAGCCTTATGTAGAGCTTTAATAGAGCCTTATGTAGAGCTTTGGTAGAGCCTCGTGCAGAGCTTTAGTAGAGCCTTGTGCAGAGCTTTGGCAGAGCCTCGTGCGGAGCTTCGTGCAGAGCCTTGCGCAGAGCCACGTGCAGACGTTCAGACGTGCAGACGTGTAGACGTGCAGCCATTTGTTCCGGCGATTAATTGCAGAGACATTTGTAGAGATGGCTGTATATATAATTGTATAGGCATTTAATTGATCGTTTGTACGGGCGTTCGTGTGGGCAGTTAATTAATTAATTAATTGTATAGACGTTTGTAGAGCCGTACGTAAAGCCGTACATAGAGCCATTTGTAGAGCCGTTTATAGAGACGTTCGTACAGGCGTTTAGTTGATTAATTGATTAATCGTATAGGCGTTTATATAGGCGTTCGTACGGGCGATCGTGCAGACTTTTGCAGAGCCGTTTATAGAGCCGTTCGTGTAGACGATTATAGAGCCTTCCTAGTATATCAATGCTGCGTGTTAGTAGAGCTTTAGAGCTCCATATTAAGCTTTGAGTAGAGCTTCAAGTAGAGCTTCAAGTAGAGTTTTAAGCTCAAGGGGGAGACCCCCTTGGACCCCCCCTACGTACTGTGTACTCTATTTACTGCGTAGGCAGAGCTCTTGCAGAGGCTTTAGTAGAGCGTTTGGTAGAGCTTTTGCAGAGCTTCGTGTAGAGCTTCGTGTAGAGCTTTGTGTAAAGCTTCGTATAGAGCTTCTATAGAGCTACATGTAAGCGTGCAGACGTTCTTACGGGCGATTAATCGTAGAGACGTTTATAGAGACGATCGTATAGGCAATTGTATAGACGTTTGATTGATTGATCATATAGACGTTTAATTGATTGTTCGTATAGGCGTTCGTACGGGCGTTCGTACGGGCGATTGTGTAGACGTTTATAGAGCCGTTCGTAGAGCCGTTCGTAGAGACGATCGTACGGCGATTAATCGTATAGACGTTTGTACGGCCAATTGTAGAACCTTCCTAGTATATTAGTACTGCGTGTTAGCAGAGCTTTAGAGCTCCGTATTAAGCTTTAAGTAGAGCTCCGAGTAGAACTTTGAGCTCAAGGGGGAGACCCCCTTGGACCCCCCTGCGCACTGCGTGCTCCATTTACTGCGTGGGCAGAGCTCTTGCAGAGGCTTTAGTAGAGGCTTTAGTAGAGCTCTTAGTAGAGCTTTTGCAGAGCTTCGTACGGAGGTTTGTGCAGAGCTTTTGTAGAGCTTCGTACGGAGGTTCGTGCAGAGCCTTTGTAGAGCTTTAGTAGAGCTCCATGCAGAGCTTTGATAGAGCCTTATGTAGAGCTTTGATAGAGCTTGTATTTAGGCTTGTTTTTGAAGGCCTTATAAACGACTTTGTATAGAGCTTTGAGCAGAGCTTCGTATAGGCGTTCGTGCAGGCGTTCGTGCAGGCGTTCGTGTAGACGTTCGTGTAGGCGTTCATACAGACGTTCGTAGAGACGTTTATAGACACTTGTAGAGACGTTTATACGGGCGTTTAATTAATTGTATAGGCGTCTGATTGATTGATCGTATGGACATTTGATTGATCGATCGTACGGGTGTTCGTACGGGCGATCGTGTAGACGTTTGCAGAGCCGTTTGTACGGACGATTGTACAGGCAATTATAGAGCCGTCGTAGAGGTGTTTGTAGAGACGTTCGTCGAGACTTCCTAGTATATTAGTGCTGCGCGTTAGTAGAGCTTTGGAGCTCCGTATAGGGCTTCGAGTAAAGCTTCGAGCAGAGCTTCGAGCAGAGCTTCAAGGGGGAGACCCTCTTAGACCCCCCAGCGCACTGCGTGCTCCATTCACTACGTGGCCAGTACACTGAGTGGGCAGAGATGCTGCAAAGCCTTTGGTAGAGCTTTTGCAGAGCTTCATACGGAGCTTCGTGCAGAGCATTTGCAGGGCTTTGGTAGAGCTCGGTGCAGAGCATTTGCAGAGCTTTAGTTAAACTCAATGTTTTGAAGTTCGTCACGTGTATTTTGCAGGTAGATACCGCCCGCAACTTTTTTTTGGACCAATCAAAAGCTGGCTTGGCAAGGGTTTGAAATCTGGGACCCGAAAATATAGACCACTCGTACCTCGGGTCAATAATTTAGATTTAGGCTTTTATATATACTCTATAGCTTTTTATTAAAGTTATAAAATAAATTACTTAGTAGTTTTTAAGATAGTAAAATTTGGGGGCTAAAATAAGGTCAAAATAAGGCCAAAATACTATATCTTTAAAACTACTAAATAATTTATTTTATAACTTTAATAAAAAGTTATAGAGTGTATATAAAAGCCTAAATCTAAATTATTAGAATTTATTATTTAGTGGTTGTTAAGATATTAAGGTATAAATTTTCTAATTTTTGGTGGGTTTAATAGTGGCGATTGAGCTGTCCTGGCGATTTGGATGTCCACCACCCACCCTTCGGGTGGGTGGTCGAGGCGCAGCTACGAAGGCCACGGATAATAGATACTACAGCAAGGCTGACATGGAAAGTTCAACCTACCCTGCCAGCCCCGGCTTTCATAGGTTACAACCAGTTCTTCAGTATATCTGCATGAATCAAAGGAATATAATCGAATATATAACTTCCAAGGGGGTAAGTTAAGAAATGGGCCGGTACACGCTCTCTACCATCGGATGAAGACCTGACGTTGGAAGTTCCCCAGATAACATGCGACCGCCAAGCCGCGCCAAGCATCTCGAACTAGCTTCGCACATTCCCGCCATCGCGCCTCCACACACCCTTCCCAAACCCCCTCCCCCGGGGCAAACTATACAACCATGGGAAACGACGGTGGCAGCATCCCCACGCGACGTGAACTCGTCAAAGAAGCCGCGCGCGCCCTCACAACGACTCAGCTCAAAGAAACCCAGCACGAGCAGCAGTCATACGCTTGGAGCACCGACCCTTTAACGCGCAAGCCGCTCGCGCGGCCTGTCGTCTCCGATGCTGCGGGGAAGCTATACAACAAGGACGCGATTCTCGAGTATCTACTCCTAGCGGACGACGGCGGCGTGAAGAAAGTGGAGGACGAGAAGGTGCTGGAGGGGCGAGTGCGGAGTCTGAAGGATGTGGTGGAGGTGAAGTTTGAAGTGGAGGCTGGTGGCGAGGAGAGTATGAATGGAGGGGTTGAGCGGACGGAGAGATGGGTGTGTCCGATTACGAGGCGCGAGTTGGGGCCTGGGGCTAAGGCGGTGTATTTGGTGCCGTGCGGGCATGCGTTTGTAGGAAGTGTGGTCAAGGAGGTTCTAGGGGAAACGTGCTTGCAGGTGAGTTTGTACCTTTTTCAGGGATAGAGGTTTCTGTCTGGTGGACGTGTCTGCTAATTGGGACTATTTACAGTGTAACGAACCATATACCGAGAATGATGTTATTCCTATCCTTCCTACGGCTCCCGCGGACACTGCGAGGCTTTCGCTAAGGATGAAGACGCTGAAGGAGAAGGGCCTCACGCACTCGCTTAAGAAGGCGTCTGGGAGCAAGAAGCGGAAGAAGAATGCTGAAAAGGAAGCCTCAGCCGCAGATACGAAGCAAGCGGAGGAGGCTAAAACTAAGGATGAGCATGAGGAAAATATATCAGACAAGCCGGCAAGACCATCGCCGTCAACTTCTTCACCACGACCGCAGGCCGAGCCTGCCGCATCGAAATCAACTTCCGGTACTGTGCCGACCGGGATTAAGAACGCTGCCACTGCTTCACTCACCGCGAAGGTTCTTGAGGAACAAGAAGCGCGGAATAAGCGAAGGAGAGTGGAGACAAATGAGAATCTGAAGAGTTTGTTCTCGAGCAGGGATCCGAAGCAGCCATCGGGGAAGAGCAGTGATTTTATGACTCGAGGTTTCAGTATTCCTGCGAATGCGAGGAGATGAAATGGGGGTATTGGATCTTGGCAATTGGGGCAAGGCGTTTACTGGCTCCAGGGACTAGGGAAACCGTGCATTATGAGGGAGTTTTGGCCATTATCAAAATTTCAACAAAGCTTTAGAGTCCAACTGCTTGAGCGGGATGGTATTTATATAGTATATAGCTGGGATAGAGCTTTGACTACTAAATAATATCCAGATCGGGCATGTCGTAATCGTCTGCTCGTTCAGTTGCACGATACTACTCCGTTTAAAAAATTGCTAAGGGTGTGTGTGAATCATCAGCTTGGATATATGGAGATGGTCTGCATATCTATATAGGTCCTTGGTTTAAGATAACANACATGGTAAGTAGACGAGCCGCTGGTGCAATGGGCAGGAAATGGCTTTCCGTGATAACCCGAAGCCGCATCTGGGCGCGTCTCTGTTTGTTCTTGATCAGCGCCCGACAGGCTGAGGCGTTGGTCGGCTTGCTGCAGGGACCAGCGATCACAACGGCCGTGCCGCCAGCCCTTACAATTGGCAACGTCAACTCCAACGACAACAGTAGCCCAAAGCAAGCCCGCAATCTGCCAACCCGGCCTAGACTAAGATCGCGTCACCGCTTAGTGGATTTGGCCCTGCAATAGTGCATATTGCCCTGGCACGCCTGATCGAGGAGGGTGTGTGACTACATTATTTTATTACGGGGAGCCCGCCCATTGCTCTTATACTGACTTGCCGGCTACTAACCTCTCTCGCCTCTATTCTTCTAGCCTTCAGCTAACTGTTAGAGAGTCACTTACGCGCGTGGTAACAGGTTAGGATAGGACAAAGCAACTACCCCAAAGCAACCACCCCAAAGCAATCACCCCACCTCCATCAAAAGTCTTAGATATCCGACTTCACCACCTCTCCTACCGCTAGACCCATCAAAAAACTTCTAATTCCATGGCCACGACACCACCAGCCGCTCCAGACGCCTCAGATACTCTCACAACCCAACCTTCTGTCTCATACGACCGTAACACCCGCCTCTCCTCCATTCTTCCCCCGCTAATCTTCGGTACCGCAACCTTTAACCACCAATACAACAGCGACCCTTTCGCACTTGATACTGTCGGGCTAGTCTCCAACGCCCTCACACACGGCCTTCGCGCCTTCGACACTTCTCCCTACTACGGCCCGGCCGAGAGTCTCCTCGGCACAGCTCTCGCCACCCCCTTCGTCCGTACCACCTTCCCACGCTCGTCCTACTTCCTCCTCACAAAAGTCGGCCGCATCGTCGCTACTGAGTTCGACTACTCCTCGCAATGGGTACGTGCGAGCGTAGCCCGCAGCCTGCAGCGGCTGCACACAGACTACCTTGACGTAGTATACTGCCACGACGTCGAATTCGTGTCCGCGGCCGAAGTGCTCGGCGCAGTCAAGGAGCTCCGGCGGATCCGCGACGCCGACCACACGATCCGTTACGTCGGCATCTCGGGCTACCCGCTCGACGTGCTGGGCTCGCTGGCCGAGCTCGTCCTGCGCGAGACCGGCGAGCCCCTCGACGCCGTCATGTCGTACGCCAACTTCACGCTGCAGAACGAGACGCTCGCCGGCCCGCGCGGCATCGGCCGGCTGCGCGCTGCTGGCGTCGACGTCGTCCCCAATGCTAGCCCCCTCGGTATGGGCCTGCTGCGCCGCGAGGGCGTCCCCGTCGGTGCCCTGGGCGACTTCCACCCGGCGTCCCGCGAGCTGCGCAGTGCTGTGCGTGCCGCGTCCGACTTCTGCGACCGCTACGGCGAGCGCCTGGAAGTCATCGCGCTGCGGCACGCGCTGGAGTCGTGGCTGGAAGCCGGCGCCGCGGTCGGCTCGCGCGGTGATCCTGCGTCGGGTGTGCCGTGGGCGCGTGAGAGCAACGAGCAGGTTGGCGGGACCAAGCTGGGTGTTAGCGTGATTGGCGTCAGTCGTGCGCCGGAACTCGAGAAGACGATGCTGGTCTGGCGCAGCATTCTGGATGGCTTGGAGGGTGGCCGCGAGACGGCGATCAAGGCGGGGAGATGGAGCCGAGCGTATGAGTGGAGCTCGAATCGCAAGCGTGCGGTGCAGATTCTGAAGGAGGGCGTGCAAGAGGTTTTGGGCGATTGGGTGGACTATACGTGGGCGAGTCCTCCGCCTGGGTTTGTGAATCAGAGAGGCGCGAATGCAGGCACGAATGAGGCTGCGCGTGCTGGAAAAGAGGAATCGAAGGTCGTGGTGGAGGAGGTTGACGCGCCTTGGCTTACGCCGGCAGCAAGTCCGGAGCCGACGGAGGTTGGAGACGAGTTGAGGGATGAGAAGAGCATCCCTCTGAGGTAGCAAAAGGTCACGATACGTATTGTACCGTGTCTTTGGGGGATATGATCTATGTGATGGAAGGACATTTGGGAGGATTATGCGCAGCGTACCGTATGGGGGCTTATGTGTGGCATTTCATGGCGGACCAAATGTCTAGCATTCTCACAGGCTGACAGGTAATTGTGGCTATTTCTTAACATATTATCTCGAGGGTTATTATGAGAGACGAACTTCTCACCAGTGGTTTTTGGTTTAATGGAATACTCATCGTAACTATCGGCATGGAAGAGCTTCTTTATGACACAGCGCTAAGAATGATTTACTAGTGGTGGTGCGCCTTAACACGCTGAATCTCAACCATATGTTATAAATAATGATAAGGCCAATGGAGCACGCTGGTTCAAGGCAAACCGTCCAATCAACTTCCATGACGAATCATGTAACTATTGTACAACATCTCTTCCATTCCGTTGATTAGCGCAGCCACTACCGAACAATCTTTTCATAGGGAAACTTCGGTATTTTTTGGGTTCTTCAGGATATTTTTGCCTGATGGACTGGTTTGGATGCCTATAATAATATCGGCGGGCAAATCTGAACGCTTAACTACACTAACTCCTACTTCTACCTACTTGAGGGCCCTCATAGGCTCGCCAAGCACTTTCCGTCCTAAGCTAGGCATTTCTCCGGCTTCGCTTGATGAAACATACGAGAGATAAGTCTTCCAGATTCTCCAGAAAGAAATGTTATTGTCAGAGTTTGAGCTCTCAAATAGTACGTGGTAAGTAAGGGTGGTGTAACAAGGACTCCTTTTACAATAATGGTAGCTCCTTAAGGGCACTAGACTCCGGAAGTTCCACAATATTTTGAGACTTCCATTTCCAACCCCGGTCTAAAGTCACAGTCACAAGCACCAAACCAATCTCTGATTGGCCAGATCTAAGCTAGGTCTAAAAAAGCATAGGATCCTTGTATTAAGCAAAATACGCGTATGGTCACGGAACCTTGCCCATTGATTCTATTGGCTAGCTCTTATCGATAACCGTAGGACTAAATCTACCAGCCGAAGGGATACGTTCTAGTGGCAGTAAGGAGGGCTGGAATTTGGCCTTGCTTGTAGGCTTGGACAGCTAAAACAAGCCTACCCTCTTGAAAAAGGGCTTCTTGCCGTTGTGGTGTTGACATTATAGATAGAAGTTGAGGAACGCGTCGCGTCTTGGTGGGGTGCCAGGATGTTTGGAGTGCCAGCCAGGTACGTTATCTCACCGGTTGCCAACCTTCAGCCGCGTCTGATCTTATTGGTGGAGGTGGTGGTTGTGGCGTTACCACGTTCTCGTATTGCGGCAACATGCATGCAAGCCGTATCCTTGGCACCTGCCATTGGGATTGAGGATATTGCAATTATACCTGAGGCCAATCAGAGAGGTGCAAGTCCACCCCCGCGAGGCTGAGAGGCAGCAAAGTCCGGTGAAAGCGCTTGCTGCCAGAGTATTTCTTCAGCCTCTTCCCACAAAATCTCCCCTTTTGCCTTTCGGTGAACTTGCGACATCAACCCTAGCGACAATACAATCTTCGCCATGGCGACTGTCCTCCCTTCGAGGCTCCTCGGCTATGTCGATGGGGAATTCTTCGTTTTCGATCCCCGCCCTGGCGGGGTGGAGTACTTCGACATTATCTCCTACACCTGGGGCGACCCGGTTGACCCATACATGTCCGGAATACCGGGAGTAACCTGGGGAGTGACCATACACAAGAATAAATTAAAGGACATCCAAAGGCTGATGGTCAGCTCCGGCGCGAAGTATCTGTGGTGTGATTGCGTATGCTTAAACCAGGAAGACGAGGATGAGAAGGCCGTTGAGATAGCCAAGATGTTCGAGTATTACAAGAGCGCTCGCACGTGCCACATCCTGCTCGATATACCCCAGGTGTGGAATCCGCAGGAAATCGTGGACAACCTGAAGTTCATCGACCACATACTTACCCACATGGNCGGGGCGGCGCTCGCCTCGGAGGCTAGGCTGACTGAGAACTTGACCAAGCGCCTGTCCAAGTGGGCGAACAGTGATGATTGGGCTTTCCCCGTGGACATGAAGATTGTGAGGTCCGCCGCCGTCGACATGGGCGTGCTGAACTGCTACGCGACGTGCATCAACCACGTCAGGTCGCTGTTCGACAACCCGTACTTCACCAGGGTGTGGACGTTCCAGGAAATGATCCTCGGGAAGAATATAACCCTGTGGGCAGTAAATCCCCAGCGCATAGATTATATAGGGGAGCTCAATACCTGGATGGACCTAGCCACAGACTCTAAGGACAAGGCCTACAAGCTATGGGTGTGGATAGATGGCTGCAGAGTCGTGAATACCGCATCGGTCAACACGATTCTCAGGGTAATAGCGGAGGATAAGGAGGCCCTCGATAGCTTGCAGATGCAGGTTAGAGGGATTGGCGGAGCAAGAGCGGACATCATAAATGGAGGTCCATGGTGGTGGCGCGAGAACTACAAGGGGATAAGCAACATATTCTCGGCCGTTTCCCTTACGCCGCGGCAGTGCAGAAAAAATATGGACATATTCAGGGGGCTCCTGGGCATCTTCAACGGACTATTCTCGTCGGAGGAGGTGAAGAGGGACTTATCCGGAGACGATCTGGGCAGGATCTCGTTCAATTTCTTCAAGCAGCTATCCAACAAGACTGGGTTAGCGTGGACTAAGCTCGCAATAAGCAGCCGAGAAAGGGGAGAGTGGGATTGGATACCAGTGGTAGAAAACTACAGCGGGGCTATGACCACCGATTGCTTTGCCGGGGTTGTCAACCTAGGAAGACTGAAGTCAAAAGGCCATGCGAAGGCCACGGCCGAGACAAGTATTAAAGGAGTCCCGCGAAAGTACATGAAGATCCGGCTCAGCCAACAGGAAAAAGGTTTCCCGTTCTACTTCAAGGGCTGCAACTGCGGGAAGTCAGTCAAAACTGGCATGTTCAGTAGCGAGCAGATACCCACCTACGATCAACCCAGGAATGTGATCAAGGACGAGACAGGCAGGATATTGGTGCAATGTGCAACGATCTTGGGAGCCATTATGGACCCTGGCTACGACGTTGTTGCGTATAGGAGGAGGCTGCTCGGCAAGTTCCAGCCATATTGGACGGTCAGCGATCCCAACGCGAAGCCGGCTCTTTGGATCGACAGGTGCGTGAGCGGCACCACGTGGGAAAACCCAGACCAGTGGTACCTTAGGACCCACAACATGTCGATGAACTACAGGATGGTAGACATAGACATAGCCCGCTGTGGATCCCGGTTGGCGAACGAAAGTACGGCGAGAATTTCCTGCGAAGTCCGCATCAATTGCGGGTGCACGATAGTCGCTCCATTCCCGTTCATATTCGAAGCCATATCCGCGGTGAAGGATAGTTTCCTCGGCGACGCCTACGCAACCGTAGACGATGACGATCGAATAGCCCTGAAAGACGGAGTGGGGTTGGTGCAAGTCGGGGACGTAGGCAAGACCTTCAACCTGGTAGCATTCGCAGGCGACATCAACGCCCACAAGTCTTATGCCTCCAGCTGCAGGAGCACAAAAGTCGACAAGATCGTACTTCCCAAACTGCCGTGGCCCAGTGGCAAGGCTCTTGTAAGAGAGGATTTTAGCCACGGCATTACGGACGGAATGAGAGACTATGGCTACGTGCCAACCGGAGGCTCCGGGAACTTGCTCATATGCAGAAACAATGTCATCGATCAGTACAGGATTATAGGAGTTTGCATAGATGAGTATATTGATCACGAGAAGGAACGCCGAGTGCATATACGATAAGCAACAACTTCGCGTCAATAAATTGGCGGCAAAGCTAAATTTTATTTCCGTCCTCAGGAGCCTTTTGCAGCTTATCGTACAATCCACAGCAGTAGCAATTTACAAAACGTATACTAATGCCTCATGCCCATCTCTCATAACCTACTTAAGTACAATGCTATGGTTAGAATGCTGGTGTGGCAGTGAGGATACTGACTTCATATTGCTCGGTAAGTAGAATCTCATCGAGCAGTCGGGTTGTAGAAGGTGCTCAAACACCTGCTCATGATTCCATTTTCCCTAAAGTAGAGCCCCGCACTTAGCGCCTGGCCATGCTTTCCACCTAGGTATCATTCTCCCCTCTAGACCCAAGATGCCTTAACCCCGAAAGACCGAGGTTAAAATGAGAATAACAACAGCCATGACCTCCAAAAGTACTGTAGCCACCTTCGTGCCGGCGATCTGGAGCATGATGCTAATACCAAGGTAGAGAGCGAACCATGCGATGCCCAAGTACCATTCTGTAGTCCTCACGAGTTCTAAATCTAAAGAGTAGACTCTTTTGGCAATATGACCAAGCACTTTGCAGGTACCATCGTCCTTAGTAAAGACAGAGCCATGCAGCGACCCGAAATGTAGCCCGAGGTCTCCAGCCTGATCTAAGTCCCGAATGCCGAGACAATCGTGGCCATCCACATCGATCTTTTCCAAAAGACGTGCCTCGATGCGATCCGGAAACCCTTTTTTGTAGTTTGTTTTTACCCTCGGATTGCCCCCCAGCATCAAAAGGCCAGTGGCGCCATAGGCCCAGGACGCCAACGAGCACAACTGTATGGCGTAGGGCATAACCTTGCCGGACCCAGAGGGCATAACAGATGGAGACAATGAAGCATATTAAAAAGAAATTAACAATGACTAATTCAACGAACAGGCGTTGGAAGACTGTCCCTAGACTGTTGTCTAGCTGAAAGCCTTCTTTGAGTACTTCCTCCCATTCCTCAGAATCTTGGTCTTTAATCAACAATGTGGCCACCAAGAGGACGCTCAAGAGCTGCATCCGCGCCTGTTCCTCGATGGGGTACATGTACACCTCGTTGTCCTTCGGTCTGGGTAGTTCGCACATAAATGCTTGGCCGCCGCGACTGCCGTCTACTAGCTTGGTGGGACGTGGGACATTGAATGGCCTGCGGTCGTCCACGCCGAACACCTGCCAGATCTTCGAGAATTTAAGCGGCGCTTCCCTTTTTCTTTTGATCCAACCCCAACAAGATGCGGAGTTTTTGCTCTTCGTATGGCGAGGAGCTGTTGATCCTGCATCCCGGCCCGTTCCTTCCGAGATATGCTGTTGGCTGGAGATTTGGAGCTCCAATGCTTCACTGGAATGCCTGCCCCGAATACCAGCAGCCAAAGCTACTGTTGCGGCCCGAGGCTCATCAGAAGACAAGTGGACTGGAGCTTTGCTGCGTATCCGCTTCGGATTTTCGAAGCGATCCGATTTCCAAACCTCGAGACGGTTGCGTATGCTACAGGCGAAGTATGCATAGAGAACGTTGGGATTACAGGTAGCTCTGAAACAGTCTGCTGGAACATCAGTTCCTTCGTTGCAGCAGTTCGTAAATATTTTCAGCCGCTCCACAGCAAAGATTTCCATCTGTGCATCAGTTGAGGAGTGCAATAGAGTCGGCATTAACTAGAAAGAGCGGAAGTTAGTAGAGCATTTGAATATGTGAATCTTGTCGGTTCCGGCACTGCACTCCCAACCTTCGAAATGGACAGAGCCTTACTGGATACTTACAGTCTAGGTGTTGAGAGGCACATTGTCGAACGACGCGCTAATCTCCTTGACTACTCCATTTAACACAAATCTATTTCCATTGTTCCAACTTTGATCTATGCAAGCGGTCCTGTATACGGCCCCAAACCACAAAGAATAGCAGAAGCCGTTGTCGTAACAAAGATCATGGTGCCCCAGATCTATGTTGTAGCAACACTCCACGGCCGTTCGCGCAAAGCTTGTAAGCTGCCGGAGCATCAGACCCAGCCAACCGTAGCACTGCTGCGCTGTAAGGAACGGAAGAAGAGATAGAACGAACGATGAAACTGTAATATGATAAAATGACATCTTAAAGGGTGTGAAAAGTTTTAATTGTATACATTCGAGCTTGAAGCTTCACGGCTGACTCCTTAAATTTTGTTGTATAAATAATGCCGCGCTGTACGATGTCCACGATACTCTACTATGATTAACCACCCACCGCAGTGCTACTTAATTGAGACCATTGCCTATATGATTTAATTAGATACACTCGGCGTGGCCAACAAGCCGTTGTTTGTCTTAGTTAGGCCTCGATTAATAGATTGAATTCTTTAATTGAGGCTCTCGGATTGGAGAAATTATCAAGGTTGGATTGTAATCGATCCCAAACCATAAATATACTGCTAAGTCTCGATATAGACTAAAAATCACGCAAACGCGTCTATATACCCTCTCCTACACGTATTCCCACGCTATCCAGGCAAGCTCAGATATACCCAATCCAATCTGTCAGAATTCGTGTGAGGATTAAATTGATGGAAATCTAGGCTATTTATGTAGAGGGCGACCCCCCTGCAGAACCCCTGAACTAGGCCCTATTTGGCTTTCGACACAATCTAAACTAGACTAAGACGAATAACTTTATAGGTTGATTGGACTGATAGGTTAAATTTTGGTTTAGCGAGCCGTCGTGTGATGAATTACGGATTGAAATTAGCCACGATAGATCTACGGACCAGGCACTATGCATAGTACAAAGTACGAACTTCAAAACTATCGCCACGACACAAAATTCCTCGGGTAACTATTGAGGGATTTTTAGGGGAGACGATGCGGGGGAGAGAGAAAGAAAAGTCAATTTAAACTAGCATAGACGCGTTGCTCCTATTAGAGTTAAGTGAAGCCTTATACAAAGAGTTTCTATAAGCGCAGATGTGCTTAACTTTGTGCTTGACTTTAGTGAGCTTTGCAAGAGTCCTTGTCGGAACGCTGTAGGGTTGTAGGTGTAGAACTTCCGGTTCTAATTCAGCCCACGTGCAGGCCACATAGCTTTGCAAAGCAAATACATTGCATGCGCAGAGAGTTTTTGTAATATTTGCGTTGAAAGAGTTTTTCTACACAAAACTTGTTCATGACTTAGAAGAATATAACCGTTGTAGTTGGAACACAATCTCTGGTAAAAGAGTGAGTCATTTCGATAACATAAAAATATAACATTCTACTCGCCAGGTAGCTGCCTTTAATATTAACGGCAGAACTACCTATAATCTATTCAGGTTGCTAGTAAATCGCCCGTTTAAGAAATTACCTACTACTAGTCTTATGCCTCTATAGCAAGCTTTTAAGGACATTTACTATCTTGTCCTTAATAAGAAATCTATAATTGGGTAAGTATATCTAGCCTAGATTAATCGCCGCCTCTATTAAATCTACCCTACGCGTAATAACGACTACTTTAGAGGCTTAAATATCTTGCTAGTAGGCGATTTCTATTAGCTTCCCCCTATAAATTAGGCAGCCTTATATAGTAATCTACCCGCTAGGCCGTTAGAGCTTATTAGCTACGGAAAAAGAGCCTATAAGGTAATTAACCGAACTACTATCCTAGATTAAGTTATGCGGTAGGGTAGTAATAACGCTAAGAGCTTTATATTTAGGACCGCCCTTATAGAGCTACGTAGTAATTCTATAAGTAATTTAACCTAGAAGCTTCTTTTAACTAGGTATAAGTAGGGCTTATCCACTAATAAGGTTACGGGCTTTAATAACGCAATTTAGCTATATAGCACACGCGCTACTCTAGGTAAGTATAACACTACTTAGCTTCGCGACCTTTTATAGCCAGTAGTAGCTATTAAGTTAGTTAATACTAGTATAGGTGCGCAGAAAGTTACTCCTAATTAGTGCAATACTATAGATAATCTAGCCCTATATATTAGCGCGAAAGTAATACTAATATAGAATATCTAGGTTAAACTAGGCTTAGTAAACGGTACTACTAGTATAGTTAAAAATATTATATAGAAGGGACACGTGAATATTAAAAAGGATTAGCCTCAGTCACTACTAATTATAGTAGATAGGTACAACAGACCTGCCCTATTCACTCAGTAGGATAGTAAGAAAGTCGTCCCTATATTTTCCGTGCTTTATAAGTAGGAGGGTATAAAAGGCTTTTACTTACGGCGTTAATTTCCAGTTACTCTAGCTTTTACTCTTACTATATATAAAAGCTAGGGCCTAATACTTAACTAGGTAGTTTTAGATATTAAGGAAAAAAATAAGATAGTTAGGCTAACCTATATAGCAGTCTTATGAGTTAAGAAGCTTTTAGGGCTTATATTTAAACGTAGGTTTAATATAAAATAATTTTAGTTATCTATAAGTAAGACCAAAGAGGTATAATAAGAAGATTTTATATAGAGGCAGTAGCAACTACTCGTAAACAACTTTTCCTAATTAGGAAATTATATACTGGCTTAAAGGTAAGCAGAGAATATAGCATTTGTCTTAGTTTTCTAACTTTTAAATAGCTTAACCGCGAAATCCAATTTTCTAAATTTTAACCCCCCTATTTATCCTACCTTCTTACCGCTTCTAGGGCTGTTAGATATACATATAATAGTATATAGGGAGAATTAGCAGTATTGCCAGATCAATATTACTACTGTCTATAGCGTTAATCGATTTTTAGAATTTTTTAAGTTTTTTTTAAAGGGCGGAAATGTCACTTATATAAGGAGTTATGTAACCTCTAAGAATATATACTACTTAGGACCGCATATTAGCAGCCACGACTTCTATACACTATAGTTAAGATTTTATATATACCGCACCTGGAGCTGCTTAAAATAACTATTACCTATAGATCTGCCGATTTATAAATTAAAAATTAGACATAGTTAGAGCTATTAGTAGGGGTTATTAATCGCGCTCCCTATAACAAAATCCGACTAATAAACAAACTAATAAATTAAATTAAAATTTTAGAATGTCTAAATAAGGTTCTACTAAGATACTAGCTAGACCCTAACCTAGACCCTTCCTAACCTATTAAATTCTAAAAATAATAACCTCTACTAAATTAAAAACCAACCTTATCCTTAATAAGCTATCTAATTAGATTTAATAGTTCTTTATTATCTAAGACACAGCCAAAACTAATAAGGTATAGCAGTATATCCACCTATCTAAGAAGAAAGACGATCTTCTAAAGCTAAAACTACTAAGTTGGCCCACACTAAGGGATATACTACCTACGGCTGTATTAATAGCAAAGCTAGACCTAAATTAGCTTACTGCCTATAACTAGCTCTACGCCAAATATAAGGACAATCTACATATACACTAGAAGTAAAAACAGGCTATAAACGATATTAATAACTATATTATTCGCACCATATCAGTAGCCTACCTTTTACTTATTAACAGCCTTAGTAGTTAGTTACATTAAATATTTAAGGCGTCTCTACTACTATAGTAGCCACTACAGTAACAGAGACACCCCGTATTTTAGTAAGTAATTAAGCCCATCTTATACGAGAATCTCATACTTATTAGTATTTACTAAATTACGTACTTATAGGGCCTCCTCCCGTCTATAAATACTCCCTTCTCTATACCTTCCTTTCTTCTTTTCTTCTTCCTTATAAGGGCTAGGGGTACTCTAATACTCCTTAGTCTCTACTAAGGGATCTATTGGTTAATATAGCAATATAGATAGCATTAGATAAGGAGACGGGCGAGAGAGAAGATAGGAAGAATGAAGGAGCCTTTAGTAGGTGTCAATTAAGCAACGTTAATAGCTATATTATAGCTGCCTAATCTCCTATACTTATAGGCCTCCTCCCATCTATAAATACTCCCTCCTCTATACTTTCCTTTCTTCTTTTCTTCTTCCTTATAAGAGCTAGTGGTTCTCTAAGGGATCTATTAGTCAATATAGCGATATAGATAGTATTAGATAAGAAGATGGGTAAGAGAAAAGATAGGAAGGACGGAGGAGCCTCCGGTAAGTATTAGCTAAGCAATATTAACGTCTATATTATAGCTACCTAATCTTCTATTCGCAGGCCTCCTCCTATCTATAAATACTCCCTTTTTTATACCTTCCTTTCTTCTTTTCTTCTTCCTTATAAGAGCTAGAGGTACTTTAATACTCCTTTTTAGTCCCTATTAAGGGATCTATTAGTTAACGTGGTAATATAAATAGCATTAAATAAAAAAACGGGCAAAAGAAAAGATAAGAAGGATAAAGGAGCCTCTAGTATATATTAGTTAAGTAATGTTTAATAGCTATATTATAGCTGTCTAATCTCCTATACTTATAGGCCTCCTCCTATCTATAAATACTCCCTCTATACCTTCCTCTTTTCTTTTCTTCTTCCTTATAAAAGCTAGAGGTGCTCTAATACTCCTCCTTAGTCCCTACTAAGGAATCTATTAGTTAACGTGGCGATATAGACAGTATTAGATAAAAAGATGGGTAAAAAAGAAGATAGGAAAGACGGATAAGCCTCTGGTAGGTATTAGTTGAGTAATATTAACAGCTAGTTTTTGTTACCTAAAAATTGTATTACGTAATGATATTTAGGAACGCAAATATACACCCCCGTCCCATACTTACACCACTACTAAATATTCTAGATTTTATACTTGGAGCTACTTATAATAGGCATTCCTAAGATATCTACCGGTTTAAAGCTCTATAATTAAACGTTATTAACATTTTATATAGGGGTCGTTAATTAAGCTCCCGGGACACAATTTTTAAAGTTTAACACCACACTAATATTATAACCTTCTTGCAGTAGCCAAGCCACCCATAATCTCCTCCCCTCTCTCCCCTTCCTCCCATTACTCGGCGCCGAGCTATTATATTATCGCCGAGCCATTACGTCGTCGTACGTCTAAACTAGGTGGGCAATAACATAGTTAATAGTTATTAGGCATTAAAAATATTTAGTATATAAAGCTTTAAATTAAAATTATAATCTACTATATTATATCCTACGTAAAGGGCTCTATATTAAAGCTCTACAGTCCAAATATGTGCTATATTTATAACCAATATAATCTTTAAGCCTAGCTTAAATAGGGTGCCTTAGTTACTATAGTAGATCCTTACCTAGCGGTAACTAAGGCGCCTTAATCTTACTACTACTTCTATAACGGCGCTATTGCATATTACCTGCCAAATTCTACTATATTCTACTAACCTACGATTAGCTCGCCTAAAGCTAGCGCCTTAGCGGCTTACTCTATATATTTGTTTATATTAGTCCTAGCAACCCCTTTTCCTTCTCCTTAGCTTAGTATCTTCGTAATATAGTATTTATTTAAGCTTTGGTTTAGAGGCATTTATTTAAGCCGTAACATTATACTAAGCTTACCCTACCCTACCTAGGAAGGCCTTAATAATATCCCACCCTAAAAGAAACTTCGTCTATAATAACGCATTAACGCGCTATACTTAGACACTAAAATAACTCTATATTGCCTAGGAAGGCCTAGATAATATCCCACCTTATAAGCTAAATAGGACTAGACCTATACCCCTAGAATTAAAACTAAAGTATATAATACTAATAAACCTTAGAAAGCTAACGATGGTACCTAAAGTAAGCTTATCTAAGAGAGTTGCCTTTACCCAAAAGAAACCTAAGATCTAATTAGGATCAGAAATTAAAGATAATAATAACGTTATAGACGTACGCGAGTAGATTCGCGCCCTTATAGATAGCTAGAAAGCTAATTATCTTAAAGCGAGAAATATATAAAAGACCCTATAAGAGATTATAGAAAGCCTTACGGCCCTATAAAATAGCCTAGCTTCCCTTTCTTAAAGCCCTAGCTAACCTATTTACTCTACTAAATATAATATACTAGGGAGTATAGATATAATAATAAAGTAATTAAAGTCTATTAAGCTCCCTAACCCCCCACTACTATCTAACGGGATAGACCCTACCTTTAAAAATTAGAGGATTTAAGTATAAGAAAAGCTCCGCGTTAACTACAACTATTTCCTTTCTAAAGAAGCTAAAATACTCTACCTCTTTAGTCGAACTATTGGGGACGCCTAATAGCACTTTTAAGCTAAGTTTAAGGATAAGTCCCCTATCTAATTTATATTTATTAATAAGATAATACGGCACCTAGCGGCTATTTATATTAACCTAAATAAAGTATAGGACGCCTAGTATAACTATAATCGCCTAATAATAAAACCAAACTAACCCTTTATTAAATTTTAGACTTAATTCCTATACCTTATAGGAGAAGGCCAGGTTCCCCTTAAGAACTACCGATTAGACCTATATAATAAGCTAATAATTTAGCTATAAGAGAAGATCGCTATAACTTTAGATAACCTACTAACTTATAATAGACTTATAGCTTATTGCTTATTATTAGACTTAGAACTAAAGTAGATTAAAGCCTATCCTAATTAGCAGAAGCGACTCTATGGCGATTAGAACTCGCTAGCCACACCTATAGGAGCTAGAGTAGGAAGATAAGCTATAACTACTTTTATACTAAAAGCGGTTATAACTACGCACTAGTAAGCGACGCCTAACCAGCTATATACTACGCTATTAACTAGTATTCGCCGTAATACTCTAATTAACCCTACCTTAGCTATATACTACAACTATAATAAAGAGGATTACTTTACCTTATCTTGCCTAGAGCTAAAGGATATAGGTAATATTAAGGAGATAGAGGAAGAAGAAATGTTTAATAAGTTAGGAAAAGAAGAACCCTAGGGAAAGACTCCCCCCTAGGGTACCCTATTAATCTTAAAGAAATTAATCTTAGTTAGTTAATAGGTGGAAAGCATTTTACGGTTCTATATATAGTATCTTAAAATAGATATAGAGTTAATATAACTGCCCTTATTAACACTAAAATAAATAGCTTTGCCTTTATAAATACTACTTATATAAATAATATTGCCAAGTTTCTAAATATAGAAGCTATCCGACTAGAGAAGCCTATCTAGGTAAAAGGCTATAACGGCTAAGCCGGTTAGCCTATTACCCATATTTTAAAGTTATATATTACTCTTAACGGACGACGCTAATATAGTATCCCCTTTTACATCCTAAACCTAAGGTTCTATAATATAATCCTTAGATAAAAATAGATGTCCTATTTTAATATTTAGTTAAATATATAATAAAGACAGTTTATCTAGCTAAAGGATAGACTAAGGTTACCCTTCTTTATTAGGGAGATTTAAACTAACCGTAAGACACTAGCCGTAAGGGCTAACCCTACCTACTAGTAGGATATCCTGGCCTATAATCTAGCCTTTATCTAAAAAGACACCTGCTATAAAGCTAGAAAAAACTCTATACTAATAAAGATACTCTCCTAAAGCGCTATATTTAAAGAGGACTCTATATATAGAAGCAGGATAGATAGTAATATAGACAACGTCTAAATTGCGTAGATTTAACCGGTATAGAAAAGAACGTATTAATAGGATATAAGGGATAACCTCTAAAAGATATAATAGAAGTTAAAAGGAGTAATAATAACGCTAGTGCCCTAGAAGTCTATAAAGTTATATACGCCCCTATTATTATATAACCCCCCCACTATAGATATTACCGCAATTAGCGTTATAGTATTTTACTTTAATATATACCAGAAGGATAATAAGGTCTTTATAATAAGCCTATATAAGATTAACTAAATTATTAATAATAGGGAGGAAAAGCTAGCTAAGGAGACTGATAAGGAACTAGTTAAACGCCTTTTTCCTACTATTTATATAAATTACAAGGATATATTCTTAAAGATAGCTTTAGATAAGTTACCCCCTTACTAAATATATAATTATAAAATTTAATTAAAAGCTAATAACTTACTAGGTTATAGCCCCCTCTACTAATAATTAACGGATAAGCTAAAAGTAATAAAGTAGTACTTAATTAATAACCTAGATAAAGGGTTTATCGAGCTAAGTTAAGCCCCTTCTACTTTCCCTATCCTATTTATAAAAAAGTCTAATAAAGGCCTCCGATTTTATATTAACTATTAAAAGCTAAACACTATTACTTAAAAGGATTAGTATTCTATTCTTTTAATTAATAAGACCCTTATACGTCTAAGCTAGGTAAAGATCTTTACTAAACTTAATATCCGTTAAGCTTTCTACTAAATTAGAATAGACCCTATATCTAAAGATTTAACTATATTCTATACCTATTATAGCTCCTATAAATATAAAGTTCTTCCCTTTAGACTAATAAACGGACTAGCTATATACTAAAGGTATATAAATAACGTTTTTTTTTTAATTATTTAGATAAATTCTATATAGTATACCTAGACGACATTCTTATATACTCGGACGACGAACTTAAGTATTAAGTTTTTATTAAGAAGGTCCTAGAGAGACTGTAAAACGCGGGCTTATAAGTTAATATTAAGAAATATAAGTTTAGGGTAAAACGTATAAAGTACCTTAGGTTTATTATAACTATAAAAGGAATTAAGGTTAACTCTAAAAAGGTAAAGGTAATTTATAACTAGAAGCCCCCTTATATAGTAAAAGGGATCTAGTCCTTCCTTAGTTTTTATAACTTCTACTACTAGTTTATCCGTAACTACGGAATTATAGTAAAAACCTCTTATTTAACTAACTAGGAAGGATACGCCTTTTATCTTTAATAATAACTATATAAAGGCCTTTAAAGAGATAAAAGATCGGCTTATCTCTTTCCTAATTCTTTATTACTATAACCTGGACCTTAAATTAATACTAGAAATAGACGCTTCTAATAGGATTATAGTAGGAATTCTATTACAGCTATATCCGGACGGTAAATAGTACCCTATTACCTTCTTTTTAAAAAATAATAGACCTAGTTAAGTATAACTATAAAGTATATAATAAAGAAATACTAGCTATTATTTAATTACTATTCTAATAGCGCGTAGAGCTTAAAGGTATAAACTTTAGAATTAAGATATATATAGATTATAAAGCCCTAAAGTACTTTATAACTATAAAGTAGCTTACTAAATAGTAGGCCTAGTAGGCCGAAATACTCTTATAATTCTTCTTTATAATTATATATTGTTCTAGTAAGCAAAACTCTAAGGCTAATGCCCCAATCTAAAGAGAATAAGATATAGGACCTTAGGATAAGCTAAAGACCCTATACTAGACGCGCGCCCTCCTCTACCCTAAATAGCTTAACCCGCGGATCCTTAGGGAGCTAGACTTTTAGTAAAACTAGCTAGCACTAATAAAGGAGTCCTTAGATAAACCTATAGGGCTAATTAACTACCTTTTAATTATAAACTATATAGCTAACGCCCTAAAGGCCCTCTGTGACTAAGCCGTAAAAAAAACCCCCAATTTTAAAATAGAGGAAGGATTACTCCTATACTAGAAGCAGCTTATAGTCCCTAATATTAATAACTTACGGACTAAACTAATCCGTAAAGCTTATTACTAAGTTTCTATAGCATACCCTAGCAAGAATAAGATACGTAAAATTATTAACTACTACTACTATTGGCTAAGAATAGTTGCGGATATTAACTAATATATATAAAACTGCGAAGACTATTAGAGAGCTATAACCCCACGGGATAAAACCCTAGAACTACTTAAGCTACTCCTAATACCAAAGCGCCTTTAGTAGTATATCTTTATAGACTTTTATAAGCTACCTATAGACTGTAAAGGATATAATATAGTTATAGTTATAGTTAACCGCTTTAGCAAACACCCATTCTCTATTCCCTATTATAAAAACATTAATGCTAAAGAAGCAGCCTGGCTATATATTTACTATATCTACCAAATTTACGGACTACTAAATACTATTATGTTTAATTATAGGCTATAGTTTATATTAGCCTTCTAAAATAAGTTTACCTAAATCCTAGATATTAAGCTAAAGCTTTTTATAGCTTATTACCCCTAGATAGACGGTTAGACGGAGATTATAAATTAGTACCTAGACTAGAGGTTTAGGCCCTTTATTAACTACTTTTAGGATAACTAGTCTAAACTGCTACCTTTAATAGACTATACCTAAGTAACCCTACCCTATAACTCTATAGGGTTTGCCCCGATTTAGCTAGAAATAGAATACTTACCCCATATAAGCTTTAACTAAAAAAGGCTAGAAGAACCCTAGACTATATAAGAGAAGCTATCCTATAATAAGGCCTAATAGTACGCTAAACGCTTAGAGAAAGCCTAAATAGTAGCCTATAAGAACCTAGGAAAAGCCTAAAGGTTAATAAAACAGTAGGCGAACAAACACTATTAAGAGCCTAACTTTGCCCCTAGTAATATAGTCTAGGTTATAATAAAGAATTAGAAGACTAAATAACCTAGCTATAAGTTAGACTACTAAATAGCAGAACCGTATAAGGTTCTTAAGAAGTTAGGTAACTTATATAAGGTAAAGCTCCCGGATTTAATTAGGGTGCACTTTATTTTCTTACTAGATAAGTTATAGAAAGCTATAAATAACTTATTACCTAGATAAAAGAACAAGCCTCCCCTACTAATTTAAGTAAACAGTAATAATAAATGGGAAGTTAATAAAATACTAGCCTATAAGATAGTACGGGGAATATTAAAATACTATATCTAATAAAAGGGCTATAACCTGGACCTAACCTAGTGTTACGGCACTGGCAGAACCTGGCAGAACTTAGTAGAACTTGACTAGCAGAACTTAGCAGAACTTTGCGGTTACGTAACTAGAGGACCGTATAAAAGAACCCTACTTTAACCGGCGCTGCTCTTCTTCTCCTTTCTTTTCTCTAGCTTTAGATTCTCGTTTATAGACAATCTAATTATATAGGCTTGCATGTATTCTTCTTGCTGTACTTATGCCTTGATTAACTAAGTTGCTAATATTATCTAAAGCTTATTCTACTTTTTCTTCCTAAGAAGGAACTTAAATATATCTATAAAACTATAAATAGGACAAGAACATAGAATAAGACCCTAAGGACATTACTAGGACTATAAGGACAGGACCTAAAGGAAAAGAACAGAACCTTAAAGAAAGGACCTATAAGATATATATAGATCAGAACCTCTAAAGAAATTACCTAGGATTACCTAATACCCCTACCACCATGCTATAAAATATAGCAGTAGGTAAAGCAGCTGCAGGACCCTTAAATACTTTAGATAAAGAAATAATTAACGTTTCAACCCCCTAGGCGGAGCTTGCGGCAGCTAATACTAAAATTAAACAACTGCGAGAGCTGCTTAAAGCTAGAGATACCCCTATATCTAATAATAAGTCATTATTAAATAACTAAAGACTTGCTATAGTCCTTTAGGCCCTATTCTAGCGCCTTAGTAGANCTACTAAGGCCTATATAGNACNNANGCGGTNNGNAAAGGTTGNNGATCCCCCGCTACTTANNGATNGAANNNACCCNATATTTAATAANTAGAAGCTTTAATTANNGGATAAGCTTAAAGTTAATNNNNACNACTTNCCNANCNCCTAAGCNANNATAGCNTATGTNTTTGGCNGNACTAGCNGANACGCCTANACGTATTTACGCCCGNNATATACTAAAGACTTAGTANACCTCTTTATCTCTAAAGAAGAAATAATTAAATACTTATCTTCTATTTATAAAGACCCTTTTAAAGTATAAAACGCCCGCCTTAGCTATAAAAGCCTAAATATAAAAACAACGGAGACCTTTTTAGCCTTTTAAACCCGCTTTTTATACCTAGCCAGGTAGGCCTAGATCCCCTAGGAAGACCTACTACTAGACCTCTTTAATAAGCTTACCCTAGACCTACAGCGGGCCGTATTACTAGCTTATACTATAGCATAGATATTAAAGGAACTTATAGACTATTGCCTAGCTATTAACTAAGGCCTCCGTTAAATTAAGGCATACGCTAATTAGTTAAAAACTAGAAACCTTATAAACTAGGCCGCAAGTACTACAAGAACGGCCTATAGTGCCCTAGTACGATTGGTAACCCCTATAGCACCAGCCGCTTAGCCTATAGTTAACCTAGTAGCTAGCCGCGCAGCTACCCCTACTATAGGTCTAGTATACACCCGGCCTATATATAGCGACCCCTATATATAGGCCCTTAGCGATTAAGGAGCTTGCTTTTTATACGGTTAACTAGGCTACCCTATAAGAAACTACCTAATAAAGGTAGGGACAAATAAGGTCCTATTAATTCAAAAGAATAGTATAAAGTTAGAAAAAAAGGAACCCTAGAGGAAGACTCCTCTTTAGGGTTAAAAGGGATTAATATATTATATGTTAATTTAGGTTAGCTAGTTAGTAAAAGAAGCTGCACTATCCCTTATACTTTATTCCGTAATAGATATTAAGTTTTAACCTCTACTTTAGCTAACTCTAGAGTAAATGCCTTTACCTTAATAGACACCTAGTATACCGTAAAGCTGGCTAACTTTTTAAATATACCCCTTAAAGAACTGCCTAAGCCTATTCCTATTCGCGGGTATAATAGATAGATAGGTCCACCTATTAAGACTATCTTATGGATTTACCTTTGCGTTAATAAACAAAGGCAGTATAATATCCCCTTCCTTATTACGGACCTAGGAAACTATAATATAATCTTAAGGAGAAAATGGCTAGCCTATTTAGGCTTATAGCTTAATATATAAAGTAGGCGGCTTATCTAGCCTAAAACCCTACTCCTAACCCCTTCCTTTTTAAAAGAAATTAGTATTATAATAGAGAACCTTATACGGCCGTAGATAAATACTGTTTACTAGGCTAATATAATGTGAAGGGACTAGGCTTTTAAGAAGGATATATAGCTTAATCTGTAAAGGATCCGTATACTATGCCGCCCCTAGGTTACTTATACTACGCTACCCGCACTAAAGACCTAGGGAGTTAGTACTAATCTACCTAAGCCCCCTATGGAGAACTTAGGCCCTATATAGCTATAAAGGAAGGCTAGGGATATTAGATAATATACTAAACTAATAGATTAAAAAGATAACTTATAGAAAATAGAATGTGAGCTAAGGAAGACTATAAACCCTATACCATAAGATACAGCTTAATAAATATCCGTAAAGAAACCTATAGACCTTCTACCAGTTAATATCTGCTATATTAGCGCTATAGGATTCTACTAAAACCTGGTTTAGCCTAATACTGTTACCTTTACTACTAGCTTATATAAAATTAATTAAATAATTAAGGAAAAGTAAAAAGAGCTGAGCAAATAGGAAGGCGAGCTTATTAATGAGGAGCTAGTAGAATAGAAACTACCCTATTAACACTAGAAATTTAAGGATGTATTTTCTAAGGCGGCGTCTAATATACTCTCACCTTACTAACCGTACGACTATAGGATTAAGATTAAACTAGATAAGGAAAACACCCTTAGCTATAGCCCCCTTCGTCAGTAGTCTACCGCCAAATTATAGGCTATAAAGTAGTACCTTATTAATAACCTAAATAAGGGCTTTATTAAGCCCAGTTAAGCCCCTTTTAACTCGCCTATTCTCTTTACTAAAAAGCTAAATAGAGGACTTTGTTTCTGTATTAACTACCGCAAACTTAATAATATAACCTATAAGGACCGCTACCTACTACCCTTACTTAATAAGACTTTAGCCTAAATAAGTAGAGCTAAGATCTTTACTAAGCTTAATATTCGTTAGGCTTTTTACCGGATTAGGATAAACCCTAAATTAGAAAATCTTATTATATTTTAGACCTATTATGGAATATATAAATATAAAGTACTTCCTTTTAGACTAACTAATGGACTAGCTATATACTAGCGATATATAAATAATATACTCTTTAACTACCTTAATAACTTCTATACGGCCTACCTAGATAATATTATAATCTACTTTAAGAATAAGTTAGAATATAAGGAGTATATCTATAAAGTCCTATAACGGCTCCATAAGGCCAACCTCTAGGCCGATATTAGGAAATTAAAATTTAGTGTTAAGCGTATAAAGTACCTAGGGTTTATTAGTATAAATGGAATTAAGGTAGACCTAGAAAAGACAGCTGTAATTAATTAATGGGTACCCCTAAGGACCGTAAAGGGGGTATAGTTATTCTTAGGGTTCTGTAACTTCTACTAACGCTTTATTAAGAACTATAGTAGGATTACCTGGCCCCTAAGCTAACTTACCCGCAAGGACTAGCCCTTTTACTTTAATACTGTATATAGGTAGGCCTTTAATAAGCTTAAGAAATAACTGGTCTCTACTCCCTTACTCGCCTACTTTAACCTAAAACGGCCCTTAATACTAAAAACTAATGCCTTAAATAGCGTTATAGCTAGCGTTTACTCCTAAAAGTAAACAAACGGAGAATGGCACCCTATTGCTTACTATTTAAAGACTATAATAGATGCTAAGCTAAACTACCCAATTTATAATAAAGAAATACTGGCTATTATCTCTAGCTTTTAGTACTAGCGAGCCTAACTAGAAGGCACCCCTAAGTTTATCTAGGTAGTTTCCAATTATAAGGCCTTAGAATATTTTATAATAATAAAGGCCTTTATAGCCTAATAGGCATGCTAGGCGGACACCCTATCTTAATTTAACTTCCTAATTATATATAGGCTAGGCGCTACTAACCGTGCGGACGCTTTTATAAGGCGTGAATAGGATATAAATAACTAGATAGCCGCGAAGATCTTATTACAGACCTAGGCGCTACTACAACTAAAGTACCTTAAACCCCTAAATATGGGCAGAACTAAATATAGACTCTTTAGACGCTAAAATATACCCTATTAACTCTATAGAACTTAACTTTATTAATAAACTGCTGTAAGTAAACCGTACGGCCCCTTCCCTATAGGAGTACCGTAAAAAGGCAAAGAACGTCGCTAGCCCTTAGTCCCTTAAAAGTGGACTATTAAAATACTGGGAACGGCTAGTGGTAGTAAAGGAGCAGAACTTATAGACTTAACTTATTACTAAAGTATATACCTAGGTCTCTATAGCCTACCCTAGAAAGAATAAAACCCGCAAGATTATTAGTAACCGCTACTACTGGCCCGGAATAGTTATGGATATTAACCGTTACGTATAGAATTGCAATAACTATTGTAGGTCTATAATTTTATAAGATAAGACCCTAGGACTATTAAAACCCCTCCTAATACCTAACCGCCCCTAATAGTATATCTCTATAGACTTTTATAAGCTACCTCTAGACCGTAACGGATATAATATAGTTATAATTCTAATTAACCGCTTTAGCAAGCGCCCGTTCTTAATCCCCTATTATAAGAATATTAATGCTAAAGAGGCAGCCTAACTGTATATCTACTATATCTACTAAATCTACGGACTACTAAATACTATTATATCTAATCGCGGGCCGTAGTTTATATTAGCCTTTTAGAACGAGTTTACCCGGATCCTAGGTATTAAGCTAAAGCTTTCTATAGTATACTACCCCTAGATAGATAGCTAAACGGAGATTATAAATTAATATTTAGACTAGAGACTCTGGCCTTTTATTAACTACTTCTAGGATAACTGGGCCGAGCTGTTACCCCTAATAGACTATGCTTAAGCAACCCTACCCTATAACTCTACTGGATTTGCCCCAATTTAACTAGAAATAGGTTACTTACCCTATACTAGCTTTAACTAGGAAAGACTGGAAGGACCCTAGACTATATACAAAAAACTATCTTATAAGGAAGCCTAGTAGTACGCTAAGCGCTTAGAAGAAGCCTAGACGGTATCCCGTATAAATCTAAAAAAGGCCTAAAAATTAATATAATAGTAGGCAAATAAGTATAGGCGAGAGCCTGACTTTACCGTAGGTAATATAGTCTAGGTTATAATAAAGAACTAGAAGATAGGACGGCCTAGCTATAAGCTAGACTATTAGATGGCAGGACCGTATAAGGTCCTTAAGAAGATTGGTAACTCATATAAAGTAAAGCTCCTAGATTTAATTAAGGTCTACCCTATTTTCTTACTAGATAAGTTACAGAAAGCTATAAATAACCTACTACCTAGACAAAAGAATAAACCTCCCCTATTGGTTTAAGTCAATAATAATAACGAATAGGAAATTAAAGAAATACTGGCCTATAAACTAGTAAGGAAAACGCTAAAGTACCGCGTTAGTTGGAAAGGCTATAACCCAGATCCTACCTAGTACCCTATATAGAACCTTATTAGCAGTCCCCATAAGCTTTAAAAATTCTATAGCCGTTACCCTAATAAACTAGGACCCCTAAAGTACCTAGACGAGTAAATAGAGTGCTAGTATAGCGAAGACAATAAGCTACCGGAAGAGTATAAGGATAAGAACGCCCTATAGGTATAATACGGATATATAAAGCCTAAGGGCAGGCTTTTATAGAGGGGGGGGTAATATTACGGCACTGGTAGAACCTAGTAGAACTTAGCAGAACTTAACTAGCAGAACTTAATAGAACTTTACGGTTATATAACTAAAGGACCGCATAAAAGAACCCTACTTTGACCGGCGCTGCTCTTCTTCTCCTTTCCTTTCTCTAGCTTTAGATCCTCGTTTATAGACAATCTAATTGTATAGGCTTATATGCATCCTTCTTACTATGCTTATACCTTGATTAACTAAGTCGCTAATACCTAGTACCCTATATAGAACTTTATAGGCTACCCCTAGAAGCTTAAAGAGTTTTATAACTAATACCCTAACATACCTAAACCCCTAAAGTACTTAGATAGGTAGATAGAATGCTAGTATAATAAAGATAATAAGTTACCGGAGAAGTATAGGGATAAGAACGCCCTAAAGCCCTAATACAGCTATCTGCCAAATTCTGCCATATTCTGCCAGTACTATAAAAACTTTAGATGTCTAGGAACTTTAACCGCTGGTTAAAGTTGTCTAATTAGTTAGATCCTTGTTAAGACTTTTAGCGGCTACTCTTCCTAGCCTAGCACTTCTACTTAATATATAGTCGCTTTTTAGTACTAAGTCTAAACGCGCTTATATCTTCTTTCTTTTCTTATCTTATATTTTGTAATCTTATATTTTATAAGCCTAGTGCTATCTTATTTCTAATTAAGCCTAAGGGCAGGCTTTTCTTTTAAAGAGGGGGGTAATGTAACGGCGCTATTACACGTTACCTGCCAAATTCTACCATATTCTGCCAACCTACAATTAGCTCGCCCAAAGCTAGCGCCTTAGCGGCTCACCCTATATATTTGTTTACATCGGTCCTAGCGACCCCTTTTCCTTCTCCTTAGCTTAGTATCTTTGTAATACAGCATTCGTTCAAGCTTCGGTTTAGAGGCATTTATTTAAGCTGTGACAACTTCTAAATTAAGCAAAAGCTCTATATAGGGGGGTCCCAGGGGGTCTCCCCCTGGAAAACCTCATCTCTATATATATTAATTAAAGTCTATATAATAAAGCTCTAAGTTAAAGCTTTAGGTTATAAACTCGGGTCAAAATTTGCGTTGGGGGACCAACGTTCCGCATGTTTCTCTTCATCCACAAGTCGGCATTCCCAGCGCCGACGCTGAGGTAATCAAGCTCAACTTCTACCCTTTTCAGCTTTATGGACAAATTTGATGGGGCGTTGTATCTATCTGCAGGAGAGAGCGCTGTCAAACTGTGGTAGTCGCGATAAGCTAGGGGATACCCTCTTAGTCAGCCACTTGTCAACAGAGATATGGCTGTGGCTGTATCCCTTGCACAGGTGATGTGTATAAACTGGTGCTCCGTGCGAGGAACACCAAAAGTCTAGAAGTGTGATTCGGCAGAACACTAGACCGCCTAATTCTAATTGGATCGCGCACGGGCCACAGCTTTGTGGGCTCAACCACCTGTGTAAGGGATACCTGAAGCCGGGCGACCAGAACGCGGCTGCCGGGCTTACAGCTCGGCGTGGTCCGAAAAAAGCTCGGCGTGGTCCAAAAGTTCAACGTGGTCCGAACTTCAAATTTAACCTCGGACCACGCTCAGCTTCGTACCACGCTCAGCCTACGCATATGCAATGCATATGCAATTCAAATAAAATAGAAAATGCAGTTGCCAATCCCAAATTGCAAATATTCTAGCGTATATACCCTGCATATGCAGGGCATATGCAAATACTTTGTTAATATAAAATTTAAAGCATTTAAAAAGATTATAAGCTATATATGCCTAGTATATATTAGGCATATACAATCTATTAACTTATACTACCCTCTAAAGTATCACTTTTATATTTTATATAAGGTAGGCTGCGCTATAGTATCGACCTAAGTATATACTATGTAACGGCGCTATCGCACGTTACCTGCCAAATTCTGCCATATTCTGCCGACTTGCGATTGGCCCGCCTAAAGCTAGCGCCTTAGCGGCTTACCCTATATATTTGTTTACATCGGTCCTAGCGACCCCTTTTCCTTCTCTTTAGCTTAGTATCTTGGTAATATAGTATTCGTTCAAGCTTCGGTTCAGAGGCATTTGTTTAAGCCGTAACATTATACTAAGCTTTCCCTACCTTGCCTAGGAAGGCCTTAATAATATCCTACCCTAAAGAAACTTCGTCTGCAACGACGCATTAATATACTATACTTAGACACTAAAACAACTCTATATTGCCTGGGAAGGCCTAGATAATATTCCACCTTATAAGCTAGAAAGGACTGGACCTGTACCCCCGGAATCGAAACTAAAGCGTATAATACTGACGAACCTTAGGAAGCTAATAATGGCACCTAAAGCAAGCTTATCTAAAAGAGCTGCCTCTACCCAAGAGGAACCTAAGATCCAATTAGGATTAGAAATTGAAGATAATAATAATATCGTAGATATACGCGAGTAGATTTGCGCCCTCGCAGCCAGCCAGGAAGCCGATTATCTTAAAGCGAGAAATATATAAGAGACCCTATAAGAGATCCTAGAAAGCCTTGCGGCCCTATGAAATAGCCTGGCTTCCCCTTCTTAAAGCCCTAGTTAACCTATTTACTCTACTAAATGCGATATATTAGGGAGTATGGATATAATAATAAAGCAATTAAAGTCCGTTAAGCTCCCTAACCCCCTACTACTATCTAACAGGATAGACCCTACCTTTAAGAATTAGAGGATTTAAGTATAAGGAAAGCTCCGCGTTAACCATAACTATTTTCTTTCCGAAAAAGCTAAAATACTTTACCTCTTTGGTTAAACCACTAGGGACGCCTAACGGCACCTTTAAGCCAAGTTTAAGGACGACTCCCTTATCCAATTTATATCTGTTAATAAGATAATACGGCACCTAGCGGCTATTTATGTTAACCCAAATAAAGTACGGGATGCCCGTTATAACTATAATTACCTAATAATAAAACCGAACCAACCCTTTGCCGAATTTTAGACTTAATTCCTACACCTTATAGGAGAAGGCCAGGTTCCCCTTAAAAACTACTAATTAGACCTATACAATAAGCTAACAATCCGGCTATAAGAAAAGATCGTTATAACCTTAGATAACCTACTAACCCATAAAAGACTTGCAGCTTATTGCCTATTATTAGACTTAGAACTAAAGCGGATTAACGCCTACCCTAATTAGTAAAAGCAACTCCGTAACAATCAAAACTCGCCAGCTATACCTATAGGAGCTAGAGCAGGAAGATAAGTTACGACTACTCTTATACTAAAGGCGGTTATAGCTACGCACCGGTAAGCCTCGCCCGACCAGCCACGTACCACGCCATTAACTAGTATTCGCCGTAATACTCCGATTAACCCTGCCTCGGCTATATACTTTAACTGCAATAAGCAAGGTTACTTTGCCTTATCCTACCCGGAGCTAAAGGATATAGGCGATATTAAGGAGATAGAGGAAGGAGAAACGTCTAATAAGTCGGGAAAAGAAGAACCCTAGGGAAAGACTCCCCCCTAGGGTACCCTATTGATCTCGAAGAGATTAATCTTAGTTAGTTAATGGGTGAAAAGCATTTTACGGTTCTATGTATAGTATCTCGAAATAGATATGGAGTTAATATAACCGCCCTTATTAACACTAGAGTAAATGGCTTCGCCTTTATAAATACTGCCTATATAAATAATATTGCTAAGTTTCTAAATGCAGAAGCCATCTAACTAGAGAAGCCTGTCTAGGTAAAGGGCTACAACGGCTAAGCCGGTTGGCCCGTTACCTACGTCTTAAAGTTACATATCGCTCTTAACGGACGACGCTAATATAGTATCCCCTTTTACATCTTAGACCTAGGGTCCTATAATATAATCCTTAGACGAAAATAGATGTCCTATTTTAATATTTGGTTAAACGTGTAAAAAAGATAGTTCGTCTAGCCGGAGGATAGACTAAGGTTGCCCTCCTTTATTAGGGAGATCCGAACTAACTATAAAACACTAGCCGTAAGGGCTGACCCTACCTACTAGTAGGATGTCCGGGCCCGTGACCTAGCCTTTACCTAAAAGGACGCCCGCCGTAAAGCTAGAAAGAACTTCGTACCGATAAAGATACTCTTCTAAAGCGCTATATTTAAAGAGGACTTTATATACGGAAGCGGGATAGATAATGACGTAGATGATGTCTAAATCGCACAGATCTAACCGTTATGGAAAAGAACGTATTAATAGGATATAAAGGATAACCTCCGAAAGATATAATAGGAGCTAAAAGGAGTAATAATAACGCTAGTACCCTAGAAGTCCCTAAAGTTATATACGCCCCTATTGTTAGTTAACCCCCCTACCGTAGATATTGCCGCAATTAGCGCTATAGCGTTCCACTTTAATATATACCGGAAGGATAATAAGGTCTTTATAACGAGCCTATATAAGATTAACCGAATTATTAATAATAGAGAGGAAAGGCTAGATAAGGAAACCGATAAGGAACTAGTCGAACGCCTCCTTTCTACCATTTATATAGGCTATAAGGATGCATTCTCAAAGGCGGCCTTAGATAAGTTATCCCCCTACCAGACGTACAATTACAAGATTTAATTAGAGGCCTATAACTTGCTAGGCTATAGCCCCCTCTACTATTAATTAACGGATAAGCTAAAAGTAATAAAGTAGTACTTAATTAACAACCTAGATAAAGGGTTTATCGAGCTAAGTTAAGCCCCTTTTACTTCCCCTATCCTGTTCGTAAAAAAGCCTAATAGAGGCCTTTGTTTTTGTATTAACTATCGGAAGCTAAACGCTATTACTTAAAAGAACTAGTATCCTATTCCTTTAATTAATGAGACCCTTACACGTCTAAGCTAGGTAAAGATCTTTATTAAACTTAATATCCGCCAAGCTTTCTACTAAATTAGGATAGACCCTGCATTTAAAGATTTAACAACGTTCCGTACCTGCTATAGTTCCTATAAATATAAAGTTCTTCCTTTTAGACTAATAAACGGACTGGCTACGTACTAAAGGTATATAAATAACATTCTTTTTAATTACCTTAACGAATTCTGCATGGTATACCTAGACGATATTTTTATATACTTAGACGATGAACTTAAGTATTAAGTTTATGTTAAGAAGGTCCTGGAGAGACTACGGAACGCGGGCTTATAAGTCGATATTAAGAAATGCAAGTTTGGGGTAAAACGTACAAAATACCTCGGGTTTATTGTAACTATGGAAGGAATTGAGGTCGACCCTAAGAAGGTAGAGGTAATCTGTAACTAAAAGCCCCCTTACATAGTAAAAGGAATTTAGTCCTTCCTTGGTTTTTATAATTTCTATTGCCGGTTTATCCGTGACTACGGAATTATGGTAAAACCTCTTGTACGACTAACTAAGAAGGACACGCCTTTTGTCTTTAACGATAGCTATATAGAGGCCTTTAAAGAGGTAAAGGATCGGCTCATCTCTTCCCTAATCCTTTGTTACTATAATCTGGACCTCGAATTAATGCTAGAAATAGACGCCTTTGATAGGGTTATAGCGGGAATCCTATTACAGTTACATTTAGACGGCGAATGGTACCCTATGGCTTTTTTCTTAAAGATAATAGACCTGGCTAAGTGTAACTATAAAGTATATAATAAAGAAATGCTAGCTATTATTTAATTACTCTCTTAATAGCGCGTAGAGCTTAAAGGTACAAACTCCCGGATTAAGATATATACAGATTATAAAGCCCTAGAGTACTTTATAACTATAAAGTAGCTTATAGGGCGATAAGCCTAGTGGGCCGAAATACTCTTCTAATTCTTCTTTACGATTATGTATCGTTCTAGTAAGTAAAACTCTAAGGCTAATGCCCTAACCCAAAGAGAATAAGATATAGGACCTTAGGATGAGCTAAAGACCCAATATCGGACGCGCGCCTTCCTCTATCTAGAATAGCTTAACCCGCGGATCCTTAAGGAGCTAGACTCCTAGCAAAATGAGCTAGCACCGATGGAGGAGTCCTTAGATGAGCTAATAGGGCTAATTAACCGCCTCCTAACTGTAAACCGCATGGNTAACGCCCTAAGGGCCCTCCGTAAATAAGCTACGAAAGGAGACCCCAATTTTAAGATGGAGGAAGGATTGCTCCTATATTAGGAGCGGCTTGTAGTCCCTAATGTTAACAATTTACGGACCGAACTAATCCGCGAAGCTTATTACTAAGTCTCTACGGCATACTCTAGTAAGAATAAGACCCGTAAAATTATTAACTGCCGCTACTACTGGCCGAGAATGGTTGCGGATATTAATTAATATATATAGAACTGCGAAGACTGCTGGAGAGCTATAATCCCACGGGATAAGACCCCAGGACTACTTAAGCCACTCCCAATACTAGAGCGCCCTTAGCAGTATATCTCTATAGACTTTTATAAACTACCTAGGGACCGTAACGGATACGATATAGTTATGGTTATAGTTAACCGCTTTAGTAAACGCCCGTTCTTAATTCTATGTTACAAAAACATTGATGCTAAAGAGGCAGCCCGGCTATATATCTATTACGTCTACTAAATCTACGGACTACTAAATACTATTATGTCCGATCGCGGGCCGTAGTTTATATCGGCCTTCTAGAATAAGTTTACCTAGATTTTAGGCATTAAGCTAAAGCTTTTTACGGCTTATTACCCCCAGATAGACGGTTAGACAAAGATCGTAAATCAGTATCTAGACTAGAGGCTTAAGCCCTTCGTTAACTATTTCCAGGACAACTGGTCTAAACTACTACCCTTAATAGACTACGCGCAAGCAACCCTACCCTACAACTTCACAGGGTTTGCCCTAATTTAGCTAGAAATGGAATACTTACCCCACACAAGCTTTAACTGGAAAAGGCTAGAAGAACCCCAGACTATACGAAAGAAGCTATCCTATGCTGAGGCCTAATAGTACGCCAAATAATTAGAGGAGGCCTAGACGGTAGCCCGCAAGAACTTAGAAAAAGCTTAGAGGTTAATAGAACAGCAGGCAAACAAACACCGTCGAGAGCCCGATTTTACCCCTAGCGATATAGTCTAGGTCACAACAAGGAATTAGAGGACTAAATAACCTAGTCATAAGCTAGACTACTAGATGGCAGGACCGTATAAGGTTCTTAAGAAGATAGGCAACTTATACAAGATAAAGCTCCTAAACTTAATTAGGGTTCACCCTATCTTCTCGCCAGATAAGTTACGGAAAGCTACAAACGACCCATTACCTAGACAAAAGAACGAGCCTCCCCTACCAGTTTAAGTAAACGGTGACAATAAATAGGAGGTTAACGAAATACTGGCCTGCAAGATAGTATGGGGAGCGCTAAAATACTGTGTTTAATAGAAGGGCTACGATCCTAACCTAACCTAGTACCCTACGTAGAACTTTATAGGCTGCCCCTAGAAGCTTAAAGAATTCCATAACTAATACCCTAATGCGCCTGGACCCCTGAAGTACCTAAACGAATAAATGGAATGCTAGCATAATAAAGATAATAAGTTACCGAAAGAATATAGGAATAAAAACGCCCCAAAGCCCTAATACAGCTGTCTGCCAAATTCTGCCATATTCTGCCAAATTCTGCCAGTACCGTAAAATTTTAGATATCTAGGAACTTTAACCGCCAGTCGAAGTTGTCTAATTAGTTAGATCCGTGCCAAGACTTTTAGCGGCTACTTTTTCTGGCCTAGTGCTTCCACTTAGCCCACAATTGCCCTTTATACTTAGTTAGGACGGACTTATATCCCCTTTTGTCTCCTTATCTTATATTTTTATAATCCTACGTTTATAAGCCTAGTGCTACCCTATTTTTTCTAACTAAGCCTAAGGGCAGGCTTTCTTTTAAAAAGGGGGTGATGTAACGGCGCTATTGCACGTTACCTGCCAAATTCTGCCATATTCTGCCGACCTGCGATTGGCCGCCTAAAGCTAGCGCCTTAGCGGCTCACCCTATATATTTATTTACATCGGTCCTAGCGACCCCTTTTCCTTCTCTTTAGCTTAGTATCTTGGTAATATAGCATTCGTTTAAGCTTCGGTTCAGAGGCATTTGTTTAAGCCATGATATACTACGTATATGCTTAATATATGCTTAGTATATACAGTACTAATATATTATATATACTATTTAACTACCTTAATATTTATTTTGATAGAATTTAAAGTATTTAATAAATAAAAATAAAAGGTTGTATGCTAGGCATATGTGGGGCATATATAATAATATAATTAGTAAACCAAGTTATTAAAATATCCTATATATAATGCATAGTCTTAGCATATATAGAGTATATGCTCACTCTATATCCTTTACCTATTCTATCTTTATATTAAAGAGATCTTACTCCCTATATACTACCCTCTAAAGTATTGCCTTTGTGTTTTATATAAGTAAGCTATATTATACTAAGTATATACTAAGCATATACTGAGAATATATTAAGCATATGCTACGTATATGCTTAGCAAACACTTACTAATAAGCCGTTTTATTATCGTAATATATTCTTATAGGTATATATATGCTTAGCATATGCATTATATATCCAGTGCATACGGTCGCTAAGGTAAATTGTGGCTACTAATGCGCGTTCTGTATGGGTAAAAGTTGAGTACCGCCGACCTTTTGCCGGCGCTCCATCGGCGACCACGCTCAACTTTCGCCGACCCCCATCGGCGACCACGTTCAACTTTCTCCGCACCACGCTCAGCTGTACCCCGGCGGCTGCCTCGTCTAACCTCGAGGATGGCGCCTTTTGAAAAGCTTCTTTATTCCCTTCCAGCTTGAAAATATTGCAGCGCCTTTTAAAGACGAGCGACTTCTGGGTGTCTTAATTTATTGGAAAGCGACTCGGAGTATTCGATTAAGAAATAGGATTCTTAGAATCCCAAATCGTTGAATTTCTAGAACTTTTGTCGTCAAAGCTTTTGGTCCATCTTTGCAGTCTGACGGCGTTTGAGCCTAAGACCGCAGGGGTCTTCTCAGTCACCATCGGTCTGCTGAGCAAATCACATGCACGCGAGCCCCACCACTTCGCCAAGCTTTGCAAATGAATAACCTCATCGACCTCTTCGGATTGAACGAAGGGATCACAATCCATCCAAGATTGCTTCTGAGCGACGATAATGACTTGTCTGGCCCGATCAGCCCCGCCAATAAAGTTCATCCCACCCTACGCTGAGGGACAGCAGATACGCCATACTTTTCGTCAGCCCCAGCGATATATTTCATCGGAACATTTCGTCCTCGCGCCACGCACCTTTACCACACTTCACCATCGCACCCAGCATATTCTATAAAAGCGCACAGAGTACAAGACTCAACTTCACCTTCGACTTCCGCAATCTGCAACCTCATTCTACCATCCCAACAGGCGCAACCTCGTTCCTCATGGTTGCAACGCCTTATGGTTGATGAAGCAGCTAGGTGCTGGGAGTGAAGATGCTGTTCTTTGCTTGGGATAGGCGATGCAGAGAGTTATATAACGAAGACAAAAGGGGGAATCGAAGGAGCTCTTGGGCGAAGCCAAATTTGGCTCCTAGTTGAGATCGCTAGTATGCCCCATCTATTTTAGGAAACATGGTAGCTAGAATAGGACCCTCTTAGAAGGGAGCCAAGATTGGATCTAGGAGTACCGAATTAGATTAATAATCCCAATAAATATACTTGCAGAGTCTTAAATCTGCCTATATGGCACTGGCGGGTTTAAGTGCTAAGGGAAAAAAACGCTTTCATAATAGATCACCAACGTTCTTTACAATTTAGACACTCTTAAAAGTCCACTCCGGCCTTAAGTTCTTTAACTCCAAGGCACATTTATTCCCGCTGTGGCAAGTCCCGATTAAAGAGATATTATAATCATTATCCCTTACTACTAGGCTAGGTTCCGGAACCTGGCATCTGCTTAAGGTTAAAATACGCAATAGCAGTTAATAATATCCTAAGATTACTATTTTAGGTAATTGTATATAAGACCTATTACTACTACCACTCCAGTTTAGGGCTAGAAGGACTGCTACTAAGTTACACCACTAGGGAATTATAACGGGATCTCTCTCCTATATGGGAGGAGCTACCTTCTCTAGTGGATATTAGTTCCGGGCCAGAAGAAACCTCTTTAAATTATATAACTGGTGAACTATCCGGGGAAAGTTCTCTGGCTAGACGAGTAGAATTGCCAGATAATAGGTGTTTGAGAAGACGCGCCTTTAGGAGGCTCTCTCCAATACTAGAGGAATCACTACCTCCGGTGAATTTCCTAAACAAGCCTATATTATAGAAAAAGAAGTAGGAGGTTTAAAAGGATTAGATAGACGGATAGCTTATATACCTTGCAATATACACTTATTATAAGATTTACTTCCCTAAAAATTATTTCACTACTGCACAACTACTTAGGCGTATGGTGATATGATAAACTTAATAATAAAAGACTAATATAATACCGCTATAGTCAAAATACAATTAAATCATCCTATAACGTCAAAGTACCAACCTTTACCCTATTTCCCTGTTACGGAGTAAGTATAAGCGACGATAATATATAGCAAGGTAGATATTATTAAGCTATATACATAAACTGTATAAGGAGGTCAAGACGTTGCATAAAGAAAGAAGGTAGGGAAACGGGAAGAAAGGGCATATATTGTTGACTTGGTTGCTTAGTCAATACATATATAGGCAGAATAGGGTTCAGGTCGTAGTCCTGGCAGAACTTGGCAGAATTTAGTGGAACTTGACAGAATATAGCAGAATGCCGTAGATTGCCGTTAGATTGCCATCAGATTGCCGTTAAATTGCTATTTCGCGGTTAGTCTCTAATTGCTAAGTTAGTAGAAACAGGTAGACGTGTGCAAGGTGTTATAGGGGTATCCCGTAATAGTACCCCCCCTTTAAACTTAAGCTTCTGCGAGATAGGGCTGTAGTAGTTCTAAGTAGAGTTTGTAAAAGTCTTCTACGGCTTATATAAGTCCTATAGAGTTAACAGGTTCCCATAAGGACTTAGTAAAGCCTCTCTATTTTATAAGATATATATATTAGCGTTTCCGTTTATTATACTTAATATTATCAATTCTTTTAATAAAGTACTCGTTCTTACTATCTACTTTAACTGGTAGGGGAGGGTCTTATATCTATCTAGGCAGGGCGTCTAATACGGGGGCAGTAGGGTAGAGGACTGACGTATAGAATACGGGGTGGATTTTAACCGTATTAGGGAGCTTTAATTGGTAGGCATAAGGAGAGATAACCTTTTCAACCTTATAAGGGCCAGCGTTCTTCCAATTAAGTTTCTTAGTGGGTTGTTTTGTGTTTAGATTTCTTATATCTAGCCAGATAAAATTACTAATTTAGTAGGCCGGTACTAGGGTTCGTTTCTTATTCGCTGCGGCTTTATAGACAGATTAAGCCCATATTATCTTATTAGTAAGGAACTGTTATAGTTCCTCCATCTTCTCTATAAATTTATTTGCTTCTATGACTTATAAGGCGTAATAAGTGGGGTAAGGAACATTACTAAAGGGTTTAAAACCCATTTGTGGGTGCTGGCTATAATTGGCTAGGAACGGGGAGACTTTTATGGTTTCCGAGATGGAGTTATTTATAGTAAACTTGGCGAATATAAGCTAGTTAATCCAGTTATCCTGTAAATATAACATATATATCTAAATATACTATTTTATTATAGCATTTACGCGTTTTATTTAGCTATCTGTTTCTAGGTAATACGCGGTAAATAATAGTGCTTTAATGCGGAGTTGAGTAGTTAGTTCTTTCTAGAATACTAAGACAAACTGGCTGCCTTTATCGGAGATAATTGTTTCGGGGAGTCTGTAGAGTTTCCATACGTAATCTAGGAATAGTTAGGCAATAGTAGGCGTTAACATATTAGGGTAGGCGATTAAGTGTCTTATTTTAAATAGTTGGTTTACAACTACCATAATGTTCGTATAGCCTCTACTCTTAGAAAGGTTAACAACAAAGTTAATTAAGATATCCTTCCATCTTTAGTCCGGAACAGGCAGCGGCTTTAAAAGACCGTTATACGTCTTATACAAGGCTTTAGCTCGTCGGTAGGTATAGCAGCTAGAGACGTACCTTCGTGTTATATTATATATGTTCGGCTAATAATACTCCTATTAAAGTAGTTCTAGGGTCTTTCCTTAGCCCGGGTAGCCGGCAACAGGTAGATTGTGTATGTATTTAAGGAGTTTAAGCTTAAGCTTATTATAATTAGGGATAACTAGACGGTTCTGGTAATACAAGCGGTTTCCACAGGCTTCGCATTTACTTAGAGAAATCTTTTTAGAGCGTCTAATACTATCTTATATTAGCTTAAGCGTCTCTTAAATAAACTTATTATTTGGGTATTCGTTAACTATAATCTATTTAATTGATTAATTAGTTATTTCAAGGACGTATACTATAAGATCTTTAGTAGAAGGGTTAAATAGTTTAGGGCGAAGTAGGGTCTGATTTTAGTAAGAGCGCGCTTTTTCTAAGGCTGGCGCGTCTTGCGAGCGTTGGGTTAGGGCATTAGGCTTCTAGCCTTAGACGCCTAGGCGGTACGTAATTAAGAATTAGAAACGAGACAGATATTCTAACCAGCGGGCCTAATGATAACTTAGCTATTTTGTGGTCGTAAAGTACTGTAGGTTCTTATAGTCGCTAAAGACCTTAATCAGAAATCCAGTGCCTTTTAGTTCGGGTCGCTATTGTTTAAAACATCTAATAATAGCTAACAATTCCTTATTGTAGATCTCGTAGTTATATTCGGCTAGGCTTAGTTATTTTAAGAAGTATACTATAGGGTGCAATACTCTATCCTTGTTATATTAAGATAGGATGCCTTTAGTGACGTAGTTAGACAAGTCGGCTTTTATAATACTTATTCGGTTTAGGTTAAAGTATTAAAGCACGGGCGTAGTAGTAAATATAACCTTTAGATAGGCAAAGGCCTTCTTATATTCCTTATTAAAGATAAAGACTTTATTCTTTTAGGTTAGAGCTACAAGGGATAAAACTAGGGCGGAGAAGTTATTAATAAACCGTTGGTAGAAATTAGCAAATCCTATAAAGGCTCTTACGTCCTTAACGTTCTTGGGTTCTTACCAGTTTATAATTGCTTTAACTTTCTTTAGGTCTATTTGTATACCATTTATAGAAATAAGGAGTCTAAGGTATAAGACTTCCGTTTTATAGAACTCGTATTTATCTACATCTAATTATAGACTAGCTCCGTGCAGGGCTTATAGGATAAGATTAATGTATTTCCGATATTCAGTTAGGTTATTACTATATATTAGGATGTCGTCGATATAAGCAGTACAGAAGATGTCCAGGTAGGGGCGTAGGGTATTATTTACATAATATTGAAACGAGCTTAGAGCGTTTGTAAGGCCGAAGGGTATTACTAAGTACTTAAATAGTCCATATTAGGTACGAAATGCAGTAAGCCATTTGTCCCCTTTTATAATGCGGAGACGGTTAAATACAGAGATAATATTAAGCTTCGTATAGTAATAAGCCTTACTTAGTTAGTTTAGCGTCTCTTATATCAACGGGATTAGATATCAGTTCTTAACAGTAACGGCGTTAAGAGCTTAGTAGTCTACACAGAAGCGCAAACCGCCGCTAGGTTTCTTAATAAAGATCACTAGTACGGCCATAGGCGACAAGCTTACTCTAATAAATCCTTTACTTAGGTTCTCGTCTAAATACTTTTATAGCACTTAGAGTTCATTTTAGGACATCCCATATAAGGGTCCAAATCCGGGCTGCTTTCCTTCTTTAAGTATAATCTCATAGTCGTATAGTCGGTGTTCTAGTAGCTTATCGGCTTCCTTTTATAAGAATGCATCTAGGCGATAATAATACTCTATTAGTACCTTCGTAGCAGGGTTAGTATACTTCTTTAGTGCCAAGGCCTTCTTAATATCGGCTATCGTAACAGTAAAGATCGTATACTCGGGTTTCTTAGCAAGTTGCGCTAGTAGGGTAGCTCTAATTATACGGATATTTAGGGTGCCGAGCTCGCTTAGATTGTCCATAGTTCCTTATTTAGGTTTAGGTTTAGTATTAGGTACGAAGTTAGTATTAGATTTAGGTTCAGGTTCTTTAAGAATCCTTTTTATAGTAGAATACCAGTCCTTCTAGTATTTTCGTATATAGAGCTTTTACTTAGCTCGGGGCGGTATAGTGCTTAGTAATAACTTATAGAATTTAGTAGAGTTTTTAGATCCTTAGTAGATGTCGGTGGAATTCTTACGTTAGTAGAATTTAGTAGAATTCCTAGGTTGGTAGAATCTGGTGGATTCCTTAGGTATAGGGTAGACAGTTATGGAAATTTTAGACTGGTAGATTATAGTGGATTTTTTAGATTTTAGTTCTGGGTCTAAGTAGCAAGTAGTAAGGCACTTCTACTTATAACGGGAGGCGGTAAATAGAAGCTTAAGGTTGTTCTAATTAATAGTTACCTTATATAGCTTTATCCAGGGTTATTTAAGGATTACTAAGTAACCCAGGGTGGTAACGAAAAGTTTAATTAATTCTTCGTGGTTTAGGTATTAGAGTCTCAGAAATACTACGTGGGTAATACGGCCTAAGATGGTGTATTTACCATTAAATCCAAATACGTTAATATGCCGGTTAAAGGGGGTTAGGGTAAAACCATTATCTTATATAAAGATCTTATTAATAAATCCTATGCCGCTAGCTCCTATATTAATTAGGATTTAAGTATTAGCCTATTAACTATTCTGCCAAAGACGGCAGTTAATAGTTATACTACGGTCCTAAGAGTCGGAGTTCGTGACATTAAATGCGTTTAACGAGATCCTATAGCAGAGCCGTCCTAGAGAGCGACTTAGCTCCAGAACCTTCCTTTTAGAGGTAATTAGGATAGGGTTCTTATAAAACGTCAGCTATAGCTTCATTCTTATAAATGGTGCTTACTAGATATAGGACTGGAACTAGGTAAAGATTAGGGATAGTAACCAGAAGATTAATGCGGTAAACGGCTGCTAGTGTTAGCCGTTTATAATTTATATTTAGGCATAGGGACAGAGCAGTAGTTAGAGAGGTAAGAGCTACTTCTATATTTAAAGCAGAGGCCTAGCTTAATGCGTCGTTCTTATTTGGAGGACCCTAGTAGGGCGTACCCTAAGGTCCCAGTGTTAATATCCATAGCGTCAGGGTGCTTAGGCTAAGACGATAACTTAGTAAACATTTACGGGGTTGCCGTATTATATCGTAGAGCGGGCTTCGGTGTTAGGCGTAGTATATTATTATATCGTTTATTAATAACGTTTGCGCAGGCATTAAGGGCTCCTAGTAGGTCTACGCCTATTAGGGAGGTTTTTAGTTTAGGGCTTAGGGATTTAATAAGGCTGTTAATTAGTGCGGAGTCGTTCTAGCCTGTTTCCTTTATATAACAGTTAAATTCGGAGAAGTATACTGGGAAACTTTTCGTTCCTTAAGTTATATAGTTTATCTTTCTTTAAGCAGTAGTTTAACGGTTTGGGTTACTATATATAGCTTTAAGAAGTACAACTAGGCTTTGCACTAAGTTTGGCTAAAGCGGTTTAATAAGGTTAGCTATATCTCCTCCTAGTTAACTTAGGGCGTAACAGAGTCGGTTAGCTTTAGTTAGGTAACAGTTAGCATTACCAGTTAGCTTATTTTTAAGCTAGCTTAGAAATAATTAGAGCTCTTATTATTTATTAGTAAATACTAAGGGATCTAGTAGTTATTCGGATCGTTTTAGTGTAGTAGTTAGCTTAGGGTAAGTAGCTACTATAGGTTCGGGGCTCGCGTTCCGCGTGTTTATCTCCGGAGATAGCGTTTAGTCTTAAGGTCCTAGCGTGGGCATCTTAAGGGCGCGGACTTCTTCTTGGAGGTCCTTAATTAATTACTAGTATCATGCTTCTTATTCGGCTTATTATTAGTTTAAAGTAGCTTAGTTCTATTTAAGGGCGTCTATAAAAGACTTCTATATCCCTGCTAATTATTCTTAGAGTATAGACATAATGCCGGCGGCCGTCATAGGGGCTTTAGGTTCATTCTGCATGTCGATAGTAGTGTAGGTGGTTAACGCAACGTAGTGTCACGGAGTAAGTATAAGCGACAATAATATATAGCAAGGTAGATATTATTAAGCTATATACATGAACTGTATAAGGAGGTTAAGACGTTGCGTAAGGAAAGAAGGTAGGGAAACGGAAAGAAAGGGCATTTATCGTTAACTTAGTTGCTTAGTTAATACATACATAGGTAGAATAGGGTTTAGGTCATAGTCCTGGCAGAACTTAGCAGAATTTAGTAGAACTTGGCAGAATATAGCAGAATGCCGTAGATTGCCGTTAGATTGCCATCAGATTGCCGTTAGATTGCCATTTTACGGTTAGTCTCTAATTGCTAAGTTAGTAGAAACAGGTAGATGTATATAAGGTGTTACGGGGGTGTCCCGTAACATTCCCGCACTTCCTTAAAGCGGATATTTTAATACCGTTTACACTGCATAAATATAGATATAGTTTTCCTTTCCTATACTCTATTAATAAGTACTAAGCCATATACCTCCTTGCCTTATCGGTTTACACTAAATTTATAACTAATTGTGCTTTAAAGCTTGTAATACTTAATTAAAGCCTATTAGAGTTTTTTAATAACCAGTCTTACCTCTTCTAGGAGATATAATTCTCCCCCTTGCTTTTTCTACTAGAGTGTAAGCTTATCCCTTAATAGGTGTATAATTATAGCACCTAGTATACAAACGCGTATTTACGCGTTCGGTGCACTAACTACCTACATGCTAACTAATTAGGGGGGAGGCGCGTCAGTATATAGACCACGTAGTCTACCTTAATAGAATCGACAGTTACTACCATCCTAAAGAGCATACGATACTATACGTATTTCGTGCCCCGGGATATGACTTAATTGTATTATTAAATTAATATAAACACTGATTAGTGAGCGCGTATAGATTAGCAATTACTTAATACCTCCTACTAAGCGATATATACGACAGCGACCACTTGTTTAGACTCCTAGTACGACCTACTAGAAGGTTAGAAGTCGGGGATTACGGACCTATCACCAACTCTGTATACTTATTTAAGTCTTAGTACGGTTTACTAAAAGTTTATAAACGCGAATATAGACCTTTACGGAACCCCCTATCCTTAACCCCCTTAAACCTTAAACCTCTTCGGACCTTACGGAAACCCTTTACCCTTCTACAAACTGTTATAGACCCGTTAATCGCCTTTACGGACTACTATAAGACCTCTTAAACTGTTACGGACCCGCTAATTAATTTTATAAACCGTTATAAGACCTCCCCCACCCGCTATAAGCTACTACTACCCACTAAAGCTTATATAGATATACTACGCTATATAATATGGCAGATATAACTAAGCAAATTAGTGAAGGTTAAAGGAAGTAGAGTTAGGGAGTCGACCTTACGTCTATGGACGGCGTTAATAACTATATTAATTTTAAAATCCTTAAATACGGATACTATAAGCTTTTAAATAATAACCTATAGGAGTAATATAAGGAAGACTTTACGGACTTTATAAAAGCTATTCTTAAGGCTTATAACCCTACTACTATCCGTAACCTATAAACCCTTTTACGTTACTAAGGTATATAGGTTAAAAAGGAAAAATGAGTTACTGTTGCATGGTTTTTATACAATATAATACAGGAGGAGGACTAAACGGAATGGACTAAAGAGGAGATCCTAGACTAGGTTAAAGCTATAAATAAACTCTTTACTTCTTCTAAACTTAATAGCATTACTAGCTTTATACCTAACCTACTTAACCAAATTCGTCTTATAAACTTAAGCGATTTTAGAATTAATTTTACGGGCTAAAGTATACCTAGTACTTAAGTTACGGACCATAATACCCCCGTAAACTAAAATACGGACTAAAACCCTCCTATTACCTAAGCTATAGATCCGCAACCTACCCAAGTTATAGATCCGCAACCCACTTAAGTAAAGACCTACGGTAAGGAGCTAGCTAACTTGGCTAAGCTCTATACCAACAAATCTAAATATAGCGGTAAAAATAATAACTTTAACTTTAAACTAACCATCTTTACAGACCTCTGTTAAAAGGCTAATATTCCTAAATGGGAATTTAGCTAAGCCTACTCTATCATACTGCGTGGCCTAGCCCTTAACCACTACTATACCAACCTTAAGAATAACCCCCTTGGTGTCTCCTTTAATAAGCTATATAAAGCTATACGCAACTACTTTAAGGGGCTAGAATATAAACGTAATATCCTTACCTAATGGAATGCGATTAAGTTATAGACTGTAATTAACAAGAATACTAAAAAGTTAACTATAAAGTGCCTGTAAATTCTTATTAAAGACTTTTAACACCTATAGCACGGCCTTAATATTAAGCTTTAAATAGACGACTTCCTATATAACAAACTTATTACGGCTTACTAGGAAATAGAGCCCTGTAAGTACGCCTATTATAAGCCTATAGACACCTTAACTAGCCTTATTAACGACTTACGGTCCTCTATTATAACATATAAAGTCTTAAACCCGCTAGATAGTACCTAAGCCTTCGTTATAGACCTATAAAACCCATAAACTAACTTAGACGCCTACTTTACGGACCGCCGCTACCGCTAGCAGTACCTATACTAACTAAGTCCCACCCGTAACCCCTGTAGCAACTTCCGTACAAAAGTATACCCCTATAGATAAACTAGCTAGAAGTGCTTTATATGCGGTAAGAAAGGATATTAGTCTATAAGGTATACCTAGGAAGAACGTAATAAGTCTAAGAAGAGATTTAATAATCGGATTAACTGGTTTATCTTAAACTATAAAGAAGAGGAAGCGGAGGAGTCTCTTAATAAGTTAATAGAAGCCCTTATAATTAACTTTAACTTAAATATTTAGGAATAAAAGACCTTAGAGACGTTCCTAACCACTTTCGGACCTTTTACGGATGATTAAGCCTTTAATATTACGACTATATTAGCTGACCGCTTCTTTATATACTTAATTACACCTAAAAACTAGCCCATAAGCATACCTGTTAGATCTATTACGGACGTTACAGACCGCGAATAAGACCTATTTATATATATTACTATAGAACGCTATACCCCTAAAGAATTCTATGGCGTTATAATTGATATAGGTACCTCTAAGAAGTCTACTGTAAGTTATAGACAATACCTTATATATAAGACCACTATAAATGACAATATAGATATTAATACTATGTAAACTAGGGCCGTAAACGTCCAATTCGGCATTAGCTTAACTGTATTAATTAAATCAGTCAAAGTTAAGACTCTAATTGGCCTAGTTAACTTCCACATAGTAAAAGCGGATACCCCTTTCCTACTCTGCCTTGCGGATATAGATAGGTTATAGGTTTACTATAATAACGTTATAGATACCTTAATTGGCCCCGCAACTGCCCTAGGAAGCAAGCATACTACCCTGCCAATTATATAACGATTTGGACACCCGTTCCTTATATAGGGAGAGACTTTACGGACCTATATTAAGGAATCTTTTGACTATAACCCGTGCTACCTTACTAGTACTGAAATCTACTACCTATACCGCCGTTTTGGCTACCTATTAGCCGAAAAGCTATATAGAGTCCTTAAACGCTCTGGACATAACGACGTTAATAGGAAGGCAATTAACCACCTAACTAAATACTGCTCCTTTTGCCAGAAATATAGACGTTCCCTAGGCCGATTTAAGTTCACCCTTTATAAGGATCTTAATTTTAACTACTTAGTGTACGTAGACATTATATATATTAACGGCAGCCTAGTATTATATATAATTGACGAGGCAACCCGCTATTAAGCCGCCTGTTAGTTGCAAAATATATCCACAAAATATACTTAGGATATTTTATAGACCTACTAGATTGATATATATCTTGGGCCTCCTAAGTATATTACCTATAACGCTAGTAGGAACTTCATTAGTAAGGAATTCCAATAGTATACTACGGCCATGGCTATTTCAATAAAAGTCGTTCTAGTTAAGGCGCACTAGTTTATTAGGCTTATTAAACGAGCTTACCTAGCTTTATAGAGAGCCTACTAGATTATTACGGACGAGTGCAAGAATATCTAAAAGGAACTAGCTTTATAGATGGCCGTAAAAGCTATTAACAACACCGCTGGCCCTAACGGACTAGTACTTATCCTTTTAGTTTATGGAGCCTACCTAAGGATAAGTAACCTAGGCCCTCCTGCCCCATCTATTACGGAACAAGTAGCGGCAATACGGAAGGTAATGGCCGAAATAGTTAAATTACGGGCCAAATAAGCTGTTAATAGCGCCCTATATTACCGCAACGGACCTAATATAACCTTAGTTTATAACCTCCCGCTTAATTCTAAAGTCCTTATATAGCGTAAGAGCGGCAACTAGACTAGACCTTATTGTTTACTAGCTATAAAAGACGAAATATACTATATATAACTTCCTAGCGGACCAACTAGCTTTAGGAGCACGTTCGTAAAGCCCTACTTTCGGCCTAAAAATACCTATAACGTCAAACTAGATAAACTAGAAGCACCCGCCAAACTAGATAAACTAAAAGCACCCCTACCTACTTTAGAAGTCCCCTAGAAACCTACTAAACCTACCGTAAAGCGTGGCCGAGGATGCCCTCGAAAGTACCCCGTAACGGAAAACCACCTAACCTTTATAGGCACATCCGTAAGGCAATCTCCGCCTACAGATATATCAGTTCTAGTATAGGAAACCCCTTTTACGGACTCATGACGCAAAGAGATTAATGGACTACTTGAAAAGGGCGTCTTTACGGTTATAATGGAGAAAGATATTCCGCAAGGCGTCCGTATTTTTAACTTACGCTTTATTAACAAAATTAAGCACCCTAGTACTGACAAAGCCTTTAAGAAATTAAGGCTTATTGTATAAGCTTATAACAACTAGGGAAAGGGCTTAGTCCTTACGCAATTGCTTATAATTTAACGGGTTAGCTAATAGATTATACTTATACTTACGCCTAGACTACAGCAAACTAAACCCGTAGCCCTTTACTTATAGGATATATCACAAGCCTATATGCAGTCTAATACCTATCTAAGTAGGGATATCTTTATATAACTACCGCTTGAGCTTAATTTATGGCTGGGAACAATTTTATAGGTTATAAAACCACTTTACGGAGTACCAGAAGCTAGAAACCATTAGTTTAAAATATACTACTAGCACCACATCTATAAACTTAGGATAGAGCAGTCGACCTATAACCCCTGCCTCCTATATACCCTATTAAACGGCTTTAGTATTATTAGACTCTAAATAAATAATACTCTCTTTTTAGCGGACTAGACTTTTACGGACGCCGAAGAGACCGAACTCTAAAAAGCTAAGTTCCTAGTAAAGCCGCGAGAGCAGTTAACTAAGTAGACTCCGATTAAGTTTAATAGAGGCTTAATTATATAAAAGGGTAATTTAATCTAGCTGACTTAGGAACGCTAAGCTTAAAACCTAAAGCCTATTATAGTAAAGCCTACGGACCTTACCAGTTCCCATAGAGAGACCTATAAGACCGTAAATATAAAGGACTAATACGCTATATAGCGTGTAAGAGGCGCCTATATAACTATAGTCTGCTAACCTAAATCTGCCTACGACTTATCCTTTACGGCCCAGGTAGTAGATCTATAAGAAGAAAATATTAAGCAGCTTAATAAGCGTATTTAATAGCAAATCAATAACGCGATAAGAGGACTTACTTTTGTACCACTAGACCTAAATTCCCTTAGCGTAATGGTATTTACGGACGCCTCCTTTACTAATAATAGGGACCTATTATCACAAATCGGCTTTATAATTATACTTATAGACCGTAATTAAGACGCAAATATACTGTATTGGTTTTCAATTAAGTGTAAGCGAGTAACCCGCAGTATACTAGCTTCTAAACTATACGTACTAGCCTATGGCTTTAATATAGGAGCCGTAATTAAGTTAATAATCTAGAAGATCCTATAACTAGAGTAATTACCCCTAGTTCTATGCACCGATTTAAAGTCCCTTTACGACTGCATAGTTAAACTAGGTATGATATAAGAGAAGAGGCTTATAGTCGACCTAATGTGCTTATATTAGGCTTATAAACGATATAAGATTATAGAGGTTAAATAGATTAGTAGCGGAGATAACCTAGCGGACGCTATAACTAAGGCAAAGCCGTACTAAGCTCTTAAAACCCTAATTAATATAAATAAGCTTAACCTAAAGGTTATAGAATGGGTAGAGCGAGACTAACGGAGCATTTATAGTTTAGTTACGGCCCGCCGGAAGGCCGTATGGTTTATTTACGGCCTATTAAAGGGCCGTATAGTTTATTTTACGGACCATAAGCAGGACTTATGGCCAGCTTAGAGTACCGTTTGGAAGGCAGCCCAGAAGGCACCTTAGGAGGGATTTCCTATGTATTTCCTTACGTGTTTTATAGTTCTATTAAGGCAATTACGGAGGCTATATATAAGTGGTTTTATTTTCTAAGTACCGCTAGTGTATAATTATAGCACCTGGTATACAAACGCGTATTTACGCGTTCGGTGCACTAACTACCTACGTGCTAACTAATTAGGGGGGAGGCGCGTTAGTATATAGACCACGTAGTCTACCTTAATAGAATTGACAGTCACCACTATCCCAAAGAGTATACGATACTATACGTATTTCGTGCCCCAGGATATAACTCAATTATATTATTAAATTGATACAAATAATAGGTTATTTTCCTTTTTACTTTACTTAATTATCTTAAAGAGACTAGGAGTCTAAGCGGTTTTAAATACTTATAGGCTTTCACTAGTAGCCTTAATTACTACTGGCGTCCCTTTATTGCGGGCAATTTCGGCGTTAATAGGGGTAGGTGCTAGGGGTCAGTCAGACACCGGGAGTATAAGACGCGGTTTTAGCCTCCTAATTTTATATATGGCTATTTTCTTATAAGTTTATCATTAATCTAAGTTTTGGTTCAGCAGATGCGATATCTTTTATAATCCCCTCGCCCTGCTAAATAACTACACTATGTTCTTAGAGGAGCCGGTTCTAGCTCTAAGTGTAATTTTAGCATCAATTAAGTCTTAGGGATCTTATTTAGGCTCTCCTAATTTTAAAATACGTAAATTTACTTCAGACCTAGCTCTCTATAATCTTATTGCCTAACATTAATAAAAATAAGCAAGGGGATTACTACGGCTTATACTCTTATAACTTTTTAATCCGCTAATATTAGCGTGTAATTATAAGAACCCTTAGATAAAACTAGCTCTTATACTATACCCTTTTTAATTTTCTCTACCCTACCATTTTATTTTTATTGGGTACTAAATATACCGTCACTAGGGAGTTGGTAAAACTCTAGAAGCATATAAATCTAGTACCTTTTTTAACTCTCTTACCAAATCTAATTTTAGCTTTATAAGTCTAGTTAGAGTTTAGATAGTTAGGGATTAATATATAATAGAACGCTAATATATAGTAAGGAAGGTGTAATTAGCACTTATTCTAAATTATAACCTATTAATAGAAAGAAATTCTAAAGTCTACTTTAGATACTATAAAAAAGAAGAAAAAAAGTAAGAAAGAGGAAGGAGGAAAAGAAAGAAAGATATTATAGTATAATTACTTACTAGTTACAACTTACGCATTCTTAAAGATATAAAAACACAGCCTAGACGTTTCCCTCCCTATCCTTTTCACTTCTACGTTAAACCTTACCACTTAAGCGCCTATCGTTTCCCCAAGCCGAGTAGGGACGATATTCTAGCTCTTTAAGATCAATTATCTTATCCTGCATTTGCCGAATAATCACACAAATCTTATTACTAGTCTCGTTATTTGTATATACTATGTTCTTATATTTTAGTAGAGATATTAGCACCGGAACGAATAACTTACGGGAAATAATGGTACGACCCTCCCTACCTTTAATCTTAGATCGGATAAGAGCTTTGGCATTCATACTGTTATATATCATTTCAATTCGCGTCCTAAGACAAGTGATATCCCCTCACTTTATTTAGCTAAAAATGTAGTTACTAAGGACAAAAAGCTAGATGTTAAGTATCTGTTACACAGTTAATAATAATATCTTAAGGAATACACAAAGTGGATCAAACCCTATTAGTATCTCTTTTAAGCAGTTCTATTATTATATTAGCAACCTAGGCTAAATGTACTTTTTAACTAGTTATTAGCGGGAATCTTTAGTGGTAAGAGTTAGAGCACTTACTTTTAGAGTCTAGCTCCTAAAAGACGGCAATCCTTTAATTCTTTTCTCTAGAATTGTGGTACCCCTCTAAAAGCTATGTAATATACAGTAGCTAGCCTGCTATTCCAATGCCGGTAGCGAATAAGAAAATAGTGCGGTATAATTTGAGATCCAGTTCTTTTCTATATAGCCCTTTAATTATAGCTCTTATCTTATTATATTAATTGATATTATTTATAGTATAACGGAACAGGTCCTATATAAATCCCTTCCTCTTTTCTACAATAAGAACAATAACATCCCCTTTAATATCTCAATACTACTAAGATATAAAAAAGGGGTGCAATTATATAAACGAGGTATGGCTCACACCTAGGATGCTAAGGTACATATATTAGCCGGCTTAGGGTCGCCACGGTTTTAACAGGTAAACGTATATATAGACAGCATCTAATATAGGTGTATCCCTCTTCTTAGTCTTATAAGTTATTATTTATACTATTACCCGGTTAAGGGGCTTTCTATACTTAATATTGCGGTAGAGGGTCTATTTAAACTAAAGGGCACCTATAGCTACCTAAAGGCAAATTGCGGCGAATAGGTATACTATTAGCGCGTTCTAGAGATCCTTTGACGCGCTATACAGATATATTGCTGCTATTAGCACGGCGGCAAGAATTAGATAAAGCTTTTAAAAGATCTTATAAAAACGTCAGCGTATATATACTATAGAAGAGAACAGCAAGACCGCGCTAATAGCGGTAGCCTTTATAAGCGTTAGCTTTTAATAAAGTAAAGAAATAAAGATGACTTACCACTAGCTTAGCTACCCTAGATATATTATATATATTAACATTCTAAGAAGATAAAGCCGCTACTATATAGACTAGGCCCTTAGCTATAATAACGCTCCCTAGCTACTTATATATACTAGCAGAGACGCTTAGCCTTATCCTAAAAATGCTAGCTATAGGGTTTTGTATAATTACAGCACCTATTATACCAAACGCGTGCTTACGCGTTCGGTACACCAGGTACGCGTTTACGCGTTNAGTGCACNAACNACTCNCTTACGCGTCTGGTGCACTTATNNAGCACTNACTAATNAGGGNGGAGGTGCATTAGTATATAGACCACGTAGTCTGCTTTATATAATCGACAGTCACCATCCAAACAAGCATATAATACTACATGTATTTCGTGCCCGTGGATACAACTTACTCGTGCTATTAAGTTAGTACAAACACTGATCAGTAAGCGCGCACAGATTAGTAATCACTTAATATCTCCCCCCGAGCGATACACACGACAGCGACCACCTATTTAGACTCCTAGTACGACCTACTAGAAGGTCAGAAGTCGGGGATTACGGACTTATCTCCAACTCTATATACTTATTTAAGTCTTAGTACGGTTTATTAGAAGTTATAGATGCAAATATAGACCTATACGGAACCCCTATCCTTAACCCCCTTAAACCTTAAACCTCTTCGGACCTTTTACGGAAACCTCCTACCCTCCTATAAACCATTACGGACCTGTTAATTAATTTTACGGACCGTTATAAGACCTCCCCTACCCGTTACAAGCTGCTACTACCCGCTACGCATTACACTACACTATAGTATAGCAGATATTAGTAAGCAAGTCAGCGAAGGTTAAAAGAAGTAGAGATAAGGTGTCAACGTTACGTCTATAAACGACGTTAACGACTATATTAGCTTTAAAATCCTTAAATACAAACACTTTAAGCTTATAAATGACGACCTATAGGAGCAATATAAGGAAGACTTTACGGACTTTACGGAAGCTATTTTTAAGGCTTATAACCCTACTACCATCCATAACCTATAAACCCTTTTACGTCACTAAGGCGTATGGGTTAAAAGGGACAGATAAGTCACTATTGCACGGTCTCTATACGACACACTATATAAGGAGGACCAAACGGAATAGACTAAAGAGTAGATCTTAGATTATATTAAAACCAGTAACCTCTTTACCTCCTTTAAACTTAATAGAATCTCTGGCCTTATAGCTAACCTATTTAACCGAATTCGTTCCACAAACCTAAGTGGCATTAGAATTAATCTTACTGGCTAAAGTACACCCAATACCCAAGTTACGGACCATAATACCCCTGTAACCCAAATTACGGACTGTAATACCCCTATAAACCAAAATACGGACCAAATTACCCCCGTTATTTAAGTTATAGATCCGTAAGCCATATATCTGTAAGCTATAGATCCGTAAGTCACAGATCCACAACCCACCTAAGTAAAGACCTATGGCAAGGAGCTAGCTAACCTAGCTAAGCTCTATACCGACAAATCTAAGTATAGCGGTAAAAACAATAACTTTGACTTTAAACTTACTATCTTTACGGACCTCTGTCAGAAGGCTGATATTCCTAAATAGGAATTTAGCCAAGCCTACTCTACTATACTGCGCGGCCTAGCACTTAACTACTACTATACTAACCTCAAAAGCAACCCCCTTAGTGTTCCCTTTAATAAGCTATGCGAAGCTATACGTAATTACTTTAAAGGACCGGAATATAAGCGTAATATTCTTACCTAATGGAATGCGACCAAGCTATGGACCGTAATTAACAAGAACACTAAAAAATCGACTATAGAGTGCCTGTAAATTCTTATTAAAGACCTTCGGCACCTATAGCACGGCCTTAACACTAAGCTTCGAACAGACGACTTCCTGCATAATAAACTTATTACAGCCTACTAGGAAGTAGAGCCCTATAAGTACGCCTACTACAAGCCTATAGATACCTTAGCTGGCCTTATTAATGACCTACGCTCCTCTATTATAATGTATAAAGTTTTAAACCCACCAGGCAGCACTTAAGCCTTTATTACGGATATTTAATATCCGTAAATAGACTTAGACGTCTACTTTACGGACCGCTGCTACCGCTAGCAGCACCTATACCGACTAAGTCCCACCCGTAACCCCCGTAGCAACCCCTATATAAAAATATACCCCCGCAGATAAACTAGCCAGAAGTGCTTTGTATACGGTAAGGAAGGATATTAGTCTATAAGGTATACCTGGGAAGAACATAATAAGTTTAGGAAGAGACTTAATAGCCGTATTAACTAGTTTATTTTAGAATATAAAGGAGAGGAAGTAGAAGAGCCCCCTGATAAGTTAATAGAAGCCCTTATAATTGACTTTAACTTAAATGCTTAGGAATAAGAGACCTTAGAGATATTCCTAACTACTTTTGGACCTTTTATGGACAGCTAAGCCTTTAATATTACGACTATATTAGCCGACCGTTCCTTTATATACTCAGTTGCGCCTAAAAACCATTCCGTAAGTACCCCTGTTATAAACGTTATAGATTATAAGCAGGACCCATTTACATATATTACTACGGAACGCTATACCCCCAAAGAATTCTATGGCGTTATAATTAATATAGGTACCTCTAAGAAGTCTACCGTAGGCTACGGATAATACCTCGCATATAGGACCACCATAAATGATAATACGGACATTAATATTATGTAAACTGGGGCCGTAAACGTCTAATTCGGCATCGGCTTAACCGCATTAATTAGATTAGTTAAAGTTAAGACTTTAATTAGCCTAGTTAACTTCTATGTGGTAAAAGCGGATACCCCCTTCCTACTCTGTCTTGCAGACATAGATAGGTTATAGGTGTACTACAACAATATTACGGACACCTTAATCGGCCCCGTAACTACCCTAAGAAGTAAGTATATTACCCTACCAATTATATAACAATTTAGACACCCGTTCCTTATATAGGGAGAGACTTTACGGACCTACATTTAGGAATCTTTTAACTATAACCCGTGCTACCTTACTAGTATAGAGATCCACCGCCTATACCGCCGTTTCGGCCACCTATTAGCCGAAAAGCTGTATAGAGTCCTTAAACGCTCTGGACATAACAACATTAATAGGAAGGCAATTAACCACCTAACTAAATACTGCTCCTTCTGCTAGAAATACGGACGTTCTCTAGGCTGATTTAAGTTCACCCTTTATAAGGACCTTAACTTCAACCACTTAGTGTATATAGACATTATATACATTAACGGCAGCCTAGTATTATATATAATTAACAAGGCAACCCGCTACTAAGCCGCCCGTTGGTTGTAAAATATATCCGCAAAGTATACTTAGGATATTTTACGGACCTGCTAGATTAACACGTACGTTAGACCTCCTGAGTATATCACCCATAACGCCGGTAGGAACTTTATTAGTAAGGAATTCCAGCAGTATACTATGGCTATAGCTATATTAACAAAAGCTGTTCTAGTTAAGGCGTATTAGTCTATCGGGCTTATTAAGTAAGCTTACCTAGCTCTACGGAGAGCTTATTAGATTATTATAGACGAGTATAAGGATATCTAAAAGAAACTGGCTTTATAGATGGCCGTAAAAGCCGTTAATAACACTACTAGCCCTAACGAACTAGTACCCACCCTCTTGGTTTACGGAGTCTACCTAAGGATAAGCAACCTAGGCCCCCCTACCCTATCTATTACGGAATAAGCAGCTACAATATAGAAGGTAATAACCGAAATAGTTAAATTACGGGCTAAACAAACTATTAATAACGCCCTGCACTACTATAACGGACCTAATACAACCTTAGTACATAACCTTCTACTTAACTCTAAAGTCCTTATATGGCGTAAAAGCGGCAGTTAGAATAGACCTTACCGTCTACTAGCCGTAGAAAACGAGATGTACTGCGTATAGCTTCCTAGCGGGCCAACTAGCTTTAGAAGCACGTCTATAAAACCCTACTTTTAGCCTAAAAACACCTATAACATCGAGCCAGACGAACTAGAAGCAACCACCAAACCAGACGAACCAGAAACGACTGCCGAATTAGATAAACTAGAGGCACCCTTACCTACCCTAGAGGTCCCCTAGAAACCCACTAAACCTATTAAACCTGCCGTAAAGCGTGGCCGAGGACGCCCCTGTAAGAATCCTATAACGGAGAACTACTTAACCTCCGTAGGCATATCCGTAAAGTAATCTCCGCCTATAAATATATTAGTTCTAGTATAGGAAACCCCTTTTACGGACTTACGGCGTAAAGAGATTAACGGACTACTTAAAAAGGGTATCTTTATAATTATAACGGAGAGAGACGTTCTGTAAGGCGTCCGTATATTTAACTTACGCTTTATTAACAAAATTAAGCACCCTAGTACTAATAAAGCCTTTAAGAAATTAAGGCTTATTATATAAGCTTATAACGACTAGGGAAAGGACCTAGTTCTTACATAATTGCTTACAATTTAACGGGTCAGTTAACGGATTATACTCGTACTTATGCCTAGACTACAGCAAACCAAATCTATAGCCCTTTACTTACGGGATATCTTATAAGCCTACGTATAGTCTAATATCTACCTAAGTAGGGATATCTTTATACGACTACCCTATGAGCTTAACCTATAACTAGGAACAATTTTATAAGTTATAAAACCTCTTTACAAAGTACTAGAAGCCGGAAACCATTAGTTTAAGACATACCACCAACACTATATTAGTAAACTTAAAATAGAACAGTTGACCTACGACCCCTGCCTCCTATACAGCCCATTAAACGGCCTTAGTATTATTAGACTTTAAATAGATAATACCCTATTTCTAGTAGACTAGACCTTTACGGATACTAAAGAAACTAAACTATAAAAGGCTAAGTTCTTGGCAAAGCTATAAGAGTAGTTAACTAAGCAGAATCTAATTAAGTTTAATAGAGGCCTAATTACATAAAAGGGTAACCTAATTAAGCTAACTTAGGAACGCCAAGCTTAAAACCTAAAGCTTATTATAGTAAAGCCTACGGACCTTACTAGTTCCCGTAGAGAGACCTATAAGACCATAAATATAAAGGACTAATACGCTGTATAGCGTATAAGAGGCGCCTATATTGCCACAGTCTACTAACCCGAATCTGCCTATAACTTATCCTTTGCGGCCTAGGTAGTAGATCCGTAAGAAGAAAATATTAAGCAGCTTAATAAGCGCATTTAGTGGCAAATTAACAATGTAGCAAGGGGACTTACTTTTATACCACTAGACCTGAATTCCCTTAGCCTACTAGTATTTATAGACGCCTCCTTTGCCAATAACAAAGACCTATTATCACAAATTGGCTTTATAATTGTACTTATAAACCGCAATTAGGACGCAAATATACTATACTAGTCTTTAATTAAGTGCAAATAAGTAACCCGTAGTGTACTAGCTTCTAAACTATATGCACTAGCTTATAGATTTAATATAGCAGCTATAATCAAATTAACGGTCCAGAAGATTTTACAACTAGAGTAGTTACCCCTAGTTTTATACACCGATTCAAAGTCCCTTTACAACTGCCTAGTTAAACTAGGTACAACACAAGAGAAGAGGCTCATGGTTGACCTAATGTGCTTACATTAGGCCTATAAATAACGTGAGATTACGGAGGTTAAATGGATTAGCAGCGGAGATAACCTAGTAGACGCCATAACTAAGGCAAAGCCGTATTAAGCCCTTAAAACCCTAATTAACATAAATAAGCTCAACCTAAAGGTTATAAAATGGGTAGAACGGGACTAACGGAGCACCTATGGTATGTCTACGGCCCGTTAGAAGGCCGTACGACTCGTTATACGGTATAGGTGGAAAACGGTGGAAAGCTACAGTGGAACTTGGTGGACTTACGTAACCTACCGAATTTTGTAGGGTAGTTAAATTAACCAATCACGATTTTCCATCCCCGGGATGGAAAATCGCCATTAGCTCGCTTAGCACTAGCGCCTTAGCGGCCCTTAAAATCTGACTTACTGCCCGTCGAAAGGCCGTACGGTTTATTTTACGGACCGTAAGCAGGACTTACGGCTAGCTTAAGGTACCATTTAGAAGGCAGCCTAGACGGCACCTCGGGGGAGATTTCCTATGTATTTTCCTTTGTGTTCTATGGTTTTATTAAAGTAATTACGGAGGCTGTACATAGGTGGTTTCATTTTTCAAGTACTGCCAGTGTATAATTACAGCACCTGTTGTACTAAACGCGTGCTTACGCGTTCGGTACACCAGGTACGCGTTTACGCGTTCAGTGCACCAACCACTTGCTTACGCGTCTGGTGCACTTATAAAGCACTGACTAATTAGGGGGGAGGTGCATCAGTATATAGACCACGTAGTCTGCTTCATACAATCGACAGTCACCATCCAAATAAGCATACGATACTACATGTATTTCGTGCCCGTGGATACGACTCACTCGTGCTATTAAGTTAGTACGAACAGGTTTATACATTCTTCCAAAGCTAATAGTATTAGGTTAATTATATATAGTAAAGCAGAACGCTTTACTAGGCTTATAATATCTTTTACCCCAACAGTAATATAAATAGCATTTCCTACTAGAAATAATATAACCAACATTATATTAAACCATATTGTCAAAAATCCTATATATTAGTTAAAGCCTCTTATAGAAAGATAAACTTAGGGGCAAAATAAATGCTTAAGGAAGTAAGAAATCTTTATAATTAGATAAGAAGCGTAGAATAAAACTACAAGGCCACTAAGGGCCACAGCATACTACTGTGTGATATCTATAGCTAGGTTTATAAGAATTAAAGGTATAGAGTACGCTCGCCTCTCTTAGTACTTCTTATATTTTATATAAATAGGACTATTTTCTAAGTAAGAGCTATTTTTAGTTATACCTTTAAAAAGAATATGGTGCTAGAAATGGCCCCCTATATTATAGGATTATCATTAGACTTACTATAACTACCTTTTACCAATTTAAGACAGCATCCCCTAAGCTATATAAATCGCCTTCTTTAGCAGCTTTTATTATAGCCAATTAGATAAAAAAAGAACGGAATATATGATAAAGGAAACAGAAAGGGGTTTTTAAAAATAAGGCCTATAAAATATAGGACCTATACGGATTTTAGATACTAACTATTATAGAAAACCATAAGACGGGTGAATTCTATACGTTCAGAACCATAAAAAAGTTATCGTAGAATATTAATTAGATTGTAAGCGAGTTAACATAAGTTATATTTCACGCGCTAACTCCCTTTAATAGATTGTAGATCCTAAGACCCAGAATAAACTTCCTAGCGATGTTAAGAAGACTAGGTTAAAGAGATATTCCTTATAAAAGAAGAGATTAAGGCGAGTAAGGAGAGAGACTGTATTATATAAAGTCACTCTAGAGAGGGTGGTTTTAAAGGATTAAGATCTACCTAAAAGAAGGATAATACTATTTCTACCAGACTCGCCATTCTTTAATCTATTAGTGAATGTAAAACAATAGCATAGCTAGGGTGCGCTATTAAAAGTCACTAGGTAAGATGGGGCGGGTAGTTTAAATCTTTCTATTTAGCATGTAATTTAGTTCCACTTTTATAGTTAATATATAAAGACAGGTTTGTCCTTATATATAGATAAATACTATAGTTAAAGAAATCTTAAAGCCAACATCTTTAACACTGGTATATTATATAATCTCCTCTAAATCCTAGATACTAAACTTTTAGGTAGAACTTAAATAGCCAGAACCTCTACTATAATAAGATGGCTAGCCCATTAAGTTTTAAACACGCTACTAGCGGAACTCTTACAGTTAACACTCTAATAAATGGCCCGCTTAAGGCAACAATAATAAGTAATCAATTTAAAAAATATGCTTTTGTAAAGTGTATAGAATCTAAACCAGGATTTAAGGAGACTATAACGTTCCCTCAAAGACTTAGTACACCCGCTTTACTTGACGTAGGTCGACGGACCTAGATTAAACGAACTAAAAAGATCGCTATCTCAGTATCTTAACTCTTCTCACACTGGTTACACCGACTTAGTTCACGGCGGTATACTAGCTACTTTAGTAAACAAAGGCTGCGCGGAATACTGTAATAGAGGCGCCGTAACTCTCTACCTATTGACGAAATATCTAGGCGTAGAGTTTAAAAAACCATCTCTTATAAGGGAAGTCTTTATATTAAACGGACAATTAGGTTAAAAAAGGAGGACTCGTATATAGATTAATCTATGAAGAAAAAAGACTATATATACATAAGGTAGTACGTAATAACTAGGTAATAGAAACAGGTTTATAAGACATTAGCGGGGTAGTGAGACATAGGGTGGTCCGTTTAACATTTTATTACCAAAGTTTCCACATTACAGTTGTTTCCGCTCACCGTCAACAACTCAAAAGAGGTATGGGTAAAGTATAAAGTATCAGTTCTGCGGGGCGAAGATAAAGTGATTCCGGTAGTCATGGCCAACGCATTATTTATCCTCTGCGAAAGACTTCCTAAAATACCAAGTTGCGAAGAAGTATACAAAAGTATTAAGGATTTGTTTATATATAGGGGAGATAAACCTACGCATGGCGTTGCTCCAGTGGGCGCACCAAGAGGCAAGTAGAGGGTCTTTATTCTCATTGCAGCAGCATTAGCAGCGGGATTTTGGCTATTATATTAACGATAAGATACGAGCTTAGTGAGCAGTCTTATCATTCAAATTAATTAGTTTATTTCCTTAACCCAGTCATATAGCAGTTAAGTATCGTTACAGCTTTTAGGCACTTTGCTATAGAATAAATACTCCAGTCTATCAAGTCCTTCCTGCAGTAAAAACTAATCATAGGCATGCGCCACTCCGGATACCGACTCTGCTCAATCTTAAACTATACCGTAGTGTGCTTCTTAACAATCCCCACTAGTATTTCCTTTTTACCGTCCACCCAAGCCTATCTTAAAATTGTAACAATAAGTGTAAATATCTTAAGGTAAAGGAATAAATGAATAAAAGCCGGGCCTACTTATTAAGACCGCCGCGACCAGTACGGCTCTAATCCCTAGTTTATTTAGAGAGAGTAGAGGTAAGTACCTATAAGATTAAGGCTAAAATGGACTATATTATAATAAGCAGTAGGTCAGTTTAGAGGGAGGTTAAATAAATATTAATACTAAATATAAATTGTATCTAGCTTATAGGAAAAGTAAAAGGGCTAAACATCTATAATATATTAATATACGGAAGATATAACCAGTCCGTCCACATTCCTTAAAAACTCTCTTTAAGCCTTAGAGCTAGCCTAGAGCGCGGCTGGCATTTCACAGACAAATTCCCATTTTAGACCTGCTTAATTATATAAGGTCCTAGAAGAGTAAGGCCCTAGATTTTTAGTCAAAGCTCTTTTAGAAATTAAGGGAAATAAAAGAGAGTTTATATAGGATTCTCTATACCTTAAGATAAGAAGTTGGAGTTTAAATAATCCGAAAGATATAAGTAAGGAGTAATATCTTATAAACGTGCCATTTTAATAGTAAAAGATTAGAGCAGATCAGCATTAACCTTATTACTTCCGCTATTAACAACAAGCCGTATTAAGAATTGCCTGGAGGATGGCTAATATCTATTAGCAAGAACAGAATTCTTTTACGCTAGACGATATAGATATAAAGGATTAGGAAAAGGGGGGTTCGCGCCACTTTTCTATAGGGCTCGGATTTGCTAGTGATTGGTGTAATCTTATTTACTAATAAGGCAAGAAATAGTTAGGGAAGGTTAATAATTATCTAAATTCTAACCCTCTAGCGAAGGAGAACATTATATTCCCGCCTAGTAGGTACCGCATCATTTATAAAAGAAATCGCTCTGCTCTACTCAAAATAGAGGAGTTTTTTAGCGGCTACGGCACAGCCAAAACACTAGTTAGCATGGCCTTATAACGTGCGCTTTATAGTTATTCTTCTATACTACTATAAGGAAAAAAGTCGCTATGCAGCTGTACCAGATTATTAGGTCCATTATCTTGTAAGGAAGATTCTTTTATACTATAGAGCTACTGTAAGTTTACTTAGCATAGAGTAGGGGATCGCTAATTTACGTCTAAAAAGGGGAGAGGGGGGTTGCGTATGCGCGGAAGAGGAGGGTCGGCTTTACTTCCTATTAGCACATCTATTTATAGCGTTAAAATTAGCTATTAGACTTAAGTCGAGCGTCTCTGTATATACATTGCCCAATTATTAGGGAGTGACGGTTGACAAAATTCCAAAGGTAACGATTTGTCTAGGTTCCCGACTGTGCCACATTGCTATAGAAACATTCCACTTCTTACCTTCTTAAGGTGTGTATAACCCGCAATTTTTCCTTAATTCTTAGTAATGACGGATAGGCTGATTTTTAGTAAGGGTCTCCTTAAGCTGTTAATAAGGCTAGACGCCCTATAGAAGCTTTTACCTATTAGAATAGAGCCGATGNGAGATAAGAGACCTAAGGAGGTTATTATCTACTGAAAAAACTAGGAAACCCCCCTATAAAATGTCAAAGAATCCTCAGGCTACTAAGCCTAAAAAGCCTCCTAAAGACAATAATACAGAGACAAGNGATAACGAATTCACTTTCNNTTTCCCCTCTTACTCTAGCCTATTTGGGACAGGAGAACCTNAGGCTACTAAGCCTTCTAGAGGTAAAGACACTATAGAGACAAGCGAGGACGAACTCTTAGCTACTTTACCTACCTTACCTACCTCACCTACCTNACCTACCTCACCTACCTCACCTACCCTCTCTTCCTCTTCTCTCCCGCCCTCTCCCTGCCCATCTAGGGAGGACGTAGAGAAAAAGAATAGAAGGAAAAGAAGGCAATCTTCTTCTGAAAATAGAAAAGAGAACCAAAACCAAAGAAGAAGGCTACTAATACCCAAGCCTATTTCGGCTAGTATACCTTNCTCTACCTCTTCTCNAAAANAGNACCTANAAATGGCTCTATATAACCTAAACCAGGCCTATATAGGGCTAAAAGAAGAAGAAGAAGAAAAAGAGCAAGTTAAATTACTAGGGGACTACGTACAGAGTGTCCTAGTAGGAGAAAATCCCTTTACAAAGGAAAAGGAAAGAAAGGAAAGAGATGTCCTAAAAGGACTAGTAGAAGAAGTAAGAGCTCTCCGTAAAGAGGTAGCCCNAAAAACGCAAACCTACGCAGAGAAGCTAAAGAAGGGCCTCTNTTCTTCTACTTTTGCTCCTTCTTCTTCTACTACCTCTTCCTCTACTACCTCCTCCTCTCCCCCTACTAGTTCTACTAGCACTACCTCTACTAGAGGAAAAAAGAAGNAGTTACAAGAAAGGAGACTAGTCCTAGTTACAGACCAAAAGGACCAGCCTCTAGATGTCTTCTCTCTACGAAATCAAGTCAATNAACTATTTGTATCTAAACTACAAATAGAGAAGCCAGTAATAGCTACCATAGCTAGAACTAGAGAAAAGCAGAACATTCTCCTTACAACTACAGAAGAATATAATGCAGAGTTTCTAGTTAAACATAAGGAAATCTGGTCTAACTGCTTCTCTTTTAAAAGGGAACAAAAACTAGAGCCCTGGGCTCAGGTAGTAGCTCACGGCGTCCCTATCTCCCCTTTCCTAGGAGAAGGAGGCTCTAAACTTCTAAAAGAAGAAATAGAGACCTTTAATCCTATTAGAATACAGGGACTACCTAGATGGATCTCATCTAGGGAAAAGAGATATGATCCACAAACTAAGTTCGGCTCTATAGTTTTTGCTATAGAAAACGAGGAGAAAAGACAGGAAATCCTTAAGCAGAAGGAAATCCTAATTGCAGGGGTAGCTGCTAAGGTAGTTAAATACCTAAAAGTCTCTCCTACTA
>NW_027137572.1:192415-193196 GCF_001692895.1 Cenococcum geophilum 1.58 | reverse complement strand
AGTTTTAGAAGAACTGGTTAGAGAAAACCCCTATATAGAGATAGGAGAAAAAGGTCCCCTAGCCTCCCTAGAAGATTCGCATAGACTTAAGGATAGAAGCTTAAGTACACTANTAGATAATCTAGNAATAGATCTTACTAGCTGTATAAAGCTAGCAGCAGAGAAAGCTATCCCTAGATCTAGAACCTGCGAATTCTCTAAACTATGGTGGAATAAAGAGCTTCTAAAGAAAAGACAAAATATGGCAAAACTAGGAAGACTTCATAAGGAATAACTTGATAGAAGTTCTAGACTAGAAGCCTATAAAGAAGCTAAAAATCAATACTTTTATGCAATAAGAGAAGCTAAGACTAGCTGCTGGAATAGCTTTCTAGAAAAAGTATAAGGAAAAGAGGTCTTTACTGCCCTAAAATACACAAAGGAAAGAATACTGCGAATAATCCCTAGTCTACAGTATAGTAAGGACGGGACTACTAGACTAGTAGAAAGCTTCGATGACCAATGCAAAGCTTTTATAACTACTCTATTCCCAAAACCCCCTTCTACTAGCCCTATAGAGTGGAAGGACTATACTATAGACAGTAAATGGGAATGGCCAGAACTAGAGAGAATAGAAGTCAAACAAGCACTTCTCTCTAGCTCTAATAAAAAAGCTCCAGGGCCAGATGGTATATCCTTCGCAATTCTACAAAAGGCCTACCCTACTATAGAAGATCTTCTATACAGGATCTATAGGATCTTATTTATCTTAGGCTATCAGCCAAAGGTATAGAGAGAAGCT
>NW_027137572.1:183770-192390 GCF_001692895.1 Cenococcum geophilum 1.58 | reverse complement strand
TCTATTTATATGTGACAAATACGTACGCAAATTTTTTTAAAATTAGCGTTTTCTTGGCTAGACGCTGTTCTTCCTATATACAGGGTGGACACCTCTTCTTTTAACAAACGAGGTAATAACAGTAGTTGCCGCGCCGTGCAACATCTCCTTACCTTATGTAGATTATTCATTTTATTTTATTAATGATCATAACTATAAATCAATTATTCATATAAATATATCTTAGAAAATATTTATTCATACGCGCTCTATCTAGACAGCATATAAGTAAGCCAGCTTGTATAAATAGGCCCTCTTCAAAAATATGCAGTAACTAAATTAGCTTTGTAAGAAAAAGAAGGTAGTCACTTCCTTTAACCTAAGGCTGCCTTGTTATTATTTTTGTTACCCTCAATCCTTTAATCCTCTTCAAGTCTTAATGTACGGCTCCTTAGTCCTACCTTCAGATTCTATCTTTATATTAATGCGGCTATTTTTACGTTAATCCTACTCTCCCTAGTCTTTATTGTAGCGTCTAATTCAACAGGGTAAAGGCATACCTACAGAAATCCTCTAAGTCATGGTTGGCGTAAAATTTAAAGACATTACCTTAGAAAGATAAGTTTCATAATATGCATGAGACCTAAGTTCCGTGCTTGCCTTACGGAATACGGGAAGATACATGAATTAAGATAACCTACTAGACTCAGATAATACAAATGGTCGATAATCATACAGTTCGTGTTTTATGTATAGTTTTACCTAAACAAACTCTTTCTTTAATAGCATCTACGCTTTTTCGTCCCCGATAGAATCGTTTTTCTTCATATTGATTTGAGCATCTTTTTTTATATAGTATTTCATTGCCGCTTGATGTATGGGGTACTAGGCGGTTATTTACATACATGTCGCACATCCAGTGTGAGGCAGGCCATTCTTAGGCCATGGCGCGGCAGCCTATAGGAGTCATACTCCCTATCAGACGCTATAACGCCACTATCTTCTCATCCGTAGGTCAGGACATTGGGTATAGACAATGGACTTAAACATGCCAACCTATGGAGTCCACTAGAATGAAAGCATATAAATCCCTAAAACCTAGGGAATTTCCATCCCTTGTCATTCGCGCATTCTGGCTTACGACGAAGTTATAACGTAGATGTGTATGCTTAGAATACAAAGCTATGCAGTGTAGTCCGGTGAAAACGAATACGGAAAATAAATAAGATAGATAGGAAATTTGGAATAAAACAGTTGCTTGGGCGGAGCTCTAATGTTTTCTGTTAAGGCGCTTTTGTTAGCTTTGTATGGCAGACTGAGTTTATAGCGTACTTTTTATTGATGTCTTTACTGCTTAGAGGAAGGCTTACTTTATGACTTTTCTCTTCTTCTAATTTGCCCCTTGTGTGTGTGGTATGAGTGTTCCTTTGGCTTTTCTGCTTTCTTTTGAACGCTATTGTGTAAATATCTTTTGTTAAGCATTGGGCGTTTTTTGTTGCTGTAATTAGGGGCCTTTGGCCTCTTTTTTAAGGGGATCTTTCCCTTACACCGCCCTTGGGCTTCGTCTCTAGGCTGCGTTTTACACTTCCAGTAGCCTTAGGTATTTTTATGTTGTGGCGTCGCATCTGTAGCGTGTCTACTCTACTAGCTATTAGTAGTTCTCTACAAAATGAAGTGCCCTAAATCTATTTCTAGGACGTATTCAGTGACTCCCAGCCTAAGCTATAGAGATCTGAAGCTTCTACCCCCCTTTCTAGAATTAGATTTGGAAAAGCTTGCAATACCGCTACGTATTTAGATGCCTAAAATTAAGGAAAATCACGTTAACCCAAAAGGCCTATTTTGAAGAGTTTATAAAGGTGATGGGGTAAGTGGAGTCGCGCTATTTTCCTCTAGTATATAAACTTTGTATATGCAGCCTGTCTATAAAGTCTATCTATTCAACGCGCTCTCTTACGAGTATCTAACAGAAGACAGTAGCTAATCTTTAACTGTAAACTAGTTATATAGTTTAGAAGCCTGCATCTACTAGATTTGGCGAATCTTAATGAAGAGAGAGTCTCTCTAAACTGGCCAAAACCGTGGTCTCCTCCTATTCCCGCTTCTTTTCTATCTCTAAGGGTAGTAAGAAGAAGCTGCACAAGAACATTTAAGACAGTAGAAAAATTACAAGAATCCCTTAAAGGGGAGCCTAGTAGATAATATTAATACAGATGGCTCTAAAGACAATAAATTAAATGTAGCAGCTGTAACACAAATAGGAAGAGAAATAGGATTAAATATGCAACAAACTGAATCTAGGGCCCTATATGGGAATTATAAGACCCAGAGCTTTATGCAGTCTATAGGGCCCTAGAACACCTAAAACAATAAAGACTAGAAGAAAAACAGGTTTATATTCTTTATAGATAGCCAAGGCGGCTTATTAAGAGATTACAGGCTTAATTCTCTTACAGGAAGGGCAAGAACTAGTCTTTAAAATTACGCCAAAGCTGTTCCTATCTAGCTAGTAGGAATATCTCTATTAACTTTATTGGGTCCCTAGCCACCTAGGAATTCTACGGAAATGAAATAGCAGATAAACTAGCTAAAAAGGGCCTCTTTAGAAGAAAATTAAAATCTTTTTATTCTTCTCTAGCCGTACCTAGGGGAACGAGCCAGAGAAAAGACACTAGAATAGTGGAAAAAACAATTGGCAACAGAACAAAAGCAAAGGAAACACTATACTAGAATCTGTAAAGGGAACTACCCTTTCTCTTTTAAAGCTACTAAGGGATAAATATCCTAAAAAGCTAACAAATCAGCTTTCTTTCACTAAAATACGGAAAAGGCTTTTTAAATCCTTCTCTAAAACAATAGGGGAAGGATAAAGAAGGTAGATGCCTTTAAGGACTGTACCGCGGTACCAAACCCCTATGCACCTCTTACTAGAATGCCAGACTACATTAGGAAGATAGAAGGAAATGCAAAGATAAATAGGCTCTCTCTCTCCTTAGAGAAGCTTTTTTTTGTACAAAGAGAAGAAGGGCGCTTTTTTTCTATTCTAAGTAGGACAAAAATAGCTACTGGGAAGTGGGCTAAGAGCAGAAGGATTCTCTAGAAGGAGGCCAATCCTTACTAAAAGTCCTAGTAGATAGACCATAGAAAGCAAAAGGACAGAAATAAACCTATAAAAGGACAGGGACAGGCGTTAGGATTTTTTAGGATTTTATTCCAATTTTTTCTATTATTTTCCTATCGTTTCTCACTACCTAATAGTTATTAGCAAACCTAGTATTTACGAGGAAGCGGTAAATCCTAGTTTAGGGATTTATAACTACTAGACATAGCTACTAGTACATGTTAAGCTGCCTAGAAAGGATTCATGTAATAGAACTATAGCGCCCATAGCCTAAAGCTGCATGCGCAGTATTGTACGTAGTATAATACAACGGATATATAAAAAAAAAAAAAAAAAAAAAAAAAAGGTAGAGTATTAAAAGAGTTTGTTTAGGAAAACTTATAAAAGGAATATATTAGACCATTGTAGTTATTAGTAGGTTATCTAATACTGTTCGTACTAAAGAAGAACGGAAAACTTAGGTTATGCATTACTATAGGTAGTTAAATAGCATTACTTAGAAGGATAGGTATCCCTTTACCTTTAATTAGCAAAATCTAAGATAGGATAGGTAACGTATAAAATCTTATAAAGATAGATCTAAGATAGGCATACTATTAGATTAGGATTAAGGAGGTAACAAATAAAAGGCAGCCTTTAGGTTAAAGGAGGACTATACAAGCTATTAGTTATGCAATTAGGGCTTATAAACGCACTAGCAACGTCTAGAAGCGTATTAATAATATATTAGGAGAATACTTAAATGAATTTATTATAGTATATCTTAATAATAATATTATCTACTTAATAACTAAGGAAGAGCACGGAGAATACGTTAAATGGGTTTTAAAGAGATTATAGGAAGAACAGATGCCAGTAGTAATTAAAAAATGCGAGTTTTTTACTAAAAAGACCGATTTTATAGGATTTATTATTAAACTAGGCTAACTTAGTATAGATCTAAAGAAGATTGAGGTTATAGTAAACTGGTAGGAACTAGAGAACGTTATATAGTTAAGATTGTTCCTAAGGTTTTGTAATTACTACAGGAGGTTTATAGCGTAATAGTTAAAGGATATTAAACCATTTACGCAATTAACGAAGAAAGAAGAACTATAGGTATAGGGAGAGGAATAGTGGAAATTATTTAAAGAGGTTAAAAGGTTGTTTACTTAGGAGCCAGTTCTTAAAATCTATTAACTAGGACTAAAGATGGTTATAGAAATAGATATATTAGACTTTTATTACGGACGCTTTAAGTACAATGCTACGTCTACTTAGGAAAGAGACGGAAGAAGCTAGTTAGTTAATTTAGGCACGGTCCAGAATAGAGCCGATAGAACTATATAACGAGGAATGGTAACTAAGGTCATATAATATGCTACGTATTAAACGGGAGGAATAAGAGGAACTTACGTACCTTATATATAAGACGTATATTATATATAAGAAGGATTTTATAGGAGTACGGTTGTGTATTTAAGGACCCTTAGTCCCTACCTAGATAGTTCCTTCCTTATAGTAATTCTTAGAATATAATTAGAGTTAATCTATTGGGCAACTACTCCACCAGTTGTTATTACGTTATTAACTTTATACTTATATTTCCTACACACCTAGCCTAATAACAGGACCCACCGTAGTTCTTACTATAAGGTTCCGTTACATAATTACTACCTAGTTATAGTATTAAATATAGAGAGTCAAATAACATGCTACCAAAAGCAGCCACTATAACGCTATTGACGGCGGCAACTACTTTAAGGTTAGGTAACGACATCAGTATAGCAGATACTAACTTATAGCAACCTGTAACGGTCGGATAGTTATAAGAGATAGTCGACCAGTTAATAGAAAATAATGTAATATTAGAAAATAGGATTAATGGGATAGGCGCAGTAAAGGTTAAGTTACTATTAATTAAAAGGTACTTAGGAGAGAGATTAAAGCTTAAAGGATTCCTTATATAGATACACTTTAAGGTAGTATAGGAGGAAGCAAAGCTGGCAACACCTATAGATTAAATAGTATATACAGGATTGTTCTTAACAGGAAGAGCACTTAAATAGTTTAAGCCTTACCTTATAGAGATCTAGGCAAACGGAATAATAACTATAAACTAAGAAGTACGGTTTATGTTCTTAAGCTAGAATGGATTTATAGAGCGACTTACGCAAATATTTAGAGACCTGGAGGCAGTAACTACGGCGAAAAAAAAACTCTAAGACATTATATAGCGAACCTTAGCAATTAAGTACATAATGCAGTTCTAGACGTTAGTAATATAAGTAGAGTAGAATAATAGGGCGCTTATAGCACAGTATAAGTAAGGACTTAAGGCTAAAGTTTAGGACGCGATTATCCTAATGGAAGATGCGGATACCCTAAGGGAATTAATAGATTAAGTGATAAGGATTAATAATAGGATTTACTAAAGGGAATAGACTAAGAGAGGTTAGGATAGAGTTCTATAATTATATAAGACGTAGAGTACGCAACAACTAAAGCTAAGTTAGAAACTATGGTATGGTATAGAGCTAATAGACCTAAGTAGTACTAAAGAAGCCTATAAGAGATGGAGCGAGAAACTATAAAAACCTAGAGGTTAAGGATCTAGTAATTACAGGACTAAGGAGCAGAGGCTAAACCAAAGATCTTAGTAGTAAAAGACGTTTAGGTAGACTCTATAATAAAAGTAATAATTTAAAGAGGGAGCTTATATAAATTGCGGAAAATAGGGTTACTTTGCGAGGGATTATAAAGATAGTTAGAGTTACTATATAATGAAGGGAACTAGACTAATAGTAGACAATATATACGTATAGAGGGATAATAATATGCTGCGAGGAACAAAAGAGTATTTAATTAAGAGTTTTGCGTTTTATTACAATAACGCATACTAAATTTATAAGGACGCTAAGTACGGCGTAAGCTACTAGCTATAGGAGCTAGTACCTATAGGATATAGAGGTACTAATAAACCAGTTTGTAGATTGGACATTAAGGACAATAAATTTAACGTAGGTAAAACATTCTGTAACAATAAGGTAATAAGAGCGGTTTACTAGGAATATATAGCCATTAGAGATATTATACTAGAGGTAGAGGATAATTCCACTATAGAATAGGGAACATTAGTAGGGATTAAGACCCCACTAGATATGATGTCTATCGCTTTATAAGACGTAAGAGAAGTAGGATAGCGAGCTACTTTGGCACTCGATAAAGGTAAGAAGCCAAAGGCTTAAGATTCTTAAGATAAGATAAGAGACGACTAAGATTCTTAAGATGAGATAAGGTAAGCTTAAGGACCTATAATAGACGAAAACCAATAGAGTAGAGCAGTAGCTTAGTTTAAAGATATATAAATAAGCTTGGGACGAAGTTTCCCATAGATATAAGATTCTTAAGACGAGATAAGTAAGATTTAAGACTCTTAAGATAAGATGAGAACACTAAGTAAGCCTAGTTAGACTAAGGCTAGAGCTAAGCTTAAGTTAGAAGTAAGCTCGGGATTAAAGAATCTAAGGGACCAAGAATTTGGAGTATAAATTAGAATACCTATAGGTAAGAGATAAGGAGCTTCTTTATAGATTAGAGAATCTGTAATATAAATAGTAACTAGACTAGGAGACAGATATATAGACCTAGAGGATTTACTAGTAGAACGCAGTGTTTAGATTAAAGATCGAAAGGTTAATACCAAGATTAAGAAGCAAGAAGACTTTAAGGATTAAAGTATAAGACGTAAACCAAAGAAAACCATGGAAGAATTTAGGTAAAGAATTATCGTATAGCAAGAACAGAAACTAGATAAGAGATCTAGTATATTAGGACGTATAAAGGACAGAGCACTAGTATAAAGGATTATTAATAGGCCGAGAGTAGGCATACTAAGAGCTAAGTGGCTTACCGAACTAGAAAATAAAAAGGACTTAGGAATTCTTACTAGGTTTAAGGAATAATACACTAAGGGCTGTTATAATATAGTAATAAGAAGATACTTCCTTATAGATAAGCCGTATACACTCTAGCAGCTATACTAAAAGTGGTATAGGTAAAGGCACAATAATAAGTAGGAAGATTTCTATATATGGTTAGATAAACGAGTTATCTAGAACCACCCAATTATAGAAAAGGCTATAACTTATATTAAAGGAGCCTTAATTATAATGTTAAAGGATCTAGAGGAACAATTAAAGGACTAGAGAAGTAAGAGACGCATCTTAGTACCTATAAACGAAGTTATAACGTTTAGATTAGTATAATAAAGGTTTAAACTTAAATATAAAGACGAGTTAAGAGTTAACCTAAAGCACCCAGCATACTATACGTTATTATGGATTGCGTGCGTAGATGATATATATAAGATATATAAGAATCTAAAAGAAAAGAATCAGAAATACCCTATAAAGATATACTGGATAACGGATAAGCAATAGTATAGAAATGCTAAATATATGCATAGATAGCATCTAGCAGAAGTCTAAGAGGAAGGAGATTTAATACTTTAACCAGGAAGATTTCTTACGGAAGAATACTTAGACGGATAATAGTAGTGGGAATGCTTAGAGAATACGTATCTATAGTATATTAAAGATAAAAAGCGAACTAGGCATTAGCTAAAGAGTAAGCTAAGTATAATAGGATTAAGCAGCTAATAGTTGGGAAAAGTAGAGGCCTATAGGACTAGAGGGAGCTAGTAGTAGAGCCTTAGACCCTTAAAGGAATTTAAGGACAATACCTAAATTTATAAGTTAAATGGTAAGATTAACAGTTTAAAGCGCTAACAGACAGTAAAGTAACGCGAAACCATATCTTACTAGCAGCAGTTAAGAGGATAGGATTACCGCACAAATAGAAGGAACAAGTTTACCTATTAGTTACGATTTTAGGAGATCCGATAGCCTACGGAGGAGGGATTATTAGTCTTAAAACAGGACCTATTTAGTTAACTATTAAAGGAAGGCAAATTAAGATATCTTTTAATATCCTACCATTAGGACGGGATAAGGCAGTATTAGGAATGCCTTAGTTACAGGAATATAATCTAAGGATTAATTGGGTTATAGGTTAGGTTAATATTAGAAATACTTAATGCCGTAAGATGCAATAATAAGCCAAGTTAGTATAGTACTAAGTTAAAGCGATATATAAAGAGACTAAGTGAGGATTAAGTTATATACTAAAGAGATACTATAAGTATGGCAAGAAACTATAGTTACTAGAAAGTGAAAAGCTGTTAGAGTATATAGTATAGGACTATAAGATAGAGTTGGAACTAGGAATAAGTCTAAAGTTCTTTCTAATTTATAAGCTTACCGAAGAAAAAAGGAGAGCATTAAAAGAGTTTATCTAGGAGAATTTATAAAAGGGATATATTAGACCATTACAATTATTAGTAGAATATCCAGTACTATTTATACTAAAAAAGAATGGCAAGCTAAGGCTATATATTAACTATAGATAGTTAAATAGCATTACAAGAAAGGATAGGTATCCTTTACCCTTAATTAGCGAAATCTAAGATAGGATNNGNAA
>NW_027137572.1:0-183765 GCF_001692895.1 Cenococcum geophilum 1.58 | reverse complement strand
AAATCTTTANNAANATANATCTAAGATNGGNNTACNATTANATTANNATTAAGNAAGGNNANNAATNNAANGCAGCCTTTAGGTTAAAGGAAGGACTATATAAACCATTAGTTATGCAATTTAGGCTTATAAACGCACTAGTAATATTCTAGAAGCGTATTAACAATATATTAGGGAAACACTTAGATGAATTTGTTATGGTATATCTTAATAATATTATTATCTACTTAATAACTAAGGAAGAACACAGGGAACACGTTAAATAGGTTTTAAAGAGACTATAAGAAGAACAGATGCCAGTAGTAATTAAGAAATGCGAGTTCTTCACTAGGAAGACCGATTTTATTAGATTTATTATTAAACTAGGCCAACTTAGTATAGATCTAAAGAAGATTAAGGCTATAGTGAATTAGTAAGAACTAAAGAATATTACATAGTTAAGATTGTTTCTAGGGTTTTGCAATTACTGCAGAAGGTTTATAGCGCAGTAGTTAAAGGATATTAAACTATTTACGCGACTAATAAAGAAAGAAGAACTATAGGTATAGGGAAAGGAGTAATAAAAACTCTTTAGGAAAGTTAAAGAGTTATTTACCTAGAAGCCAGTTCTTAAGATCTATTAACTAGGACTAGAGACGGTTGTAAAAATAAATATATTAGACTATATACTAGGGGCATACTTTATATAAAACATTAAGATGGATAGCACCTAGTAGTATACTATAGTTGGAAGATAACACTACCGGAGTTAAACTATAACATCTATAACAAGGAGTTATTAGGTATAATTATAGCATTAAAAAAATAGAGAGCATTTTTGCAAGATATAGAGAAACTATTTATAGTTAAGACGGATTATAAGAACCTAATAGGATTCCTAATAATAAAGGAACTTAACTAAAGATAGGTTAGATGGGTAGAGATACTTATAGAGTACTATTTTAAGATTTAGTATACTAAGGGTATAGACAACACGCGAGCAGATACTCTAAGTCGAAAAGCTAAACTACAAAACGATAAAAAGCTATTAGGGGCTTTACTGCGAAAAGATATAGACGGATTAATTAGGTACAATTATCCAAAAATTATGGTAACTTAAGAGAGTAACGAACTAGAGAAAGTCTATAAGATACTAGAAAGCTTTTAGGTATAAAGAATTCTAGAAGTATAACTAGAAGATTTACAAATGGATATATACGAAAATTAAGAAGCGAAGTATATCCTAAGAAGCATAGCAGAGTAATTTATAGAAGAATTCTATAAGGGATTAACTTAAGGACATAATAGAGCTATAGGCTTAGTGTTAAGACTTTAAGAGGAGTATATTATTAATAGAATCTAAAGAATAGCTAAAAGGGTTATAAAAGAATACCTAAATTACTAAAGGAATAAACTAGCGAGGTATAAGCCATATAGAGGGCTACAACCTATTAAAACACCAGAGAGACTATAGGAGGTTATATTATAGGACTTTATTATTAAGTTACTAAAGTTAAAAGATTCTATTACCAGATAAGATTATAATGTAATCTTAGTAATAGTAAATAAGCTTACAAAGTGGGGATACTTTATAGCATATATAGAAGAAATCTTAGTGGAAGATATCGCTAAAATCTATATTAAAGAAGTATTTATAAGATATAGAGCACTAAGTAAAATTATATCGGATAGAGATTTAAGATTTGTAGCAGTATTTTAGGAGGTATTCTTAGCGAAGCAAGGAGTTAGAGTAGCAACTTCTACCGTATATTATCTACAGATAGATAGTTAAATAGAAAGATTAAATTAGATACTAGAGCAGTATCTAAGGCATTATATTAATCACGTATAGAATAATTGGGTATTGCTATTACTAGTTATACAGTTTATATATAATATAACACCTTAAAATAGAATAGGCATATTACTATTTAAGGCAAATTATAGATATAAGCTAAGAATATCATTATTACTAAGATAAGCGAAGAAGATAAGTAGTATAGCCAAAGAAAGAATAAAGATATTAATAAATCTTTATATAGACCTTATAAAATTAGTAAAGAAAGTATAAGAGAGAATAAAAAAGTACTATAATGCTAGGAGATCTAAGGGACTAGATCTTAAGGAGGGAGATAAAGTATGGCTACTATATAAAAATTTTAAGAGTTAACGACTAAGTAAGAAGTTAAACTATATTAGACTAGGACCTTTTAAAATTATATAAAGGATTTTACTAGTTATATATAAGTTAAACCTACTAGCTAAAATAAAGATCTACCCTATATAGCACATCGCGATACTAGAGCTAGCATATAGGAATATTAAGCCACTAGTCTATAAGGCAGATATATATAGAGGATAAAAATAAAATAAATAGCAAGTTTTAAAGATCGTTAGCTATAAGAACGTTAATAATAAAATATAGTACGAGGTTAAGTGAATAGGCTATAATAAGACTACCTAGGAACTACTAGAAAATTTAAAAAACGTTATAAGAAAGGTATAGGAGTATTAGAAGAGATCAGGTTAGGTAGTATTAAAAAAGAAGAATTGCTAAAGAATAAGTCACCTAAGGGGGACCTAGGAAGAGCAGTTGCTAAACTACTTAGATCTATTTCCTTCTCTATTAAAAGAGAATCCGTTCTTTTATCGCTAAGTTTCTATAAACCTTATTCTATAAGTTTCTACTCCTTAAAATAAACCTTCTTATAAACCTTCTTAAGACGAAGTAAACGGGTAGATGCCGCGATCTAAGTATTTAGGGCCTTCTGTTCCGCATTACAAGAACGTTCCAATTTAGTAAGGGCTTAAGATAGTTTACTATCTAGCCGCGTAGTAGCAGATTAAACATAAGACCTTAAGATAAATTAATTAGGGAACTAGACGACTATTAAGAGTAATAGGTTGCGTATATTTAGCATTAAAAGTGGAGTAAACGTCATAGGACGAACAAATATTCGCTTTAGTGCACTCTAAGCAAGTGGACGGTTATTGCGAAGATAGGTTCGCTAACGTAATATAAACTAACCCCTCTTTTAAACAACGAGAATATGGAGACGGTATAATCTTACTAAGAGATAATATTGCAGTAATAGTGCGAGCACGACGTTGGGCGTATAAAGAAGAAATTGCTTTAGGTATAATAAGTAATAATATTAACTAAATTAATTAAACGGATATTATACCTTTAGTGAACGACTTAAAGATATTTTAAATCTTTAAGGACGAAGATAGAGAGGAGGGAGATAGTATTATGGACGCTTTAAGTACGATACTACGTCTACTTAGGAAAGAGACAGAAGAAGCTAGTTAGTTAATTTAGGCATAGTCTAGGATAGAGCCGATAGAACTATATAACGAGGAATAGTAACTAAGGTTATATAATATGCTACGTGTTAAACGGGAGGAATAAGAGGAACTTACGTACCTTATATATAAGACGTATATTATATATAAGAAGGATTTTATAGGAGTACGGTTGTGTATTTAAGGACCCTTAGTCCCTACCTAGATAGTTCCTTTCTTGTAGTAATTCTCAGAATATAATTAGAGTTAATCTATTAGGCAACTACTCCACCAGTTATTATTACGTTGTTAACTTTATACTTGCATTTCCTATACACCTAGCCCAATAACAGGACCCACCGTAGTTCTTACTACAAGGTTCCGTTACAACTTTATACTAGGGGTATACTTTATATAAAAATATTAAGACAAAGGGCACCTAGTGGTATACTATAGTCGGAAAATAACACTACTAGAGTTAAACTATAACATCTATAATAAGGAGTTATTAGGTATAGTTATAGCACTAAAGAAATAAAGAGCATTCTTATAAGGTATAGAAAAACTATTTATAGTTAAGACGGATTATAAAAACCTAATAGGATTCCTAATAATAAAGAAACTTAATAGAAGGTAGGTTAGATAGATAGAGATGCTTATAGAATACCATTTTAAGATTTAATATACTAAAGGCATAGATAATATACGAGCAGACGCTTTAAGTTAAAAGGCTAAATTACAGAACAATAAAAAGCCATTAGGGGCTTTACTGCGAAAAAATATAGACGGATTAATTAGATATAATTATCCGAAAATCACAGTAACTTAAGAGGATAACGAACTAGATAGAGTTTATAAGTTACTAAAGAGCTTTTAAGTATAAAGGATCTTTAAAGTATAGCTAGAAGAATAGTTAAAACATCTAGGGGAAGAGATATTATATAAATATTAAGAAGTATAGCAGAACATTTTATAGAGGATTTCTATAAGGGAATAACTTAAGGATATAATAGAGCCACGGGCTTAGTGTTAAGACTTTAAGAAGAATACATTATTGACGGAATTTAGGGCTTAGCGCGAAAAGTTACTAAAAAGTGTTTAAATTGCTAGAGAAATAAACTAATAAGGCATAAGCTATATGGAGGGCTATAACCTATTAAAATACTAGAAAGACTATAGGAGGTCATATTAGGGTTATTTTGGATAAATCTTATCGCGATAAGTCTTGGCATACCCCAAATAAATTTTCAGTCGCCTTCTTCTTCTTTATTATTATACAAAATATAACTTCAGAAGTGGAATTAGAAGCTCTCGACTTTATTAATACCTCTAAATTAAAAAATATAAGAGGTCGCTCAGCTCTTTTAATATAGAAGCATACCCGTCCACTAGGTAGTAATAAGCCCGTATAAAATAAAAAAGCCCGTCTTTTATTCTATTATAAATACTGCATAGAGTTATACGCTATATAGTTAACTTCTAACTTCCGAAACCACTTGGCGTTAAAGTATAGCATTATAGTTAAGCCTAAAACTAGTTATACAAAAGAAGCAATACGGGATTAATTAAAAGACCTTTACCTTAAAGCGTTATCTTAAAATAAGATAGAAGAGCTAAATTTAGAAGTACTCCGAGCGGTCTTAAATAAAGAAGTTATTAATGAGGCCCTTGTCACATTAATTATTGTACAAAACTTACTATTTCGGATAGTTAAGTGGCTAGAGTTCTATGTTCTTCTATAGTTAATTAATCCTAAAGTAGACAGCCATATAACTATAGCCTATTTAACAGTTAGTAAAAAGATCTACAACTTATGGCTATCGCAAAAGGATATTATACGAAAGAGGCTGTAGTCTGTACTAACGAGTATTTATCTCTCTGTCGATATCTGGACCTCTTTAAATAATCACCTTCTCCTTATAATTTGCGGCCATTTTATAAACAGTTAGGAAAAGCTTATAAACGCTCTTCTTGGCCTCCGTATGGTAGCCTCCTATAGCGGAGATAAGTAATAGAATACTCTCCTTCTAGTGCTTAAGGACTACGGGATTACGTAAAAGCTGGGTGCCGTTATATCCGATAACCATACCGCAAATAATAAGCTCTGTCGTATAATAAGCGACTAGCTTCTTTAGGAAGAAGGAATTAAATGGAATCCCGTTTACCAACGGATCCGCTGTTAGGGTTATATTCTTAACCTTACCGTATAGGCTTTCCTCTTTAAAAACTTAATTAGTCTTAATAATATTAAGTTGTATAAAGAAGATAAGGTAAAAGGAAAAGAGTTAGATCTAAAAGAGGAGAAAGAGAAAAGCAATACATTTCGGAAACTTAGCGTACTTGGAAAGCTTTATAATATTACCGTATACACCCATAGCTTAGCTGGTTATATAAGGGAGTTTAAAAGTCTTATAGGGAGAAGAATTCCGCTTAATAATTNTACGAGATGGAATAGCTNGTATTTTATNCTNAGCGTAGTAATTNAGAAAGAGTNTNCCCTTAATACNTATACTAAGCGTAACCTTAATACGCTTAAAAAGGACTATCTTAGTCTAAAGGACTAGGAGGCGCTTCGTACGATAAAAAGTTTTCTTTAGATTCACTAGGCAACCCTAAAATGCCAAGGACACAAAGCAACGCTTAAGAATGTACTCTTTACAATAAATGTTATAATTAAGCACCTTAATAAATCCCAGGTTAGTTTATTCCCCCTTTTTATTTCTTAATTTAGCTAATATTATATAATAGAGGGAGTATATATCTGATAAGGAGTTCTCTGTCCGTCGCCTCCCCTTTGCTCCTCCGTCCGTCGTCGCAAGGGCGCCGCCGGTTGTATACCCCCTAAAGACACGTCACCACGACGCTAGCCACCACAACCAACGATTCCACCACAACCNGTCTGCCACAGAGCAGACGACCTCCACTACAACCAGTCTGCCGCAGGGCAGACGACCTCCTCTACAACCCGTCTGCTGCAGGGCAGACGACCTCCACTACAACCCGTCTGCTGCAGGGCAGACGACCTCCACTACAACCCGTCTGCTGCAGGGCAGACGACCTCCACTACAACCCGTCTGCTGCAGGGCAGACGACCTCCTCTACAACCGTCTGCTGCAGGGCAGACGACCTCCACTACAACCCGTCTGCTGCAGGGCAGACGACCTCCTCTACAACCCGTCTGCTGCAGGGCAGACGACCTCCCTCTACCCGTCTGCTGGCAGGGCAGACGACCTCCTCTACAACCCGTCTGCTGCAGGGCAGACGACCTCCTCTACAACCCGTCTGCTGCAGAGCAGACGACCTCTACTACAACCGGTCCACGGCTGTCGCGCTACAGGCAATCAAACTATAGAGGACCGCAGGCGTACCGCAGGCGTACCGCAGGTGCACCGCAGGCGTACCGCAGACGATGTACTGCTAGGGTAGCTATAGTAGGGGATAGGGGAAGGGGGCCGGCCCGTGTTACCATTAGCACGTTAAATATAAGGTGTATAGGCGAATTGGTGTTATACCCTATACAAGACAACCTCGTGAAAAATTTCCTATGGGAGTGGTTTACGTAACGAGGTCGCCTTATAAAATACCCGTTTTCTAGAGCGTAAATCTAGGATTAATAGGTTACTTTTGGGGAGAGTACTTACTAATTACTAATTCCCTACCCATTTCTTTAGCAGGAGAAGGAATAGGGTACAGAATTAAACAGTCGTATGGGGTAATTGGTAGCTACTTTCAAGCTAGTAAGCTATATGGTTTCTCTTATTCTTATATACAAACTACGTTAAAATCTACCTTTTAGAGCGCTTTTTCTACTCTAGGAACGGCAGAATACGGCAGAAATAGATAAAAGAGCCAGGATTTTCGTGTGATTTTCTTAGTGTAAACTGGACCATAGTGAGCAAAATATCAGGACAAAACACCAATAGGCTAGGACTCCCCTAGTGTTTAAAAACGGGCCGGAGTGTCCACTTAGCTACTAGTACATGTTAAGCTGCCTAGAAAGGATTCATGTATATAGAACTATAGCGCCATAGCCTAGAGGCTGCATGCGCAGTATTGTACGTAGTATAATACAATGGATATAAAAAAATATATAAAAAAAAGGAGTTCTCTAAACGTATTAAAAATGCTTAGAATACCTTTAATAGATATTATTATAAAACAGATAACTCGCCCCTTTACGCCGCTGCACTTATTCTTTATCTAGCCCGTTATACGAGATATATTAAGCAGGTTTGGAAGAAGGAGTAGCGTAAGCCTACACTTGACAGCGTTAAAGAGCTTTAGGAAAGATATCGGAATAGGAGTTCTACGCCTAGAAGTATGTTATCGTACAAAAGGCTGGCTCCAACTTAAGACCTTAACGAGTTTAATAAGATTGCTAAGGATCTTAATAGCATAATGTTTCGACTAAAAAGTTAAGACGAGTATAAGGACTTTATCTCTAAGACGCTATATAAGATTTCAACAACTGTACTTCAGTGGTGGTCTCAAGAACAGCAACGAAAGCGCTGGCCACGGCTCTCGCTTATAGCAATTGAAATTCTCTTAATTCCAGCAATAAGCGATAAGCCAGAAAGAGTCTTTTTAGGAGGACGTTGTATGGTATCATGGGAGAGAATGCAGATAGATCCTGAAACTCTTGAGAAAACAGAGTGTTTAAAGAATTGGCATTAGAGAAGAACTATAAGAGAAATAGGTAATTTTTCTCTAAGTATTTAGCTATATAGTTAGGGGGGAAAGGTACTATAATATCCGCAATATCTACAATATCCGCAATATACGCAATATACGCAGTATTCGCAATATCCGCAATATCTGCAATATCCGTAATATCCGCAATATCTACAATATCTATAATATCTGCAATATCTGCCAAATTCTACTAAGTCTACTAAATTCTGCCGAATTCTACCAGAAGTCTTACCAGTTAGGGTAGAAAAGCTCCGCACGGGCACTTTTATCCTTATTGATTGCGATATTTTATACATTTTCTATTAGATAAAGGATATTTTATGCTCGCTTATTCGCATTATCCAAAACAACCCTGGGTCATATTATAGAATTTTATTATTAAATTACTAAAGTTAAGAGATTCTATTACTAGACAAGATTATAACGCGATTTTAATAATAGCAGACAAGCTTATAAAGTAGGGATACTTTATAGCATATATAGAAGAAATATTAGTAGAAGATGTCGCTAGAATCTATATTAAGGAAGTGTTTATAAGATATAGAGTACTAAGTAAGATTATATTAGATAGAGATCTAAGATTTATAGTAGTATTCTAGGAGGTATTCTTAGTAGAATAAGGAGTTAGAGCAGCAACTTCTACTGTATATTATCCGCAGACAGACGGCTAAATAGAAAGATTAAATTAGACGCTAGAACAGTATCTAAGATATTATATTAATTACGCACAAAACAATTAGGTATCGCTATTACTAGTATAACCAACTACTAGACCTTGTATATTACCCTATTTTACCTATATTAGTACTACCCTCGCATATCTCGGATATGGTTTAAATGACTTATAGGCTCCGGAGTTAGGGGTCTACTTTTATATATTTATACCACTTAATTTCCATAGATTTATAATTAAGTTGCTTGTTTAATTCCTATATACTGCAAAGCTTATAGTTATAAGCCTGGCCTACCTACCATACTATATCTGATCTATACATTTAGCGCTTACTAAGCAATCAATTGCTACCTCGTTTAAGAAGTCACTACTTCTTCTACCTTTATAAGTGTTTTAAGCTTCTTCCGAGTACCTTTCTTATACTTATAATTACCTTTATTTACTAAACGGACGGACGATCGAATATTGATTAAGTTGAATATTAATTATATTAAACATTGATTAAACCGAACCGAACCTGACCGTATAAACCCGACCGTATAAACCTAACCTCCTTTAACCTAGATACACAACTATTTAACAAAGTCGACCTATTTACTATAGCGTAACGACCTTATATAGCGTCTAAGTGAGAGCCTAGCTAGCGTAATAGCCCGAGCACAGAGCTAGAGCGAGATACTAGAGTATAGAGCTAGAGCGAGATGCTAGAGCACGGAGCTAGAGCAGAAGCTAGCTTAGATATATTAATAGTAAGAGATAAGGATACTAGGTAGACATAAGGAAGGCACCAGACCGACAGTAGTAGAGGACCGTCGCCAAAACTAGATAACCGTTCGAACGACCAGCTATTAAATACTAGATTAATTCGACTGGATTAAATATTAAATATTAGATTAAACTAAACCAGAGCCTTAATATAGGCCTGTCGCCAAATTAAATTAAGGCCTTCTAGGAAGGCACCAATACTATACTGGAATAATTAACTTTAATTCCAAAGCACTAATTGAGCCTAAATGGCACCAGCCTAAATTGGCACCAGATTTGACGTCTTAACGTCACTAAATTTAACGTCTTAACGTCACTAGAGTTACTAAGTAACTACCTTTAGATCTACCTCAATTATAGATTAAATGACTACCTTAAGTTCTACCTTAACTATAGCTTAAATGACTACCTTAAATATAGATCGAATATCTACCTTGACTATAGATTAAAAAAGATCTACCGCGAGCGCGGATTGATTGACTGCCTTAAATGCAGATTAAAAATACCACACCTAGATTAAACGATTTAGTAGAGCCTCCTACAAAGGATGCTAAACGTCTACCTTAACTATAGATTAAAAAGATATACCGCGAGCACAGAATAATTAACTGCCTCAAATGTAGATTAAATTACTATACCTCTTTAAATATAGTCTCCTAAGAGGCTAGGGAGGACACCTTTTTAGATATAGTCTCCTAAGAGGCTACGGAGGACATCTCTTTAAATATAGCTCTATGTCCAGAGATATAAAGCTAGGGAGTATAGTTTCTGCCTTTATTTTTTTCTTTCTACAGTTTTGACTACACCGTTAAATCTAGGGGGGTGTGTAACCGACTACCGGACCTTGCATATTACCCTATTTTACTTACGTTAGCACTACCCTCGCATGTTTCGGATATGGTTTAAATAACTTATAGGCTTCGGAGTTAGGGGTCTACTTTTATATATTTATACCACTTGATTTCCATAGATTTACAATTAAGTCGCTCGTTTAATTCCCACACACTGTAAAGCTTATAACTAGTTATACAGTTTATATATAATATAACGCTATAAGAAGGAATAGGCATATTACCATTTAAGGTAAATTATAGATATGAGCTAAGAATATCGTTATTATTATAATAAGCGAAGAAGACGAGTAGCACAGCTAAAGAAAGGGTAAAGACACTAATAAATCTTCACGTAGACCTTATAGAATTAGTAAAGAAAGTATAAAAAAGAATAAAGAAGTACTATAATGCTAAGAGATCTAAGGGACTAGATCTTAAGGAGGGAGATAAAGTATAGCTATTATATAAAAAATTTAAGAGNTAATAACTAAGCAAGAAGTTAAACCACGTTAGACTAGGACCTTTTAAAATTACGTAGAAAATTTCACCGGTTACGTTTAAGTTGAACTTACTAGCTAAAATAAAGATTTACCCTATATAGTATATTATAATACTAGAGCTAGTATATGGAAACGTTAAGCTATTAGTCTACAAAGTAGATATATATAGAGGATAAAAAAAAGATAAATGGTAAGTTTTAAGGATTATTAGTTATAAGGATATTAATAATAAAATATAGTATAAAGTTAAGTAGATAGGCTATAATAAGACTACCTAGGAGCTACTAGAAAATCTAAAGAACGCTATAAGAAAGGTATAGGAGTATCGGAAGAAATTAGGTTAGGTAATATTAATAAAGAAGGATTACTAAAGAATAAGTTACCTAAAGGGGACCTAAGAAGAGCAGTTGCCGAACTACTTAGATCTATTTCCTTCTTAGCCAAAAAAAATCCGTTTTTTTATCGCTAAGTTCCTATAAACCTTATTCTATAAGTTTCTACTCCTTAGAACGGACCTTTTTACAAACCTTTTTAAGATAGAGTAACTAAGCGGATGCCGCGATACGGGCTTTAAGGGCCTTTTACTCTATATTATAAGAACGTTCTAATTTAATAAGGGCTTAAGATAGTTTACTATCTAGCCGCGTAGCAGCAGATTAAATATAAAACCTTAAGATAAATTAATTAAGGAACTAGACGACTATTAAAAGTAATAAGTTATATATATTTAGTATTAGAGACGGAGTAAACGTTATAAGATAAATAAATATTTGCTTTAGTGCACTTTAAGTAAAAAAACGGTTATTACGAGAAAGGGCTTGCCAACGTAATATAAACTAACCCCTTTTTAAAATAACAAGAACACGGAGACGGTATAATCTCGCTAAGAGATAATATCGCAGCAATAGTGCGAGCACGACGTTACGCCTATAAAGAGGAAGGAGCCTTAGGTATAATAAGTAACGATATTAACCAAATTAATTAAATAGATATTATACCTCTAATAAGCGACTTAGAGATATTAGGGATCTTTAAGGATAAAGATAAAGAGGAGGGAGATAGTGTTACGGACGCTTTAAGTACAATATTATAACTACTTAGGGAAGAATTAAAAGAAGCTAGTTAGTTAATTTAGGCACGGTCTAGGATAGAACCGATAGAGCTATATAATAAGGAATAGTAACTAAGGTTATATAACGTTGTACGCAGTATATAAAGTGTATAAAGGGAACGTATATATAACACGTATAATACGTATTTTACGTATAAAGGGGATTTCTTAGGAGTACGGTTATGTATTTAAAGGACCACAGTCCCTACCTAGATAGTTCTCTCCTTTATAGTAATTCTCAGAATATAATTAGAGTTAATCTATTAGGCAACCACTCCACCAGTTATTATTACGTTGTTAACTTTAACTTATATTACCTATACACCTAGCCTAATAATAAGCCCACTGTAGTACCTACTATAAGGTTCCGTTATAATAGAATAAAGAAGTAGGATTTTTTTTACCTATCTTTTTATAGACTAGGTTCCTATACTAGAATAAGATCTATTTTTCTCCTAAATCCTATTTCTAGTAGGGTTTATTATGCTTCTTATCTTTTCCCTACATTATGTTATATAAAGGAGATTTCTCCTCTAGCTTTAGAAGCTAGGGAGATTTCTTCTTCTTCCTGTATAGAGCCTTCTAAGTATATACTTATTAGTATATTAGCTTAGCTGCTTTAAAAGACTAGCAGTCTTTACTAGTAGTAAAGTGTTTTTCTTTACAATTAATATAAAGGGGGGTAGTATACTTGTAGGGCTTGCCTATTATATTACAACTTAAACAGAAGTAGTCTTTAGATAGGTATACTACTGCACAAAACCAATAGGCCCTAGTAGAGCATCTATCTCCTATATAGCCAAATTTTTGGCAGCTTATACACTATGTAGTAGGAGAGACTTCTAGGTATTTAACTACCTTAGTAGCTATCCCTGCAATTAGAATTTCCTTCTACTTAAGGATTTCCTATCTTTTCTTCTTATTTTTTAGAGTAAATACTATAAAGCCAAACCTAGTTTGTAGATTATATCTCTTTACCCTAAAAGAGATCCATCTAGGTAGTCCCTGTATTTTAATAGGGTTAAAGGTCTCTATTTCTTCCTTTAGAAGTTTAAAGCCTCCTTCTCCTAAAAAGGGGGAAATAGGGACGCTATAAGCTACTATCTAAGCCTAGGGCTCTAGTTTTTGTTCTCTTTTAAAGGAGAAGCAGCTAGACTAGACTTCTTTATATTTAACTAGAAAATCTACATTATATTCCTCTATTGTTATAAGGAGAATATTTTGCTTTTCGATAGTTCTAGCTATAGAAGTTATAACTAGCTTCCCTATTTGCAATTTAGATATAAATTGTTAATTAATTGTATTTCGTATAGAGAAGATATCTAGAGGCTAGTCCTTTTAGTCTATAACTAGGACTAGTCCTCTTTCTTATAGCTACTTCTTCTTCCCTTTAGTAGAGGTAGGGCTTATAGAACTAGTAGTGCTACTAGCTACTTTACTAGTAGGGGGAACTAAGGAGGCGGGGGGTAAAGAAGAAGAAAAGGTAGTAAAAGGAGGAGACAGCGATAAGGAAGAGTAAGTAGAAGAAGAGAGGCCCTTCTTTAACTTTTCTGCATAGGTTTTAGGGGCTACCTCTTTGTAAAGGGCTTTTACTTCTTCTACTAGTTCCTTTAGGATATCTGTCTCCTGTTTTTCCTTTTCTATTTCTCTTATAGAGGGATTTTCTCCTACTATAATTCTTTATACGTTATCCCTAATTTATTTAACTTGCTTTTTACTTTCTCCTTCTAGCCTTAAATAGGCCTGGGTTAGGCTTTCTAGGGCCTTTTATAGGAATTGTTTTAAAGAAGGAGGGAGGAAGTATAGACTAGCTATAGAGGACCTCATTTTTACTAGGTTTCTTTTTAGGTTTTAGCTGTCTTTTTTAGGAGATAATAGGGGGTAGTTTCTTTTTCTTTAGTTCTTTGTATAAGCTAAAGACGGTTTATTTACTTCTTCTATATCTTTGTTCTTCCTAAATAGGCATAAAGAGGATAGGGAAGAATAAGTAGATAAGGTAGATAAGAATTCGTCATCGCTTATCTCTATAGGAGGCTTTGTTTTAGGCTTAGTAGCCTTTACCTTTAGCATTTTATATCTTGTAGCTTATAGCTTATAAGGGGGGTTCCTAGTTTTTTCAGTAGATAATAACCTCCTTAGGTCTCTTATCTCCTAACATAGAGGTAAAAAACTAAGTAAAAAGCCTTCCTAGTTTTTACTATCCTTCTATATNCTTTTTCCTTANTAACNCTACTANAGAGCTTCTNGGGAANTTAGANTAAAANGTAGTAGAAAAACTNNGTAAAAAGANTATAGNAGTTATTTTCTTCTCTATTAGAAGTAGAAAAAACTACTAGAAAAAAGGACTTATTAGGCTTTTACTAGTAAAAAAGCCCAAAAAGGCAATCCTTCTCTTACTAAAGAAAATCTGACTAAAGGAGATATAGAAAAATACCTACACCCCCTATTTTATTAGGCTTTTACTTTCTATAGAAGAAAAACCTAGGAAAAGTCTATGTTTTAATATTTTGGTGTTTCTACCCCTGCCTCGCTTATAAGCTAGGACCACCCCTTAAGAGAATTTTCTCTTAGGTAAAAGGGGGGGAAAGCCACAAATAGATCCACCTCTAGCATGCTAGGCAGTAGGAATTAGGTCTTAAAAGTTGGAAAATCGATTGTTTTTAATGGTAAGATAGGTATGCGTAAGTTTTGGAGTGTGGCGCTACCTTTTAGTAAGGTTGTATATGTGGTATTCGGTCGTTCCTAGCTCTTTCGCTTTCTATAGCCTATAGTACTATATTAGTTACACGTTATATAAGGACAGTTACTCTTAAAATAACCAGCTTCCCTACAATTATTATATATAGGGTTAAGGTAGTTAGCTTTAAGATAACTAGCCTTACTATAGCCGTAATAAAGTTAAGAAGCTTTCTTAAGAGGATAATCAGCGCGTATATAGCCGGTAGATAAACAGAGATAGCATTTTAGAGCGTTATTAGCTAAGAGGTATAGACTACTAAGCTCTAAAAGAAGAGGCTCGTTAAGCGTAGGGCCTTTACCGTTACCTTATAAGACACTAAAGCCTATAACCGCCGTAGTTAAGGATATAGTTAATATCGCAAGATATAAAATAATTAGTAGGTAGGTCCATTTTAGTAGTAGGCTATATTAAGCGGTAGTCTATATAAATATATTAGTAAATATAGATTCTCTATTATATAGCTAAGGCTAAAGATAAGGTAGCTAACTTACTATATTATAAGGCTCTACAGCTTAAATAGATCTATAGAGGCACTGGTTATAAAGGTAGATGCCAGTAGAGTAAAAGTAAGGGTAGGTAGTTAGTAGAGTTAGGTTAACTAGTAAAGGTAAGGAGATTAAATACGCCCTAATAAAATTATATAAGTAAGGCCTTAGCGGTAAATTACACGGTTATACACTCTATAGGTTAAACGCATATAAGGGTAGATTTATAGTAACGAGACTAACTTATAGAGGAAGACGCGGTATAGTATAAGTTACGGGGACTACCCTATTTAGCCTATCTCTTAATATAGGCCAGGTGATAGTCCAGTACTATTAAGCTTTTGCAGTTTATAATACAAGTATATAAACGTGTAAAAGGGTAAAGGAAAAGAGAAGCGAGTAGTAAAGTAAAAGTACTTTACTATAGGTAGGCTAATTACGTTATAGGTAAATAGAAACTTAAACACCGTAATCTATTAAAAATGTCACTAATAAGTACAGCCTACTATTGCTAAAAAGTACAAGTCTTTTCCTCCCTTAATTAGTAAGAGAAAAGGTATTATTAGCTAAATAAATCTCTTACTAGAGTACTAAGTAAGGAGCGGGAACTATATATAGTTCTAAACAGATTTAAAATAAAGATATTAAATATAAGAGACTTTAACGCAATAAATGCTATAATAGAACACTAACCTCTTATATAATACTAAATAGATAAATAGCGAGATAAGTAAATATTGCTAAGTGGCTGGATGCTAGGTATATATAACATGTCTACTATCTTAAAATGCCCTAAAATGCCGCAAAATGCCATTAACCATATAAACCTACAATATAAGATATAAAACCTCCTACTACCTTTTGCGGTAGACATGCGTTTAAATAAGTACTAAATATTTAGGTATAAACGTAAAAGTATCCTATATACCGTATAATTATTATTCCGTATAAAGTTACCTAGTAGGCCCTAAAGTGCTATATAGTAGTATAATAATAACACTAGCAATTACAAAGTAAGTATAATACGTCGCTATCTACTAGAAGTACTACCTGTTATATACTAAGCACTTTATAGTAATAGAGTCCGCATATATAGATATAGGCTAGCCCTTTAACTCTAGTAGCGTATATATCCACCGACTTTATATAATAATAAGAAATATAGTAACGCCTATAATAAGTACAATACGTCGCCGTCTACTAGAAATACTACCTATTATATAGTAAACACTTTATAGTAATAGATCCCGCATATATAGGCGTAGGTTAGCCCTTTAACTCTAGTAGCGCGTATATATACCGACTTTTATATAATAATAAGAAATATAGTAACGCCTATAACCTCCTATATTCTACTATATTATAATAACTAATTACCCCTCCGTAGGCACTTAATAAATTATTTATATTAAAAACTATAAAAGTTTAGTGGTATTAAACCGCCACCTAGCCCTAAATAGGCTAAGTAGGGTAGTCCCTATAAGTTATATAATTATGCCCTTATACAATTATGCCCTTATTTAACTATATAGCACTAAGTCTAGCCATATTTACCCCAACTAGTAGTAGTAAATAATAGCCAATTTTACCTCTATATGGGTATGTATGGGTAATTATAAGATCTACCGCTTTACTTTTCCTTAACTTACTTTACTTACCCTACTTTCTATCTCTCCGATAACTAACCTTTAACTATATCTAATATTAGAGTTATACTAGTATAGCGCTAGCTAGCTACTATATAAAGCCCTTCTACTTAATATATGCTGTAATATTATATATACTTAACTAAATAAGCGACTTAATAATAATGTAACTATAGGTAAAGCTAGACGCGTGGTATAAGGCGAACCTAAAGCCGACTAAAAATGCGGATATTACTTAAGGCTTTAAAATAAGTATTAAAAACTATAATAGACTAAAAGAGAGGGTTAAAAATATTATAATTAAAGTTAAGCCTAAACACGTAATATATTGCAATAACTCTACAATAATAAAAAAAGGACATATTAAGGAGTTTTATAAGTAACTCCTATAATTTACTAATACTCTACCGGATTAAAAACTGTGGGTAATCCTAAAAATTACAGAAAGTGCTTATTCTAATCACGTAAGGAGGGAACTAAGTACCTCTAAGAGTAGGCACGTATAAGAATTAAAAAACCTACCTCTACATAAATATACGCTACCCCTAAAGACCGAAGTACGAGATAAGATAATGCCACTTTAGCTACTATATACGATATAGCCTATAAACTTTACTATAACCCTACTATATGTATCCCTTCGCCTTAGCTAGTAACCCTAACGGTAAGCAATATAATTAATATAGGAGATATTAAGATTAAAATCCAATCTATAGGCTTAACGGGTATATTAATAGTTAGGGTAGTCTAAGTCTTATATCTAATAAGCGGAAACCTATATATAGCTCTAGGTAAGCTATAGGAAGAACTGCGGGCCTATATAGAGCTTAACATTAACGGTTTACCTAAAAAGAACTTCTATATATCGCCGTAGAGACATAAAAACCTCGCAATATAATTAGAGGGTACACTTATTGCAGCTCTTAGCGAAATAGTAAAAAATGGCACAAAGGAGGCCGTACTTATAGTATTATTCTCGCTTCTTAGCTTAAACTCTAGAGTTACTGCTACTAATAATATACTGCCAGCCATTAAATTTAAGGCGCCTAGACGTGACGGACGTAATATAAAAGACAGCTAGTAATCCTAACGCCGTATAAGGCTAGCGAGAAGGGCAAATTAGGAAAAGGTAAGAAGTAGAGTTGTTTAGGATTAGCAGTATATAGCTCTAAGGAAGATAGTAAGGGCGAGCCTATTAGATATAAGAAATTAGATAATAGTAAGACTAAATTAGGTAGATATAATAAGTAGCCTTAACTAAGATTAGTAATAAGTGCCCTAGCAAAGAATAATAAAAGTAAGCTAGCCGTACCTAGGAAGTTAAATAGTTATAAGGCTAACCTAAAGAGACTTAGGAAGCGCCCTTAGCTAAAATTAGCGGTAGGTACCCTTATAGAAAATAGTAATAGCGAGCTAGTTATACGCAGAAGGTAATTAGCGAAGGGAAGATATAACCTATCTACTTATAAGCCTATATTAGCGAGTGATAGCGGTACTAGAGAAATCGCCGCAGATAATGGTAAATTGCTATAACTTATTACTAAACCTAAAGGTACGCACCAGCCTAATAATATAATAGATAACCCTACTGCCGTATTACTAACCGTTAATACCCTTTAAGATATTACCATAGAGGATAGTAAATTGCCGTAATATGCCGGTGGACACAATAATTAGTTCCTATATTATACTAACTCTAAGGACGCGGAGAGTGGAGATAAAGATAAGGATTTAGTTAATAATAACGACAAAACGTAGATATAGAGGAAGAACTTAACTAGTAAACTTTCTTAGCCCAGCTCTATAAGGCTAGGAAGGATAACCTAGATAATATACTAATGTATATAACAGAGACAGATCTTCTACTTACTCTAGAATATTTCCTACTCGTCTTATTAAAAGCACTCTCTAAGACTGCCCTAATTAAACTCCCTAATTAGGGCCTCGTATTAAGCTTTAAATTTAGCCTATACTAAGTAGTATATATAGCTTAGGTATTTAAGCAAAAGAGGATAATTAAAGGAGGTAGTATCTATATAGACGAACCTAGCGCGGGTAAGACTATATAAATAATCGCTTAATAGCTAATAAACTACTTTTATTATTAGAATGTAATAGACGTTTAAAAGGCCTAAGCTACTAGGGACGTAATCTACTACCTACCTAAGATGTATCCGCTGGATATAAAATACCTATAGATAGTAAAGTAGCCGATTACATACTACTATAAAGATAACTCTAAGAAGCTATACCCTATAGACCTATAGTAAGGCTGCTTAGTTATCCTTATACTAACCCTAGGCCTGCTAGGATTTCTAAAGGATGTAAGTATAATATTATAAAACGGCGTAATTATAAAGCGCCCTAACCCGCCTTAGATTATAATTCTCGCCCCTAGCTATAATAAAGTTAAGATATTTAGTAAACTAAAAAAAGGATAAATAGTTATAAATCTGTAAGGCTCTTAAGTGGACCAATAAGAAATAATAAGAGAATAATAATAATATATATCTGGTTAGTAAGACTTTTTTATTATACCTATAGGGTAAAGCTAGGTTTAAGAATAATTATTACCTTACCCCTAATACGATAGAACTATTAGCGCTAAGATACTTAACCTAATTCCTTTTATTTACTACGCGAAATTATATTACTATACGACTAATGCGCGAGCTTATTACTATATAAACTAGCATATAGAAATACCTAAATAGCTAAACTACTAGACCGTATTAGAAATTAAAGAGTATAATATAGGTTAGGTATATCCTTTAGGATAAATACTACCTAGATATAGCCGGTAGAGTCTTAATATTGTTTATTTAGGATATAGTTAAGGAGTACCATATCGCGTATAATCGCAGCCCTACTATATAGGGTATATTTGGCACGCCTAATAACGGGAACCTAATATAACTAATGCGGTTTATTATAGCAGAATTAAAGAGGCCTAAGTAGGAAGAAGTAAATAAGCTAAAGGGAATAGAGTTTAAAGTACTGCTTAAGCTTATAGAAGAAAACATCTAGCTAAAAAAGAAGAAATTTAGCCGTCTCTATAAGGATGCGAAGACTAACCTAGCTAAAGTAACAGTAGATAAGAAATTCGGCGAACTAGCTGCATTTTTCCATATAGTTATTTTAACGTTTTAGATACGTAGAGGGGAGTTAACACTCTAGTTTAACCAGTAAAAGCTTATCCTAAAGAACAGCTATTTTAAATTAGTTATATTATAGGCCGACCCTAATAATACTAAGGCGGCTATAATTATAGCTATAGAGGACTAAGTAAGGATAGAGTAGAGGCGCCAGTATAAAGAACTTCTAGCTATATAGAAGGAAGATAATAGCGATCTAAATACTAAACCCGAAATACCGAAACGTACCTAAGCTAAGTTATATACTAACGCAAAAACGGTAGTAAGTATAGCTTAAGTTATCCAATACTAGAACTAGTAAGTTCTTATTATAATTAAGTCTAATAATAAACCCCTATAAATTTAGAGTTACACTCTTAAGGACCTAATTATTACTAAGTAAACTACTAACCTACTTAGTAAGGAGTTTACTAATATGCTTAACCGCTATTTTTAATAGAATATAAAGTTCTTTAAAGCTAAAAAATCTATAATTATATTTATATTAAAAAACGGACGGATAGTTTAGCGTATAAGATTATTATTACTACTCGCTTACCTCTTATACTAGCTTATTAGTTTAATAGGCTATATAAAGAATATAGTAAAGATAAGGTGCTTCGCTATATAACTAGTATATCTAATATTAAAAAGGCTAAGGCTAGGCAAACCTTTAATACTAATAACTCTAAGTAGATCCTACTTTGTACCTTTATATTAATTAGGCTGGCTATTAACCTATAGCGCGCAAATTATACTATTATAGTTAAGCTAAGCTATAAGCTCTTAGAGGTAAAGCAACTATTCGCTTAAATAGATTAATAAGGATAAACTAAGCCCGTTTACTATAGTACTATTATAGCTAATTAAAAGTCGAGTATTAAGTAGAGGATATTAAAGTTAATTAAATTTATGTTATTACTACAGAAGTCGGTATATAAGGAGAAGGTTAATTTAAGCTTAAAAGTAGGCTAAGGTAAGAAGGAAGATACTAAAACTATCTAATACTAGTAGCGATTATAAGAGTATAATATAACTATAGAGAGTTTTAAATACTATATATAGCTACTATATAGCGAAACCTATTATAATTATATAGTGGCGTATACGCGAGCTAAGGGACGTATCTTTTAGTAACTTATAGGTAGTAGCGTAGCATATATAGTAAACTTAGTTAACTAAAATATTTTTAGTATTAAGCTATAACTTATAGCACTTTTCTTATTAAGGTAGCGTTTAGCTATAAATTACAGCATTATTATTAGCGGTATAGTATATAGCCGTAAAATGGAACTAAATGCGGCTAAATGCTAAATTACTAGATTAGCATAAACCTAACTTAAGATACTAGTAAGTTATTTTGTAATACTACCCGCCTGCCCTACCCCTATACTTACTAATATTAATAAAATTTATATAAAAAATAAATTTTATTATTTTTATTAATAATATTAAATTTATAAAAAATTATACTTTTATATATACTTAGTAATCTTATAGCTAATACTTAGTAGTTAAATGCTAAGACTTAATTATAAATGCCGTATTTAGCTGCTAAATGCTACTAAATGCTACTAAATGCTAAGAAATGCTAGAAATGTTGAAATAGCAGAAACGTAAAATTAAATGCTAGTAAATTTTTTCCTGACGGTTTTGTAATAGGGGGATATAAAAGGACTATCTACTAAGCTATAGAGATTAATTTCCTTTTCTAATCTAGTAAAATCTATTCTTTTATTATCTAACTTAGCTAAACTCTATTAAGCTAGTTTCTACTCCTTAGACTAAACCTTCTTATAGACTTTCTCTAAATAAAGTAAATAAGTTAACGTAGTAATACGGGCTTTAAATGCCTTTTACTTGGCGTCCTAACTACGCTCTAACTTAGTAAGGGTAATGTAATTTACAAGTAAGCTGGCTACCTAAGCATCCTAGCTACTTACTAAAAATTAGAAAATTTATACTTTAATATCTTAATAACTACTTAATAATAAACTCTAATAACTTAGACCTAGATCTTACGGGAGTACCTGGATAGTGCTCTTGAGAAGGGCTAAATCAGGCCTAGTAAGTCGCCTACTAGAGCGCCTATTCTCTTTATGCCGAAAGCAGATAGTATAATGCGGCTATATATCAACTACAGACGCCTAAACAAGATCACGATTAAAAATTGGTACCCCCTACCGCTGGTTGGCGAACTCTTTAATAGGCTTAGCTATGCGAAGATATTTATAAAGCTAGACCTTTGTAATACATACTATAGGATTTGCATTAAAAAGGGAGATAAATAGAAGACCGCATTTAAGACACGCTACGGTTACTTTAAATACTTAGTAATGCCCTTTAGTCTTACTAACGCCCCTATAACGTTCCAGAGCTATATTTATAAAGCTCTAGGAACCCTAGTAAATACCATTTATATAGTCTACCTAGATGATATTCTTATTTACTTAAATAATGAGGATAAGTACGTCGAGCACGTTAAGTAGGTACTGCGACAGCTCCGCGCTTGGGGCCTATACGCCAAACTATTAAAATATATCTTTTATACTAAGAACGTTAAGTTTTTAGGCTTTATTATTACCCCTAGGGGTATTGTAATAGACCCTGACCGCGTAAAAGCTATTAAGGAATGGCCTAAGCCTAAGTCCTATAGGGACATCTAGGTCTTTTTTAGCTTTGCTAACTTTTATAGGCGATTTATCTAGAACTACTTGGATACCGCATACCCCCTATATATATATCTTGTATAGGCACATCGCGACCCGACGTTAGATAGGGAGAAGAAGAAGAAGCGTAAGTTAAAAGGGCCTACTAAATGGTATTAACCCTNGTCCTAGCCNAANAANGTATAGTAGGCGTTNTATAAGCTACGNGCTGCGTTTATATAGGCTNCTNTACTTNNCTACTTNNACCCTAATTTACCCCTAATAGTAATTACTAACGCTTCTAATTATGCCTATAGTGGTATACTTCTGTAGCCTTTGGGGTAGGGAGATTAACTCTACTAGCACCTAATCGCTTATTGTAGTTAGAAGCTTACTAGCCTAGAAGTATAGTATAATACGCATAATAAAGAACTACTCGCTATAGTGTAATGCTTTAAGACGTGGCGCCATTACCTTAAATACGCCGCGTATGTAATGTGTGTACTCTGCGATTATAACAATCTTAGGTACTTTATAACCACTAAGAGCTTATCTGCTCGCTAGGCCTAGTACGCTAAGGAACTAGCTAAGTTTAATTTTAAGATTAAATATAAGCTAGGTAAGACAAATCCTGCTAATATACTATTCCGGCGCCCGGATTATGCTAAAGGCTTTAAAGATAGTAGTAAGAGGACAATTCTTAATACTATACTGCCTATATTGTAGCAAAAGTTGCGGGTTATAGGCCTTATAGGCGGCCCTAGTGCTACTATACTAAACTAGTAAGTAGTATGCGTGTAGTATACGAGCGACCCTCGCGAATTTAGCGCCGGCGGACTAGAGCGTTCTACCATTCTCTTTAAGACCACTCCGACTAACCTAATGGCGCTTAACCCTAGGGAAGACCCCTTAGCCTAGGCTATGGTCCCCTATAACGACCCGGCGAGTTACCTATATATTATATATTACTTTACTAGCACCGACTTTACGCAAAGTCTTGTGCTATAGTAAGAAGTAGTAGTAGCTGCTTTAGCCGAAACGGCGTTTACGGAACAACCCCCTAAGTTACTAGTTAATTTTATTTGTGGAGTATAAAAAAGGGACGCCTTTATACGCTTTATATATGATTAGTTAACCTAGAAATAAGTTCCTACTGGTAATAAGGACTATACCCTTAATAATTAAGAACTCCTAAGGTAAAATAATAAGGTCTGGGTGCTAAATTGCATACTACTATAATAGGAGATCCTTAAGCGGAATTATAACGATCCTATAGGCGGCTACTATAGTTTTAACCGTACTTTTAAGGTAATTGCGCGGAAGTATACTTAGAACGGCCTTACCTAGGACCTCCGCAAATACCTAGATAATTATAATGCCTACTAACGTTCCAAATCGCGCCGCTATAAACCCTATAGTGAGCTGCAGCCTCTTTAGGCCCCTACCCGAGCCTGGCGGTATTATTTACTTAACTTTATTATGGATCTCCCAGAGTCTAAGACTCCTAATGGCGTAGAGTATAACTCCGTCCTTATCCTTATAGACCGTTTTATAAAGCTAATGCGCTACTATCTAGTGCGTAAGATAATTAATGCTACGCAACTTATAGAACTCTTATTTAGAGTCTTTATATAAATAGGGCCTTTAGATAATATTGTCTCTAATAGGGGTAGTATATTTACAAGCAAGTACTAGAGTACTATGTGCTACTATCTCCGCGTTTAACGTAAACTTAGTACTATATTCTACCTATAGATAGATAATTAGACGGAGCGTTAGAACTAGGAGCTTAAGGTATACCTATGTATATTTACAAACTAGGAACAGTCTAATTAGGCCTCCCTACTTAAAGAAGCAGCCTTTGCCTATAACTCTAAGGTCTATACTATAATAAAGTGTTCCCTTATTAAGCTTACCTATAGCTAGCTACTAAACGTCCTAGACGGAGTCCTGGACAGCGTCTAAGACGCCTGGTAAGGTAGGGAGGGGTCTAAGTTAATAAATGTCTAACTTGTAGAGATATATCTATAATGCCTGCGCCTTATACGTAAGGTAGCGGCGGCGTTAATAATATACGCCTAAAAGCTTTAGGTAAAATATTATAATTATCACTATCTGGCCAAGCATTTCGCCGTTAGTAAATGAGTCCTACTCTCCTCTAAGAATATCTACACGAAACGCCCTTATAAAAAGCTTAACTATAAGTTTATGGGACCGTTTTAGATCTTAGAACGCGTAGGGCAGTAAGTATATAAGCTAGAGCTCCCACCTGCTATAGTATAGCTCTACTTAGTCTTCTATGTCTCCCTACTAGAGCCTTATAGGTTACGCCCTGGGTTTTAACCCCTAGCAGTAGAAAAGCTTAAGGAAGGGAGCTAGGAAGTAGAAGTAATTATTGCCTACTAGAATCGTACTAGATAACTATAGTACTTTATTAAATGGCTAGGATGGCTAAATAAGTATAATAAATAGAAATACGAGACAGAACTTAAGAATTGTTAATAACTGTTAGATGAGTACCGTAAGCGGGATACCCTAGCCTTATAGCTAAAGCGTAGGCGAAAAGTAAGCGCTGCTGTTAAAATATAACCTATATTAAAGTGGAGTAGAGGATATTCTAAGGGATTAAAGAATAAGTAACGATTGTTGTAAGAACTGTAGCCTTAATTTAGAAAGCACCCTTCCTAAACCTAGTCTGTTACTCTATACTAGCTAAGCAGATTGTTTATATATTAGAGAACAGGCCCGTTTATAACTGGGGTCTATTTAACTAGGGTCTACGACCTACTAGTGACCCGCTAGTAGTAACCTATACTAATAACTTATATTATTTTATGTATATACTACGTAGATAATATATAAGGCTAAAATATGGGTTAGCGGCGGGTCTAATAGGTATATAGCCTTACTGTCCTAATCTGGCTGTATGTAAATAACCTATAACCTACCTACGAAGTATATACGGCGCTACGCTGGTATAGCGTAAGGCTAAAGTAGGGTTAGTGGCGGATTTAATAGGTATATAGCCTTACCGTCTATAAATCTGGCTGTATGCGAATAACCTATAACTAACCCGCGAGGTACTAGCGACCTGCCTATATAAGCGAACTTTTGGAATATTTCTGGTCTACCGAATTTAGGCAACGGTATTAAGCTCTACTAGCTCTATCTGTTAAATAGACTAATTAGGATTTTCTATACCGGGTATATAAAATTATTATTGGCTTAGTTAAATGTAGGAAGTCTTAGCAAGGCAAATCTAACCAATTAGACAACTTTAACCGCCGGTTGAAGTTCCTTAACATCTTCGCGCCGCGTACGTGTACCACCCGTCTCTCTATACGCAAAATTAAGACGCTTTTTCCCCTTTAAATTTTTTTCCTTACTAAGGTTTTTTATGGGGTTTTATTGAGGCTTAAGTATATAAAGGATCGGGGACGACCCTTTTTAAAGGGGGGGGCATTGTTAGGTGAAACCTAAGTAGATAGTTATATAGCTGTAAGGTATAGGCGACCCTAGGGCAACCTAGGGGTGACTCGCCCGTGAGGCACGTGCTCTACACGTGCCTAGGGAAAACCCTTCCTACCTCGCACATAGACTCCTCCTTTTCCCTTAAGGATTTATCTCTGTCTATATAATATACCTATTATTCTATCATTGAACTCCCTATCTACATCCTTACATTATAGTAGAAAGCTAATTAATACTAGCTATGCGAGGCTTATACGGCGACTCTATATTATTTAGTAGGCCCTTACCTCTTCACTAAGTATCGGAGTCTCTTAGGGTTCTATAGTGAGTGCTATAGAAATTATAAGTGGCGAGATTATAGGGCTCGATATTCGTTATATAATAAAAATTCTTAGTCTATAGCGGCGGCAGTAGGAGTACTAGAGGGTAAGGATCGGATTATAGAACTAGAGGATAACGAGAAATAGATAAAAGTTACTAAAATTTAACTGCTGGGTCTCCTCTCTTTTTTATTTATTTTTATTTTATTTTATAGTATCTTATATAAGGAGAATTATAAATAAAGAGGGCAGAAAGCTAAGGATATTAGTCCTTATAAGTAGTTAATATTTTTGTTATAATTACTTGCTTATTTAGCGGGGTTTATCAAAAAAATCAATTGATATAATATGATATGATATGTAAGCTTTGCAGTGTGTGGGTATTGAGTAAACGACTTGATTGTAAATGTAGCTCTAGAGCCTCTATATATATATAAGAAAGGTGTAGACAATAAGGGGGTAATTGACCGAGTCAGTGACTGAGTCAGTGACGAAGTCGGTGAGCGAGTCAAAAGGTAGGTGACTGAAATGGGAACAGTGAGATATGTAGGCGAGTCAGGGTAGTGTTTTAGCGGTGTACTGGCAGTCGGTTACATGATATGATATGATATGATATCGCTTATCGTATCAATCTAATCGATAATGATTTTCGCCTACCCTGCTAGTATCAGGCTTGCAAATCATTCAACGAGGCTTCAATATTGAATTGAATTGAATGCCAAGACTCAATCAATTCTCAACTGAGAGCTCGCGGTCTTGGCAACGCATTCAATCTGGAGGTCCTGATTGAATTGAGTTGATTGAAAAATATTGAAGCTTTTGATATTATATGGAAATATACTAAAGTTCATATGCAGTAATGCCCTAAACCTTATTTTAGTGTTTCTCACCAAAAAAAGTTTATCCGAGCATCACCCGTTATTTACACCATTATATCGGCGCCAAAGTCTTACAGGTAAGCAAAGTTTTACTACCAGATTCGCCCTACGGCTTCTCATGCNTTAGACGATTGCCAAACAAACACCTTAACCCTTCCTACTAATTGTTCTAATCCTACCGTACCTATAAACCTCCAACGCGCCTTAGATTATAGCTTGGACGGTAATACCAACGCGTTTACTACTGATTTCCAGCCAGATGATTGCGCAGATGTTAACTGGAAACGCCTTCTTAGCTACCACCTTCCTCATTTAACGTTAGGCAGACGTTGCGGGGTACGACGATTAGCTTGCACGAGCAGGTTACCCCGAGGACGTTTACTGTACCAATCCGATTGCCTATTGGCAAGTTAGACTGAAAGGAACTTACTATTAACGACTCGCTCGCATGGCTCTTGATTTACTGACGATTCCACCAATGTCGGCAGACCCCGAACGTATATTTAGCCTCACGGGTGTGCTCCTTACTGCCAATCGCGCACGACTACGACCCGACATAATTGGAGCTTTAATGGCGGTAGGATCGTGGGACAAGAAGGCATAATTGATATAGTAGATGGGCAGTTGAGGCGCCCGTAGAAGGAAGGAACAGGACATACACGGCAGGAAGGTGACTCAACACCATGCCAAGACTCGCGATAGGCTATATTGATGGCCGGGGCGAAAGGAACGCCGGTGGAAAACGACCTAGGCGTCGCGAGGTAGGTCCTCCTGCATCAACACCATGCCAAGACTCGTGATAGTTACTAACTACCACACCAGTTGGATTTAGTTGCAACCGTTGCAATATTGATTCAATCAATTCAATCAATTGAGCCCTCTGCTTACAAAGCTTTCAATTCAACCAACTCGAGGTGTCAATTGAGTTGGGTTGAATGATTTGCAAGCCTGGCTAGTATCGCAATAAGCCTCGTACGGAGGAGCAGATGCAACAGGTAATTCGGGAGGAGTAGGACAAGATTACACAAGAAGATCTGTACCTACTCGTCACATCTATAAGGCAACGCATACGCGACGTAATTATAGCCGAAGGGTGCATTACTAAGTGGTAGATTTAGGTGAGAGCTTAAAGGAAGGAATTGGACACTCGTTTGGATCGCTTGATTGCTCCTCTTTGATTGCTCCTCTATAGAAATCAGTATATAGGCAAAACCCCTTACAATCGTTTGAAAAGCTTCATTTGATTTTGATATGGGCGTTTTATTAAGCGTGCCGACCTGTCGGAGATTAACCCCATTTTAACTAGTAAAACAGGCGGCGTTCTCCGAACGATCGTCAGCACTAAAAAGGCACTTTCAGCCGGATGCGCCAGGGTTGAAGGGGGCTGCCTGAGCGGGCCACCAGCGCTCCCTGCTAGCGTTGGCGTGGTTTTAGCCATATCGCGTATGGTTTATAAGTAGTAATCCTTAAATTACAAAGGTAATATGAGGGAGCGTTGCTTTGCTGTAATTACTGCAGATAGAGGCCCTACAAAATACTGAATAAGCACCTGTTTTAATGTGGCAATGTGGCGATGTAAGCACTAGCAGGAGGCGCTTGCAGGGAGCGCTGGTGGCCCGCTCATGTTACCCCCTTGTACAGGGTGGTGCCCGCGAAGCCCTACTGCACGCGTCCACGTCGCCGCGGGTGGAAACATCATCAGGAAATCGTTCCTTTTGATGGCCAAGTGCAGAGGCGATGGTAGAGAGCCGTCGCGGCGCGTGCAGCGCGCTGTTATTGCGACTCTGTGGTGTTAAGCTCATGACGCGTACAAAGCATCGCCCTCAATAACACCAGGAGCCTCACTGCCTCCGCTTGGAGCTCTTATTCTACCATCTAGGGAGGCCTATCAAGGGAAACTGGGATACGAAAACCACCTAATATACAACTACCTGGCTCGTAGCCAGGCCCAAAACTGGCCTTATTATTAGCCAGTTAACGTAGACGCGTCCTAGGCGTACAACAGGACACCCTTAGGCTTGCACTAGCTCTAAGATCGCAAAGGAACGCGGCAAGGGTATAGGGAATCTCTTTTTATAAGAACTTGTTAAGGTTAACGCGTCGCAGGCACCTTATACGAAACTTGTTAAGGCCTTAAGGCCACCGCGAAGAACTTATTAAGGCCCTACCTAGAGAACTCGTTAAGGCCCCTCTATAAGGGCCTATCTGGTATCTAGTTACACCTAGGTGACTTAGAAAAGGGTCTTAATAAGCGTAGTACGCGCGACCTAGACGATAGCGACAGCAATATAATAGCGACGCGATGGCGACCAGACGGCTTAATAAGGTAAAAATACGGGCAAATCTCTAGGCAGCGGAAACACAGGCTAGCTTCGACGGCCCTATGGCGTTTAACCTATGGTCGACTCACAGGTGACTTATAGAAGGGTCTTAATAGGCGTAGTGTACGTAACCTGACGTATATATATAAGGCGACTTATAGGAGAGTCTTAATAGGCGTAGTGTATGTAACCTAGTATGCATATATATAGGGGAGGTCTTAAGGAAATATAGGCCAGTTGGACAAGGACTTAATAGTTAGAGACACAGGCCAGCTTATATAAAGGGGGGATATAAGCTTAGTTAGTAGGAAAAGGGGGAGTAGGTTGCCTAGTATGGGACCTAGCATCTCTATAGCCCCCTTTTATAAGATATAGTCGGCCTGTTATAAGGAGACTCTTATAGGCATCGCAAAACGGGAACCGGTGGTGTATAGGGTATTACGCCCCTATATTACTACTAGCCTCCCATAGGGCGAAGTGTATAGTAGCCACTACTAGCTCTAAGGATCTTACCCCTTAACTAAGCTCTAACCCTTAGTGTACCTAAAAGGTAGGTAGGATTACGTCCTGGCTAGAGAGACTACTATATGGCTTAAGAAAACGGATGTGTGTGTTAGTATATTAACAGATGGAACCGTTCGCTAGGATAGTATACTAGTAAGATATACTTAAGGAGTAAATAAGATTTACCTAGGCGGGTAAGGCTTTTAGCTAGGCCTTAACTATAGAAGGTATATAAGGTGTTTAAGAGATATAATAAAGCCACTAGAAAACTGGGGTAGAGGCCTAAATAAACAGGTATATTAAACTCTATTATATTACTAGCACTACTAGCTAATATATAACTACCTGCTCTAGACCCACTAATAGCTCCATTAAGACGTATAAAGAAACTAAGCGCGAAGGTATAAGAGGCCTAGCAGTTGCTAAGGACATAAGCCTAAATATTAGCATAGTTTAAATAGTAGGTAACCGCATTATAAACCGGACTACAAGCTATATAGTATATACTGCCTCTATTCCCTATAGTAAGAGTCTCTACCTTACCCAAACGTAAAGAAGGAGGTATTAATTATGACGAATTTTATCAACTTATTAAAAGCCTTAAAGAAACTATAGTATAGTAGAGCAACATCATTATAAACTAGAATAGCATTATTAAGAGCATTAAAAATAACCTTATAGATATTAAATCGGAATAGCGAAGCCTTAAAAAGTAAAACGCCGAACTCTAAAAGGCTATCTGGTCCTTGCGAGCGCAACCAAACACTTCCTTAGCTCTAATACAATTATAGGCATCGGTAGCGGCCAGTGGAGGCACGGCAGGGTTAGAGATAACCTTGCCACAAATAACAAGCGCTAGGAACCCTAAGGAACCTAATTAGTAGCTGGTAATAAACGTTAATTAAGCGGGTTTAGAGGCAATAGAGAGGGTAGCTACTACTAAAGTAGTAAAGCAAACTATTGCGTAAGGTATAAAGGATGTTAAGGGGCTTATAGGAGCTATACTTAAGGACTTCCGCGTATAGCGAATAAGCGACAGCGCGAGCATTATTAGATTCTCGGTGGAAAAAGATAAAGAAGCTGCGTTTAGGTAGACGACTGCTTAATAGCTCAAACCGTATATCTTTAGGGCGAGGCTTATCAGACCTAAGTAGTATACGGTTAAGGCAGACTGGGTTAAAGTACCTTTAGCAATGGACATTAACAGCGGAAAAGTAAGTAAGTCAGCTATGGAGCGCTTTAGGGTAGAGAATGGTGTAGAGGTATATATAATGAGATAGCTAGGATAACTAAGGCCACGCGGCTAGCACGTATTAGTAATTATTAAAGTGGCAATAAAGGAGGATGTAGAGAAGCTGCTTACGTCAGACAATATATCATTTAGGGGAGGCGCGGTTATTATATCACCATTTAAGGAGTAACGCACCCCTATAGCATGCTATAAATGTAGAAGGTTTAGACATAGGGCTAGAGACTACACGCGACCTAATATATGCAAAATGTGTGGGCGGGAAGGCTATCTCCGGTATAAGACGGTGAATCTACACTGCGTGAACTGCTAGGGTCCTTACTAAGCCTTATACTGTAAATGCCTAGTATATAGGAAAGAGATAGACAGGATTCTTGCACGATAGCGCTATAAATAGAGAACTTTAGATTCTTTAGGCGAATATAAAGAAGTACAGGGAAGCGCAGTATGCGCTATACAATAACGAAGCGCTAGCGGACTTCTACTTTATTCTAGGCCAGGAGCCTTACTACTTTCTCTTAGATAGGAAAGTGGTGCTAGCTAGCTCAAACCCCTAGTAGATAAGGTTTGTCCTAATAGGCAGGCAGTAGCGGTATCCCCTAGTTAGGTTATATATCTAGGCATTTAGAGAGCTGGCAGCTATATAGCTACAGGTAGATTTAGCAGATATTACGGCAGTAGTGGCGCACGTCGGCTAAAGGAGACTTATAATTATATCGGTATATATCCCAGACAGATGTTTAAGGAGAACCAAAAAAGAGAACCTAGAGGAGCTCTCTAGCAGGCTAGAGATAATCAATAGTCTAATCTAGGGTGAACTATTGCGCGACCTATACACCGAGGTAGTAATCGCAGGCGACTTTAATCGGCACAATCCGCTATAGGGAGGAAGTTATATTAGTACCACATTAACGTAGAAAGAAAGCGCGCTAATTATTAACTTTATGGCGGACTAGTTACTCTAGAGCCTACTTCTAGTAGGAGTACCTATATTTAAGAGCGACGCGGGGTAAATATTAACAATTAACCTTATACTTGCAACCCTAGGCCTAGCAAGTAAACTAGTAAAGTGCGCTACCTAGGAGTATAAGTACGGGTTAGACTATAGAGCTATCTATACTAGCTTCTAGGTTAATATAGATACGCAAAAGAGCTAGGAGAGGCTGCTTATTAAGAATGCAAACTAGGACAAGATTTAAGAAGACGTAGAGCAATAGAAAGAGATAGAATTCCCTATAGAAGATATAGACGAAATAGTTAACTACCTTAATAGGTAGATTAACAAAGCCCTTAAAGTACACTGCTAGCGGGCTAAGCTATTACCGTATATAAAAAGATAGTAGAATGAAGACCTTATAACGCTAAGGAAGTTATATATATACTAGAGGAACAAAAATAGTACAATATAGAGGTAAGGAAGGGACGACCCAGAGCTACGCGATATTATAGTAAGAGCGAAGAAGCTCTTCTATAGGACTATTCGGCGACATAGGAAGCTCTATTAGGACGAATTCCTTAGTAATAGTGATAATATATAGAAAGCGTCGAAATACCTTAATCCGTAGGCTATATCTACATTCGCTAGAATACCGCTAATTAAAAAGGCTAGAGGATAGGGAGAGGTCATTACAGAGAACTATAATATTATAAAAAAACTACTCTAGGTATTCTTTCCGGTCCCGCCGCCGTATAAATAAAAGGAGGATACTACGGCTAGCTACAACTAATTGCTATAAGAGCCTATCGCCAAATATAAGGTTAAAGCAGCTATATTTAGGGCTAGCCCAGATAAGGCTCCTAAAAGGGACGGCCTACTAGCTAAGGTATAGCGAGAGCTATAGCCCGTACTAAGTAGTAAGATTACTACTCTCTTTACCAAATCTTTTAAGATAGGAAAGGTACTATAGGAATAGAAGGTAGTAAAGATTATACTACTATAGAAGCTAAAGTAGGGGGACTATACGGTAGCAAATAACTATAGGCCGATCTCCCTCCTCCTAACACTAGAAAAAGCACTTAAATCGCTAGTAGTAGAGAGAATAGCATACCTAGTGGAAGAACACAGCTTACTACCTAAAATACACTTTAGAGCTAGGAAGCAAAGGTTAACAATATACGCGCTATTATATCTCTGTGAGGACGTATTTAGAGTATAAAGAGGAAAAAAGACACTATCCCTAGTATTATTTAATATTAAGGGTGTGTATAACAATATGGCTATAGAGCCGGAAATTAGGAGATTACGGCAGCATTAGATACCTTAGACAATTATATAATAGGTGTAGGACTTTTATACAAACCATTAAGCCTATATCCTAGTTAATGGATACATATTAGAGGTATAGGCGCTCCTATAGGCGGGTTTTCCGTAGGGATTAGCACTAGCTCTAATACTCTTTCTATTCTTTAATGCGGATCTTATATAAAACGCACCTAGAAATGGCAGCTCTATAGCCTTCGTTAATAACTACTTAGCATAGGTTATAGGCCCTATAGCGGAGGAAAACACATAGATTATCTAGGGCGAGATTATACCGATGCTTAAGAAATAGGAGAGGACTAGTGGAGCTCAATTTAAAGTAAAGAAAACGTTATTTATCCACCTTACTAGATATAAAGAAGCGGGTAGGGATACTACCACACCGCTCCAATTTAAAGGAAAAGGAATCCCCCCAATATAGGATATTAAAATCCTTAGGGTAATCCTTAATAAGGAGCTGCGGTTTAAGGTATACCTAATAAATAAGGTAGGCAAAGCTACTAAGGTGGCGCTAGCATTGCGCAGACTAAAGGGACTGTAGCCTAAGAGCGTTAAGCAGCTAGCTAAGAGCTTAGTCCTACTAGTAGCGGACTACGCGTTATTAATATAGTACCCGCTTACGATATAAGAGTTAATATAGCTCCTCTAGTAGGCGCAGAGGATTACGGCATAAGCTATTATTAGGGGGTTCCGCACCGTCGCTCTGCTAATAGCAGAGGTAAAAGCCGGCTTGCTTCCTCTTAAGTAAAGGCTATATAACTAGGCCATTGTATTCTAGGTGTTAATCTATAAACTAGGCAAATTATATCCTTATTAAATAATTTAAAGATAGAGGCTATATAAATAGCACCGATCGCCGCTCTAGAGGATAGTAGAGATATATAAGGATGTCTAGGTAAATAGAGTGCTAGAGGTTAAACCATATATATACCCGCTATAGGTAGCTAAGCCTAACGTAGTAATATATAAGGACGAAGAATATGCTTAAGCTATTATTAAAGACTATAAGCTAGGGCAGGTTAACATATACGTTAATACATTAGTTTACAATAGCAGGGCAGGAGTTGGCGTATATACTACGCCATCTAAAGTAACGCTTTTAAAAACGGTAGCGAGCTCTAATTAGGCCAACGCCTACCTTATAGAGCTTCTAGCAATTAGCAAGGCAGCTAACTGGCCGTAGGACCCCACGTATACGGCTGTCGACTAAATAGGTTATCCAATACCTGCCTCTAGTATAAGAATATTCTCTAACTCGTAATTAGCGTTGCTATTAGTATAGAGCTAAAGGGCTAGAGCCTGCCAGGAAATAGTCGCAAAGATCTTAAAGAAGCTTTAGCTAAGCAATATTACGCTATACTAGATTCCAGGCCATTTAGGGTTTATAGGAAATAAGAAGGCTAATAAGCTTACTAAAGTAGTAATAAGACTAGAAAGCAAGGAGCCACCGTAAAGAGACGGCCTCCTATAGTACCTTATAACGCAAGCTTTAAAAAAAGCTAAGATAATAATAGAACTGCTTTTAGTGGGAAGATCTAATATAGGCAAGTTTATAAGGAAGATTAACGCAGCACTTTACCTTAGAAAGGCTGCAGGATTATACCAGCAGCTAATTAGCTTTAAAGCGGCCATTCTTATACAGCTATGGACCGGTAAGACATTTCTAAAGGAATATTTCTATAAAATTAATACATTAGAGACGGTGTTATGTAACTATAGGCTTATAGAATTAACACAGCACTTCCTCTTCTCTTATAAGAGGTAGGTACAGTAGAGGATTAAACTAAAAGAGTAGTATAGAGATCGATTTGGGGACCTATTATATGCATTAGGAGGCTACTTACCTAGACAAGAAGGAGGCAGGAATATTAACGGCCTAATTAAGCGCTAGAAGCCAGACATTAGCGTAGTTAAAGCTATAATTAAATTTATAAAGGAGACTGGACGTTTATACCTTAGCGTATAAGATGCAGAGAGTATAGAAGCCAACATTAATAAGCAAAGACTCTTAAGAATTCCTTCCCTAATTATCTAACCGAATACACCGCGAGCCTTCTCTATACGTGCCTCCATTGGTACATCGCTAATTAAGAAGCGTACAACGCTAGAATAGCCCTGCGGACACAAGGTATTAAAAACTACTTAGACTTGCCTCTAAACTCTATCTTTCTTTTAAATAGTAACACATTACTTTCCTTTATTTCCTTAGTTAAGTACGGCGTTAGGTAATAGATATATAGTTCTTATAGTTGGCTTCTAAACTGGAGCAAGCATATTAATGGCAGGAAGTATTTAGTTAGCGCTCTGTAACGGCCCATACCCTAAATAGTGCATAGCTATAATAGAATATATATACATACATACATACATACAGGGTGGTGTAGTTAGCCGCAGGAACCCGGGCCCGGGTTATTAGGACGCTCGCTAATGTATTAGTAATCTAGATAGCAATTAGCCGGAATTAGTTAGACTAACTACCGCGTTACTCACCGCTGCTTATCCAAGAGGCGCATATACGAAAAGTGCAAGAAATCTTTTTTAGCGTAACAGCCACCAAACGAGTCAGCTACCTACGTGAGTCACACCAAAACTTACTAGCTTTAGCCTTTTATAACTCTACCACTATTAAAGTTATTTTAGCGGGTGGCTCGATTGGGTAGCTGACTCTAGGTGGCTGTTACGTTACTGTATATAGCTTGGTGTTGAAGCCTCTCATTAGTGCGAGTGCTCAGCGATAGGTAAGCAGCAGCGACGTGACTATGAAGCCTATATATAGAATATGTGGTAGTACATATAGCTGATCAAAAAGCTTTAATATTATCGCCGTCTATTTGATTATTGATTTCTTATTAAAATATTATCCTTATGCCGCCTAGAAAACGTTGTGCGTCTTCGACTCTAAAGCCTCTAAAAGCACCTCAAGCCTAGGAGTCTTATTTATAATCTTTTCAAGCAACGCAGTGCATACACAATAGCTTAGCGGCAGTAGTAGTGATCTACTTGGAGCGGGGTTTATTTGGAGTTCCAATGTGGATTTGGATTGGATCTACGGTTGATTTGACTCTTGGAGCTCCAGATCTAGACCCAATTCAAACCGCAGCTGAGGAGGAATAGTGTCACAAAGGATCTTGAAGCCGCCGCTAAAGTGTAAGATCCATCTGACAGGACCCCGTCTGACAGGCCTAGCTTGGTCCATTCACCGACAAAGGACGGCACGCCCCGCCGCCCCCACCCCACCAGCAGGCCACTATACGAATCCAATTCACTCTTATCCCACCAACTATCCCCTGCACGGCATCGCTGGTTGCCTTTTTCCCGCTCACAGTCCTACAAATAATGTTGTACACCCCAACACACTCCCCGCGAAGATCGATGTCTGCGTCGGAGGCGCCCGTCAAGCTCCGATCCGCCTGTGATGCCTGCTCCGTGGCGAAGGTGAAGTGCGACAAGAAGAAGCCTGTCTGCGACCGGTGTCGGACAAACAGCTTCACGTGCTCGTACAGCCCATCTCGACGACATGGGAAGCAGTCATGGGCGGAGAGGGTCGCTGAGCAACAGTACCTGAATTCTGCGATGTCGACCCCGCCGACGACGACGCCCCTGATGACTCCGTCCCTATTTCCATTCCCTTCGCTCTACGGCGCGAATGACAGCTTAGGATTTGGTCTGACGCCGCTTGGCTTGACGCCTGCGGCTAGTCAGCCAGGCCCGCTCGACCAGATGATGGGTGCGGATGGCGGAGACGGACAGGGTGCCGATTACTCAACGCTTGTCGGCTTCGACACGCTTGGAGATGGGCTCGATTTCCTCTCGCACTGGACAGGCGTGGGCTCTGGAGTGGACTTGCGCAGCGGCTCCGAGACTTCAGAGACGCAAGTCCACGGAACAGGCCCGAATAGCACCTCGAATAGCATCTCGGCTGGCGAAACCTCAACTCCAACGACTTCCCCAGAAGACACGACGTCCATCTCCGAGCCCCCCCAACCTCCGATCCACGACTGCGAAGCCAAGGCATTCACCACTCTCCACTCCATCCACTACTGCACAATGCTCCACACGGACCGGCCCGGTATGCTAAAGCAGACCCGCACGAGCTCCGGAAATGTCTCGAACCACATGCCCCCGCTCGACAAAGTCCTCTTCTTTAACCGAGTCGCCATGAGCACTCTGAAAGAATTGCTCGACTGTCGTTGCGCGCAACAACCGCACCTCGCACTCCTCTACATGGCGATAATCTCAAAAGCCCTATTCTGGTATCGGTTAGCTGTTTCGCCACGATATCGGTCCATGTCCGGGTCGAACCTTATGCCAGGCTCGCCGAGCTATGGCAGCTCGAATACTTATCCGATTTCCCCAGCCAGCATGCGTTCGAAAACAACAGACCGCGCTGTAAAATCCACACCAATCCAGATCGGCGTCTTCGATCTCGAAGAGGAAGACCAGAAGGTCTTGATGCGGGGTATCTTGCTGAGAGAAGTAAGAAAGTTGGAGGGCATCGTTGATAAGATAAAGACGTTGGGTGGCGGATATACGCGCGATGATGACGGTGATGACGAGCAGCATATGCCTAATTGGTATGGAGTCGCGGGTGGCAAGATAAAAGCAGAGGTCCACAACACGCTTAAGCAGATCAAGGAGTTTGGCGCCGGAAAAAGCGGCGCCGGTAGCGCTTGGCTCGACGGATAGACTAGGACGGATAGATCCGTACCCACATACAATTACCTCAGCGAGCTCAGACGTGATTTTTTTTGGCTAGCGGCGGAATAACAGTAGGGCCGTCCTCCTTCTCGCTCAATCATGTCTGAGAACCTTTGGCAAGCTTTATTAAAAACATAAGCAAAATCCGCAAAACGGAGATTGCGGATATCCAATTCATTCATTCACACAACGCGTTATTATTACCACATATAGTCACATTTTTTTTAAGACTAGGGCTTCTAAATGGTATAAAATTTATATGGCTATTGCTCAGTCCTAACATTAATTTCGTTAAAGTTAAAAAAACGCGTTATTAAAAGCATAAGCACATATTATATCTTATTAAATAGTCTATTAATATAGATAAAACTATACAGATATATAGATATCTACTACTTAAAGCTATTGCAACACTTAGTAGGTACTATAGTTAAGTCCTTCCTTAAAAATATCCTCCCTTGGCCTAGAGTGCCTCTGCGACTATTAGGGGGTAAGCTTTAGGCAGAGCCTCGTGCAGAGCCTTAGTAGAGCTTCGTGCAAAGCTTAATGCAGAGCTTCGTGCAGAGCTTCGTGCAGAGCTTCGTGCAGAGCTTCGTGCAGAGCTTCGTGCAGAGCCTCGTGCAAAGGTAGAATTGTGGCCTCTACCGCAACAACTTCCTCTCAACATCGCGCGGGTATAAGGAGCTAATGATCTCATAGCTTTATAGAGTAGGCTTTTCTCTATAATTTGGTGTAATTTTTAATGTTAACAGGTATTGCAGGAGGGTAGATTAATTTCGTTAAAGTTAACAAAGTCTTCTCATACCAACAGTGTTTTGGTTTTCTACAAATCTCGCCAAAGGGCCTCAGACCAAGAAAACGATTGCCGTCCTAAATCAGCTTAGCGGACGGTGCGGATATTCCTATATCCGCACAATCGACTTCTTGGTCTGAGCTTCTTACCTCAGCAAGCTCAGACCATAGAATCAATTAGCGGACATACGTATATCCGCAAGCGGATATCGCTAACCTTTTTTGTCAAAAAGTTGATTCTATGGTCTGAGAGACTTTTCCAGACTTTATTAAGCGATCCGACTTATTTGTATGTAGAGCAGTCACCTTCTTCAACGAAATTGTTAAAGCCATCTACGTAAGGTCTAGGGCTGTATATAGGCTTAAAATAATCGCAAGAACCAGCTCTATAATCGATGAATTTTTGGGCCTTATATATATACCCGTTGCGACGTCCGATGCAACGTTTATTGCGACGTCCCTCGCAATATCCGTTGCCTAAATTTGTATAGGGAGATATATAATCTTTAATAAAGTTAATAAAGCCACCCATATAAGGTCTAGGGCTGCATATAGGCTTAAAATAATCGCAAGAGCTAGATCTATTAGTGATAGGTTTTTAGCTTTTATATATATACTTATTACTATATTATAGGTAATGTCGGGGTTCCTAATAACGGAATTTTTTTTTTGGCGAAAATGATCTTAACTTTGGGCAGTAGTGGGCTAATTTAGACCCGATATTTATGAAATATTAGGTCGTCTCTCTAATCGATAAACTTTTGGTAGTATTTTAAGCCGTTGTGGTTAAGTGGTTCAACCGCGAATATAGGGAACACCATAAAAAAAGTCGGAGTTCTTAAGAAACGTTGGATATGTCCCTCAGACCACATTTTCGATTTTACGTGGAGCGGATATAAAATTATTCCAAATATGTGGTCTGAGCTTGCTGAGGTAACTGAGCTTCTGAGGTAACACATACAAGCCCCCAAAAGCGGATTACTAGCGCGCTGTCTTACCACATCAAAGTTTCAAGAATTACGGAGGTAGCGGTCAAAAGTTCCTGGCCCCCCTGCGCCACAAATTCGCCACCAATAAGCCACAAATGCGTTGTCTTGGCGTTCCTAATTAGGAAGGGTCACGACGGACCTTGTCAATAACTTCTCGAATCTTAGCAGATATACGTTTAGTTGGGCGACCTGACCGAGGTGCATCTCTAAGGTAGATATCAAGAATTGTGCGGCTTTTGGCCTTGTTAAAGCCGCGATTCCGTGCTTCTTAGACGATCGATATATACGGGAGACGCTTATTCTGGTGGCGGCTTAAATATCGGCATTTATGCTGCCACAAATCTTTATAGTAAGGGCCTAAGCCCTTATATAGATGTGGTATTAGTTACCTATTATAAACAGTAAGATGTAATAAGGATTTAATATATTTTAAAAGCTTATAGAGTATAATATTAAGTGGAGAGTCGCAATCTCGCGGTGTGCGCCAAGCATCACTTACGCCACACTTACGCCACTAAAGGCTAGCGCACACCACCACGACAGGGGGGGGGGCCAGGAACTTTTAACCGCTACCTCCGTACTAAGTAATTTATATATAAATCTCTAAATTTAAATTCTTTACAATATATAGCGCCCAAAACTCTATAGCGTCGTCTTGCCTATACGGAACGTGCATGTATTTACATACTTATCTACACGGCTTATTAGACACAAACTCGCATTATATAAGGTAAGGATGTGGATAGGGAGTCCAATAATAGAATAATGGGTATATTGTATAGACAGAGACAAATCCTTAAGGGAAAAAGGAGGAGTCTATATGCGAGGTAGGAAGGGTTTTCCCTAGGCACGTGTAGAGCACGTGCCTTACGGGCGAGTCACCCCTGGGTTGCCCTAGGGTCGCCCATACCTTGCGGCTATATAACTATCTATTTAGGTTTTACCTAATAATGCCCCCCCCTTTAAAAAGGGTCGTCCCCAATCCTTTATATACTTAAGCCTTAATAAAACCCTATAAAAAACCTTAGTAAGGAAAAAATTTAGAGGGGAAAGAGCGTCTTAATTTTATATATAGAGAGACGGGTAGTATATATGCGCGGCGCAAAGATATTAAGGAACTTTAACCGGCGGTTAAAGTTGTCTAATTAGTTAGATTTGCCTTACTAAAACTCCCCTATATTTAACTAAGCTAGTAGCGATTTTATATACGCGGTATAGAAAATCCTAATTAGTCTATTTAATAGGTAGAGCTAGTAGAGCTTAATACCGTCGCCTAAATTTAGTAGACTAGAAATATTCCAAAAGCTTACTTATATAGGTAGGTCGCTGGTACCTTACGGGTTAGTTATAGGTTATTTACATACAGCTAGATTTATGGACGGTAAGGCTATATACCTATTAAACCCGCCGCTAACCCTGCTTTAGCCTTACGCTATACCGGCGTAGCGCCGTATATACTTTATAGGTAGGTTTATAGGTTACTTATATACAGCCAAGTTTAGGACAGTAAGGCTATATACCCGTTAAATCTGCCGCTAACCCATGCTTTAGCCTTATACGTTATCTACGTAGCATATACGTGGAATAGTATAAGTTATTAGTATAGGTTACCACTAGCGGGTCACCAGTAGGTTATAAACCCTAGTTAAATAGACCCTAGTTATAAACGGGCGTAGGATATTAATAAATTAAAACTTTACTCCGTACATACGCCGCAGTTCTTATAGCAGTTATTACTTATTCTTTAATCCCTTAGGACGTCCTCTACTCCGCTTTAATATAGGTTATATTTTAACAGCGGCGCTTGCTTTTCGCCTACGCTTTAGCTATAAGGCTAGGGTGTCCCGCTTACAGTACTTATCTAGTAGTTATTAATAATTCTCGAGTTCTGTCTCGTATTTCCATTTATTATACTTATTTAGCTATCCTAGCTATTTAATAAGGTACTGCGGTTGTCTAGTATAATCCTAGTAGGCGACGATTACTTCTACTTCCTAGCTGCCTTCCTTAAGCTCTTCCACTACTAGGGGTTAAAACCCAGGGCGTGACCTATAAGGCTCTAGTAGGGAGATATAGAAGACTAGGTGGAGCTATACCATAGTAGGTAGGAGCTCTAGCTTATATACTTGCTGCCCTACGCGCTCTAGGATCTAAAATGGTCCTATAAACTTGTAGTTAAGCTTTTTATAAGGACGTTTCGTGCAGATGTTCTTAGAGAAGAGTAGGACTTATTTACTAATGGCGAAATGCTTAGCTAGATGGTAATAATTATAGTATTTTACCTAAAGCTTTTAGGCGTGTATTATTAACGCCGCCGCTGCCTTATATATAAGGCGTAGGCGTTATAGGTGCGTCTCTATAAGTTGGACATTTGTTAACTCGGACCCCTCCCTACCTTATTAGGCATCTTAGACGCTATCTAGAACTCCATCTAGGATGTTTAGTAGCTAGCTATAGGCGAGCTTAATGGGGAAACACTTTGTTATAGTATAGACCTTAGAGTTATAGGTAAAGGCTACTTCTTTAAGTAGGGAGGCCTAATTAAACTGTTCCTAGTTCGTAAATATACGTAGGTATACCTTAAGCTCCTAGTTCTGGCGCTCCATCTACCTATCTATTTATAGGTAGAATGCAGTACTAAGTTTACGTTAAACGCGGAGATAGTAGTATATAGTGCTCTAGTACTCGCTTATAAATATACTACCCCTATTAAAGACAATATTATCTAGAGGCCCTATTTATACAAAAACTCTAAATAAGAGTTCTACGAGTTGCATAGCATTAATTGTCTTATACACTAGATAGTAGCGCACTAGCTTTATAAAACGGTCTATAAGGATAAGGACGGAGTTATACTCTACGCTATTAGAAGTCTTGGACTCTAGGAGATCTATAATAAAGTTAAGTAAATAATGCCGCTAGGCTCAGGTGGGGGCCTAGAGAGGCTGCAGCTTACTATAGGGTTTATAGCGGCGCGATTTAGAGCATTAGTAGGCATTATAATTATCTAGGTATTTGCGGAGGTCCTAGGTAAGGCTGTTCTAAGTATACTTTCGCGCAATTACCTTAAAGGTATAGTTGAAACCATAGTAGCCGCCTATAGGATTGTTATAATTTCGCTTAAGGATCTCCTATTATAGTAGTATATAATTCAGCACCTAGACCTTATTATTTTACCTTAAGAGTCCTTAATTATTAAGGGTGTAGTCCTTATTACCGGCAGGAACTTATTTTTAGGTTAACTAATTATATATAGAGCGTATAAAGGCGTCCCTTTTTTATACTCTATAAATAAAATTAACTAGTAACTTAGGGGGTTGTTCCGTAAACGCCGTTTTAGCTAAAGTAGCTACTACTACTTCTTACCGTGGCATGAGACTCTGCGTAAAGTTAGTGCTAGCGAAGTAACGTATAATGCGTAGGTAACTCACCAGGTTGTCGTAGGGGACCGTAGCCTAGGCTAAGGGGTCTTCCTTAGGGTTAAGCGCTATTAGGCCAGTTAAAGTGGTCTTAAAGAGAATAGCAGGACGCTCTGGTCCGCTAGCGCTAAGTTTATAAGGGTTGCTTGCATACTACACGCATGCTACTTACTAGTATAGTGTAGTAACACTAGGGCCGCCTACAAGGCCTATAACCTGCAACTTTTGCTGCAATATAGGCAGTATAGTATTAAGGAGTGTCCTCTTACTACTATTTTTAAAGCCTTTAGCATAATCCAGGCGCCGGGATAGTGTGTTAGTAGGATTTGTCTTGCCTAGCTTATATTTAATCTTAAAATTAAACTTAGCTAGTTTCTTAGCATACTAGGCCTAGCGAGCAGATAAGCTCTTAGTAGTTATAAAGTACCGGAAATTGTTATAATTATAAAGTACGCGCATTACATACGCGGCATATTTAAGGTAATGGCGCCACGTCTTAAAGTATTACACTATAGCGAGTAGTTCTTTATTATGCGTATTATACTATACTTCTAGGCTAGTAAGCTTCTAACTATAATAAGCGATTAGGTGCTAATAGAGTTAATCTCCCTACCCCAAAGGCTGTAGAAGTATACTGCTATAGGTATAGTCGGAAGCGTTAGTAATTACCATTAGGGGTAGATTAGGGTTAAAGTGGCGAAGTAGAGAAGCTTATGTAAATATAGCGCGTAGCTTACAGAACGCCTACTACGCGTTATTAGGCTAGGACCAGGGTTAATACCATTTAGTAGGCCCTTTTAACTTATACTTCCTCTTCTTCTCCCTATCTAACGTTAGGTCGCGATGTGCCTATATAAGATATGCGTATAGGGGGTATACGGTATCTAAGTAGTTCTAGATAAATCGCCTATAGAAGTTAGCAAAGCTAAGGAAGACCTAGATATCCCTATAGGACTTAGGCTTAGGCTATTCCTTAATAGCTTTTACGCGGTTAGGGTCTATTACAATACCCCTAGGGGTAATAATAAAGCCTAGGAACTTAATGTTCTTAGTATAAAAAATACATTTTAATAGTTTGGCATATAGGCCCCAAGCACAGAGCTATCGTAGTACCTACTTAACGTACTCGACGTACTTATCCTTATTATTTAAGTAAATAAAAATATTATCTAGGTAGACTATATAAATAGTATCCACTAGGGTTTCTAGAGCTTTATAAATATAGCTCTAGAAAGTTATAGGGGCGTTAGCAAGACTAAAGGGCATTACTAGGTACTTAAAGTAACCGTAGCGTGTCTTAAATACGGTCTTCCATTTATCTCCCTTTTTAATATAAATCCTATGGTACGCATTACAAAGATCTAGCTTTATAAATATCTTTATATAGCTAAGCCTATTAAAGAGTTCGCCGACTAGCGGTAGGGGGTACCAATTTTTAATTGTAATCTTGTTTAGGCGTCTGTAGTTAACATATAGCCGTATTATACCGTCTGCTTTCGGCACAAAGAGGATAGACGCTCTAGTAGGCGACTTACTAGGCCTAATTTAGCCCTTTTCAAGAGCACTGTCTAGGTACTCTTATAAGATCTATAACTCTTTCTGTAAGAGGTTATAGAGGGGCATTTACGGTGGCGTCTTGCCTTCTTTTAAGTTAATCGCATAGTCGTACTTAGAGTTCTGCGGTAGTATACTTGCTAGCTTATTAAAGAAGATATTAATTTCCTCCTTATATATATCTAGTAGGCCAGGGGCCACGGAGGTCAAAGCAACTATTATATGGTAGTGTACTTCCGGGAGCTAGTAAAGAAAAGGGTGCGGCCGATATGCATTTCGTAGGTATACTTACACAAAGAGTATATATAGCTCTGCTATAGTATACTTAATAGTTTTAGGGTTTTGATCACCTCCCCCTTATATATAGGTAATCTACGCTAGTACTAAAGGGTCTCCACGGGTACTTACTACCAGTAACGGCAGGTCCTCTACTATGTTTATAACCGGTATCTTTATATCTAGAGGGTCTGCACAGGTACTCGCTGCTAGTAATAATAGGTCCTTTATTATATTCACAACCGGCATAGAGAAGAAGTCTTCTAGCTATAGCGAATAGACTGTTTTGCTAGCCTTAATATCTACTAGGAGAGCGTTAAAGGTAACTATCTAGAGGCGTCTAGGGTCTAAAGTACTCTAAATAAACTGTCTAAAATAGAAGCTAATTAATAGATCTGCTTCCGCGAGCCAATCCTATTTAAGAACTATATTATAACTATTAAATAAGCCGCCCTAAAAGGTCTACGGGCTAATAGTGCGAGGGGTACCCTAGGAGTCACTAGTAGTAACTATTAGATTATAAGCATCCTAGATTGTTATTTAGTTACTATTAAGGAAACGTATAATAGGTTTACGTAAATATAGCGCGTAGCGTATAGGCAGGTTAAACCTATAAATAACATCTTAATTAATAAGGTTAATTTAGCACCTATTGTTATATAAGGCATATAGGCGGACTTTACCCTAGGGCGTATCTATCGCAACATATACCATAATACGTTTCTTCTCTCCCTTTATATTAGGCCCTAGTTGCAGTTAAAAGAGATGCGCTACTAGGGCTTTAGGTTTTCCGAAGCCCAAGCTAACTTCTCTTTAGCCTACTTCTAGTATTCCTTATAGTGGCCGCCTACGGTCCTTCGACTCGCCTGCGTAGCACCAGCGTCTAGGGGGTCCCCTAAGCCATCTAGCTTTTGGGTAGTCTCCCCGGGAGTTTACTTAGAAAAGCGTCGCCCTTTTTAGGTTCTATTCCCTAAGCCTAAGTCTACAGAGCCTGTGCTGCGACCGCACTTCGTACACGATAATTTGCCGCTACTACTTACGCGATCTTCCGCGAGCTTTATAGTATTAAACAATTACTCTACACGGCGGATTTCGTTAAAGAGGTCTTCAGCGGTTCTTACCCATTAGGCGAAGTTCTGGCGGAAGAGCTCTGCTTATAGGTAGGCTAAAAGACATAAGAACTAGAAGTCTACCTATTATTTAGGATTAATAAAAGGGGTATATAAGAAGAGGTCCTCTAAGCTACGTATACGGGCTAGGAAGATATTAAACCTCTAGTTCTCCTTTATAACAGCTATATAGTACATTATAGCGTTATTAAAGCGTCTTACTATAGGGTTCCTAATCTAGTCTTAGACCATAGTCTTAAATTCGTCCTATAGTAAGGGACCCTTATCCTTAGTGCCTAACCGGTAATAAACTAGTTGGGCAATTATCTTCTCTTTTATAAGACCTTTAATGGCCTAGCGCGTGTATTACTTATAGTTATAGTTAGCGTTATTAACCTTAAATCGGTTCTTAACTGCGGCAATCCACCGGTTAAAATGCTGTTAAGTAATACCGCTAATATTAGGTAGTAACTTCTTAACTAGGGTGTTAAGATTTAATCAGCGTATACGTTTGCCACATAACTTATACTCTTTACTAGAGAGGCAACGGGAGGGCTTTATTAAATTAATAATGCTCTATAAGTTAGCTATTTTCTTAGCTAGCTTATCTAGCTCCTTTATATTAGCGGTATTAGGTAGGACGCTAGTAACCTTACTAAGCTTCTGTTGAGCCTAGGTATATAAGTTAAACTAGTCTCTAGCGTTTATAAATATCTAATTATTTTGGGATTCGGAGAATAGCTTAAATACTACTAGTGTGCTTCTAGCGGTTTTGTCTACACTAGATCCTAAGGCGTTCTGCGGTCGTATTACCAGCGTATTACCGTTAGGTATAGGCATCGGTTTTCTTTTTAGAGGCATCATAGAAAAATTAAACCGGCTATCCTCCCAAGGGGATTGGTAAGGATTTAAATGTGAGGTAAGGATGTAGATAGGGAGTCCAATGATAGAATAATGGGTATATTGTATAGACAGAGACGAATCCTTAAGGGAAAAAGGAGGAGTCTGTGTGCGAGGTAGGAAGGGTTTTCCCTAGGCACGTGCAGAGCACGTGCCTCACGGGCGAGTCACCCCTGGGTTGCCCCAGGGTCGCCCGTACCTTGCGGCTATATAACTATCTACTCAGGTTTCACCTGACACATTACTCAAGAGCTTAGTATTTCTCAATGTACGATCAGCAATTATCTTAAGCAAAATATTACTTCCGTTAAGCAAAAAGGCCGTCACCCTTTATAACTCTAATTTAATAACAGCTTATTGCTTATATAGCCCTTAATCGCGCAAGGAAATTTGTCGAAAGCCAAATAGGGCCTAGTTTAGGGTTCTACAGGGGGGGTCACCCCCTACATAAATAGCCTAGATTCTCATCAATTTGATCCTTACACGAGTTCTGACAAAATAACTTACGAGCTCGGAATTAACGTATACAAGAGAACTCTCGTCACTGCCTTTAAGAAGGAGCCCTACAACAAACGGGTCGCAACGGAAAAGCCTCTTCTTACCCCTAGGCATATGGAGAATCGTTACATTTAGGCACAATATACGAGAACCGGGAGGACTCTTAATAGGATCGTGTAATATGGACTGATGAGGTCCCCTTCCGTTATTAAGGAGGTAGACTGTACGTCACTAGAAAGGCTGAAGAAAAGTATCTCCCTAAATGTTGCGTACCTAACTTTAATAAATATACATTTATGATAATATGGGCCTTTATCACGGCTTAAAAAAAAGGGAGTTTTGGTAATATGGAACGGGAAGCAATAGGGCACGATAAGCTTAGAGACGTATATACAACATATCTTGCCTAAATTGCAACAATTCAAGATGCATCACGAGCTTGCCAATATAGGAATTAGCCAAGCAATTATCGTGGAGTATATAGCTTCGTCGCATAAGGCTCACGCAACTCATGCAGCCTATAGGGAGTTAATTAACTACCTTACGTGGTGGCCTGCCTACTCGCCCGATTTGAATCCTATTAAGAATATATGGCGTATTCTTAAGTATCGTGTGGGCAAAGACAAAACAGATTCTTATACAATGTATCCCTTAACCCGCCAACGTCCACAAGGTAGGTGGTCCGTGCGGAACAACAGAATCAAAAGTACGCGTATGGTCACGGAGCCTTGATCTTATTGATTCTATTGGCCAACCCTTATCGATAACGTGTGGACGAATTTTGGCGGGTTAAGGGATAAGGGAGAAATGGGACAAGCTTTTATTGCAGGATATTCAGAAATACTGTAGGAATGTGAAGGAGAGGTGTCGGGTCGGGCAGTATTGGACGCTAAGGGGGCACACGAAACACAGGATGGTTTTTGTAAATAAAACTGATTTGGGGAATGACACCTTGGCTAGACTAGACTAAGACGGATAGATCCGTACCCCACATACGATCTATTTTTGTATTCTAGTAGTAGCACATGTTACGAGTGATGGAATGTTCATGATTCCTGCTTCTTTTTCGTAGTAAAATATAATGGGAACATGCATGGCCACTTGTTCCTTTAGACAACCATCCGCATCTTCAACTGGTCCCCGTTGACGATCGCGTCCTTCTTGCCCTCCAACTCCTCAACGTCCCAGTTCGCGCTCAAGTACCGTCCGCTTAACCACTCCCTCCTCTCCTTGACCAGCCACACCAAGAAGGCCCCGCATAGTCCAACGTCATCCACAGCCCACGCGCGCGCTTGAGGCGCCATGCCAATCGGCGGCGGCATGGTCGCCACGATACCGGGATGCACCGCATGCGCCAACACGCCCTCGGCGCCATATGCCTCGGCCACAGCCTCGGTTAGCCTGTTCGTGGCCAGCTCTGAAATATTGTAGCCGATGGCCCCCATGCTCGCGAAATGCGACATGGCACTCGTGACGTTGACAATCGTCTTGGCGCCGCCCTCGGTCTTCAACAACAGCGGCAGCAGGGTTTTGATGGTGGCGAACTTGCCAATGAAGTTTACCTCCATGGTCTTCTGGATCTGGTCGATGTTGATGGCGTCGAACTTGTTGAAGGCGGACTCGTGCGTGCTGACGATGGCCGCGTTGTTGATGAGCAAGTCGAGACGGCCGTACGAGGACGAGATTGTGTCTGCGATGAGCTTTGCGGAGGAGGGTTCAGCTATGTCGGCGGCGAGGACGGTGACTTTGAGGTCTGGGGAGGTGGCTGCGGCTTCGACCTCCTTCTTCGTTTCGAGGAGCGCGGCGGATTTGGAGGTCGCGGTGAGGATGAGGCCTGTTGCGCCTGCCTGTGCGAAGGCTTTGGCTGTTGCGGCGCCGATGTTGCGGCTGGCACCCGTGATGGCGACTACGAAGGGAGCTGGCAGCTTCTGGCTGGACGGTGCGAGGGATGCTGGTGGGGCGCTGTTAAGCTTCGAGGTGAAGGTCAAGCCGGTCCATGGTGGTGCTGCCATTGTTGCTGTGTGTTGTTGCCGTGTTCAAGCGCAGCGAGGCCGGGGGTTCCCCCATAAAAGAAGGCGCGACGAGAGGGAGACCCGGGCCTCGCTGCGCTCGAAGTGGCCGTCAATAATTGTCGGTGTTCCTGTGTGCCTCCGAATTGGCTGGGAATGAGCGATCGCCGCTCGGCTTCGGCGTCGTGGGGAGCGAGGATTATGTAAATCTGATGGGCCTCCAGCTCCCCGAAATCCGAATTCCCATTGGCTCGCTCGCTGAGCGTCGCAAAGCAAGCAGGTACGTGATATGGGGCGCCTTCGCTTTTTGACGATGCCTTTCCGCTGGATGATTTAGTATCGAGCCTCGTAAAAGGAGCTGCATTAGCTGCATTTGCTGCATTTGCCCGTCTGCCATGGATTCTCGACCGGACACGCCGAGTTCGCGCGCCACGGCTAACGCCACCCAAGGCCGAGCGCCTGAGAGCGCAGTCGCTGGCGATGAGAAGCGCTCGATGATTGTGGAGGCTGCAGAGCCGCAACATGCAAGCCAACATGCAAGCGAAGAGCCGCATCCGTCCCCCTCCCCCTCGCCTCATGACGTTGTTCCAACAACAAAGCTGCAATTCCTTGTCATCTTCATTGCCCTCATCCTCGCCATCTTCTGCGTGGCCCTCGACAACACCATCATCGTTACAGCAATTCCCCGCATCACTGACGACTACAAGACTCTTAACGATGTTGGATGGTAAGTTTCTCGCTACCCTGCAAGTATCAAAGTATCATCTCGATGCTGGATGCTGACATAGCTCCCCAGGTACGGCTCCGCCTTCAACCTCCCCGCCGCCGCGCTCATCCCCTTATTCGGCAAAATCTACGCAATATGTTCGACCAAGCTCACGTTCCTCGTCGCCCTCTTCATCTTCGAAGTCGGCTCCCTGCTTTCTGCAGTGGCTCCCACGTCCATCGCTTTCATCGTCGGTCGTGCGCTCTCCGGTGCAGGGTCTGCGGGTATCTTCAATGGAGCGCTGGTCACCATCACCATGATCTCGCCGTTGGAGAAGAGACCAGCGTATCAGAGTGTGATCGGTGGCACGTATGCGATTGCGACCATTACTGCACCCCTGATCGGTGGTGCTTTTACTGACTCCGTATCCTGGCGCTGGTGAGTTGACACTTCAGTCAAACAGGTGACAGTAACTGACGCGTTACAGGTGCTTCTACATCAATCTTCCCATAGGAGCCCTAGCAGCAGCCATGTTGATCTTTGTGCTGCATCTCCCATCTCCGCCCCGCCCGAAGCAAACATGGATGCAGCTGCTCTGGAGTCTCGACCCCGTCGGCCAAATGCTCTTCCTTCCCAGCATCATCTGCGTTCTCCTCGCGCTGCAATGGGCAGGCACAACATACGCCTGGTCATCCGGCCGCATCATCGCGCTCATGGTCGTCTTTGCCCTTCTCCTCATCGCCTTCATCATCAACGAGCTCTGGATGGGCTCCAAAGCGACCATTCCTCCCAAAGTCGCATCCCAGCGCACCGTAGCCGCCGCATCCTGCTTTGCCTTCTTCAACTACGCCCAGTTCTTTATCTTCGTGTACTTCATCCCGATATACTTCCAAGCCATCAAGGGCGTCAACGCAGAGCAATCCGGTATTAATACTATCCCGCTCATCGTGGCGAACAACATCGCCTCTTTGACCTCGGGTTTCCTAACAACAAAGTTTGGAACTTATGTCCAGTACTTCTACGGCTGCTCTATCCTAACATCCATCGGCGCTGGACTCATTACGACATGGCAAGTCGACACCTCAATAGGCATGTGGATAGGCTATCAAATCATCTCCGGGTTCGGCACCGGCCTCGCCCTCGCTCTCCCACAAGTCGCCGTTCAACCCGGTCTCGCGCCCCAGGACATCCCAATCGGAATCAGCATGACCATCTTCCTTCAGTTCTTCGGCGGCGCACTCTTTGTCTCCGTCGGCAACAACATCCTCAACACCAAGCTTGTACAATACGTCCGCGACATCGGCATCCCGAATTTCGACGCTGGTAAGATTGTTGAAGCGGGCGCGACCGAGTTAAGGCGAGCCGTCCCAGCGGAGTATTTACCAAGCGTTCTAGTTGCGTACAACGAGGCATTGCAATGGGCGTTTCGCGCCGGATTGGTAATGGCCTGCTTAAGTATTCTGGCCGCTCTCCCGTTGGAATGGAGGAGTATGAAGCCGCCTGAGAAGAAGTCGGATGGGGAAAGTACCGAGGAGAGGATCCATGTCCCAACGATGGCGGCGTAGTGGTTGGAAAGAGGATATCTCTTCGTCTGCACATGGGTTTTAGCGGGTATTAGTTAACTTAAAAAAACTGAGCGCATGGGATTAAAGGTACTGGTGTTAATTGTAAAATTGATTTCTGGAATTTAATTACTTAAACATTTTTATTACTATGCTTTGCTTGGAAGGCTACGGTATTAACGTTTAATAAAATGTTGACCCTACACATGAAACTCAACGAAATATCACCCGGCCTTCTCCACCATCTCATCCAACTATGGAGCAATCTGCACACTTCGATCGCAGCAAAAAGCAAATTCGAAAACGCTATAAGGCCTTTCTCTAATAATCTGCGTTCGCTTCTTATCCGTCATTTACCCAGGCCCAAAGCCACTATCTAACCCACATAAATAAATATTAGACGTCAGTTACAGCCTAGTTTCGGCCCAATTTCACGACTATCTAGGGACCCTAGTAGGGGGTACTACCTCTTATATTTATAGTCTCTCTTCTTTATAGATCAATCTACACACGAGTTTTCCTTACCTGTATTTTTAGGTTCGATAATAAACATCCCAATTATTATAAAAGCCTTCTTTTCTAGCATATATATTTAGGACCAAAACAACTTTATTTAACTGAAATGTATCTTGCAATACAAGTTTATATAATATCTTTACCGTAAACCGCCTTAAGAATATTCCTTTTACCTACTAAAGTTAATAAATAAAATGCCGAAGGTATATAACCGTCAAAAGCCGCTAACCCTCTTTATTATCTATCCAAACGCGCTTAATCGCCAATGTCTAAAGTTAAAGTACTAGTATATTATTATAAAACTCCATCATTCATTTTATAAAGTTTCGGCGAAAGTATAATAAAGAAGGCAGATTTCTCTAGCCTAAGATCAGAGTTGGGAATAAGTAAGTAAGCCAAGCTGAGCAGGCTCAGCTTGCTGGCTTGTAATTTTTGACACCTTGAGCTTGCTTGCTTGGCTTGTTTAGCCAAAATCGTCGGCTTGCTTGGCTTGCTTGGTGTCACGGGACACCCCCGTGACACCTTATACACGTCCACCTGTTTCCACCGACTCAGCAACCAGAGACCGACCACGAGACGGCAATCTAACAGCAATCTGCGGCAATCTGACGGCAACCTGCCGCATTCTGCCATATTCCACTAAGTTCTACTAAGTTCCACTAAGTTCTACTAAGTTCCACTAAGTTCTACTAAGTTCCACTAAGTTCCACCAAATCCTGCCAAGTTCTGCTAGGACCACCACCTAAATCCTATTCTACTCCGTGTACGTATTAACTAAGCAACTAAGTCCATAATATATACCCTTTCTTCCTATTTTCCTACCTTTTTTTCTTATATAACGTCTTAACCTTCTTATACAGTTTATATATATAGCTTAATAATATCTACCTTACTATTTATTATTACCGCTTATACTTACTCCGTAACACTATATTACGTTAACTACCTATATTACTATTAATATATAGAACAAACCTAAAACTTCTATAATAGCCGCTAGCATTATATCTATACTTTAAAAATAATTAATAGAGATATAGAAGTCTTTTATAAACGCCCTTATATAGAACTAAGCTATTTTAAATTAATAATAAGCTAAATAAGAAGTATAATACTAGCAATTAATTAAGGACCTCTAAGAAGAAATCCGTATCCTTAAGATACCTATACTAGGACCTTAAGACTAAATACTATCTTTAGAGATAAATATATGGAATATAAGCCCTAAACCTATAGTAGTCTCTTACTCTAAATTAACTACTATATTATAATAATCTAAATAACTATTAGATCCCCTAGTATTTACTAATAAATAATAAAAGCTCTAATTATTTTTAAGCTAGCTAAAAAATAAGCTAACTAGTAATGCTAACTGCTACCTAACTAAAGCTAACTAACTCTATTACGCCCTAAGTTAATTAAAAGAAAAGGTAGCTAACCTTATTAAACCTCTTTAGCCGAACTTAGTATAAAGCCTAATTATACTTTTTAAAGCTATATATAGTAACTTAAACCGCTAAGTTACTACTTAAAGGAAAATAAACTATATAGTTTAAGGAATAAAGAGTTTCCTAGTATACTTTTCCAAATTTAACCCTTATATAAAGGAAACTGGCTAGAATAACTTTGCACTAGTTAATAGCCTTATTAAATTTCTAAGCCCTAAACTAAAAACCTCCCTAATAGGCGTAGACCTACTAGGAGCCCTTAATACCTATATAAACATTATTAATAAACGGTATAATAATATACTACGCCTAATACCGAAACACGCTTCTTAATATAATATAATAGCCCTATAAATGTCCACTAAGTTATCTTAACTTAAGCACTCTAATGCTATAGATATTAACACTAAGATCCTAGGATACGCCCTACTAAGGTTCTTTAAATAAGAACGACGCATTAAGCTAGGCCTCTGCTTTAAATATAAAAGTAACTCCTACCTCTTTAACTACTACTCCGTCCCTATACCTAAACACAATTTATAAACGGCTAATATTAGTAACCGTTTACTATATTAATCTTCTAGTTACTATCCCTAATCTTTACCTAGTTCTAGCCCTATATTTAGTAAGCACTACTTATAAAAGTAAAGCTATAAGCTCGGACCCCTAGAACTCGGTTACCCCCCGAACTCGTTTACCCCACCAAATCGGCCACACCACTTTGGAAGCTATTTACACTCAACGAAATCAAATAGATTATTTGCTCTTATATGCTATTTAGTATATCGACTTCGGGATTTCTATCTAGCGCATTTTAAAGCTTTAATTTTGGCTGCTTTACCCTTATTTTAGCCTTTTTTCCCTCCACCTCCACTATAGCTTAGTTAATTAAATCTATATATTTTAATATTATATTTAGATCTACCGTTATCTATTTATAAAATTTTAGACTTTTAAGGTCTTTAAGTTGCAATTAAAAGTTATATATTTAAGCTTCTATATATATAGTCTTTATAATAACTCTATAAAGTTGCTAACTTATTTTTTATAAAAGTGACTAAGTCTTTTAATTAAGTATATACTTATTATAGAGGCCTTAAGCTACTTAATTATATTATAAGGCTTCTTTAGGGTCGTTATAATATTAAATTACTTACTATTAGCTTATTTAAAGCTTAATTATATTATTAAAGCCCTATTTTTAACCTAAAAAGATTTATAGCCTTTATATAGATTTTATAAGTAAATACTAAAGATATACTAGCTAAATTTAATTATTTTTGTTATAAGGCCTTCTTTTAGGTATTATAGTAATACTTAATAAAATCATATTTTATAATTAGACCTATATAGTTAAGATATATATACTTTATAATTGACTAAAAATATCTTAACTTAATAGAGGAGGATTAAAATAGATTTAAGGGTTATAATATTAAATAAAGTAACTAAAAACAAGCCATATATGATATATTTTATATTTTAATAAAAAATCTAACTATATTATAGCCTATCTAGCTATTAAGGAAATATAATTAAGCTTTATTATTAAATAATTTAGTTTTTGGTATAAAAATAATAACAATTAGCCTAAATTTAATATAATTAGCCATTTAACTATTCTTTTACGTTATATATATTTAATAAGATATATATATATATACAGGAGCTCTTGCTACACCCGGCCCAAAAAGACCAAAACCAACCAAAAGAACCCTGAAAAACACCTAGAGAATCCCCCTAAGATGCATACATCGCAGGGGAGGCACACGTCAAACGACGGTGGTTCGTACTCGCGTGCGTCCACTAGAACTACGCCTAGCAATAGCCCTCCATAATAAGAACGGGCGAATACCATACCATAAAGCGGAAAGACCTCTATTAAGAAGGCATCTGACAAAATATAAAGCCTATTAGACGCGTCTAGTATCCGTAGTTATAGGAAAGTAACCGTTAGCTATAACGAACTAATGTAGCTAGCAGAATGGCTCCGCCAGTTTAGTGAACCCTAGGCGCCCCTTTAGTAAACCCTTAACTAAATCCTCCAACGGTTAAGTAAAATCAAAAATAAACAAAACCCTTTTTTACTGGCGAACCGCACCTAGGCCGCCGTAGCTGTATATCTATAGTATAGGGAACCTACCCCCCTAAAGATAATATCTGGGTATATAATTATAATATAACTAAATATAGAAAAAGTAGAGGGGCTTAGGGGATAATTAGAAATAGAAGTTCTTACAAAGATTTATAAAGAGGTTTATAACGCTATTATAGTCCGATACCTTAGGAGCGGAGATATTAGAGTTACCCTAAGGGACTAATAGGTAAAGGAACGAGCTGTTAGGGTAGGGAATAGGCTAGGAGAACGTATTAGTATAAAAGTGCTCCACGAAGATTACCCAGTCGAAGTCCCAGCGGTTCCCCTAAGCCTTAGGGTAAAAAAGGGACGCTAGGCGGATAATACAGCAACTATATATAAGATAGTAAAACAAACGGAACGCCTTATATTAGGACTTAAGATCACCTAAATTTAATGGCTTTAATAGGAAAATATAAACTAAGCATATAATAAGAATAATAAAAGAATATAAGGGTCGCTAGAGACTTGCTAGGGAAACGCTGGTTAAACGCATGGCTTCCTTATCGTTAGTATATATATACTAGGAATGCAAAAACTCCTTATTTAAAAAGGTATTATTATAAATGGCCTTATATACAACGCAAGGCTCTATAACTATAGACTCCGCCTAAAATAATGCTATTGCTGCGTATAATAGGGACACACCTAATCCATATACGCAGTATAGGTGTGCTGCGGCCACTATACAGGCCCCCACAATATAAGATAATGCTTAAATTAAAACTAAACAAAATACGCAAACTGCCACCGAAGCATATATAAGGCGTAAGAGAGAGTAAACTGCATTAAATATAGGAGACGGAAGGTAAGGGCTTAATAGCTGCGGGAATAACTGTATGCTAGGTTATATAAATAGAAACAATAGGTAATAAGCTAGGGGGGCGCGGGTGCCTTTCTAGCGTTTCCTACCTTTAATACTAGGGGGCTAGGCTAGCTATCCCAAGCCTTAACGGGCCAGAAGCGACGCCGCGCGATATTATTAGACTATATAGGGATATAAGGGTCACAGGGGACATAAGGGAGAGGACGCCCTATAGGAAGACCCTTATGGACAGCTATAGCAAGCTTAAGACCAGGATAATTAAGAATTAGACTTAACGCGGCAAATATAACATTCGCGGCCGACTCTTAAAGGGTATATAGCCAACTAGTAAGAATAGGGGAAGAACTAGAGATAATAACAGATTTAAATATAGAAGCGCTAGTAGGAACATAAGACACGGAAATAGAAAGCTCTATATAAAATAAGTAGTAACTAGGGTATAGATATAAGAGACAGAAGTTCTAAATATCCTAGAGAAAGTAGAAATAGAAGAAGTAAGGAACGAAGGAAAGGCGAAGGACCCTTACCGGGGGTCCGCCACCTATCTATTATATAGTACAACTGCGGTAATACAAACCACCGTCTTGTAAGGCCCTTACTAGACAGCCTAGACCTAGAGAAACACTATATCCTTACTATATAAGAGCCGTATTATAATGCCTATATATAATTAATATACTACCCCCGAGGATTCCAGCTCCTATATAAACCAAAAGCAGCTACATATATGTGCTTTATAATTAGTAAGGCTATTAGCCTATCCTTATAGTTATAGCAGGCAGTTAACCTAGATATTATAGTTATAACAATCCAGATATATAGGGGACCAGTATAGATTATTAATGTGTATAACCCTAGGGTTAAAAGGGTCCTATAAATAGAGAATATTATATCGGCGATAAGCTTACTAAAAACCGAAGGCATAAAGTCTATTCTATTAGGAGATATAAACCTCTACCACCTGCGGTAGGGGGGTATTTATATTACTGCTAAACGACAGGCAGAGTGCCTACTAAGAGCTATAAACACCTGGGGCCTTAAGCTAGCTACCCCCCTAGGAGTAATTATATAGCAATAAGGCACTGCTAGAAGTATAATTAACCTTATATTTATAGACGAAGGCCTATACTAGAGACTTAAAAGGTGCAACCCCAAAGAAGAATGGGTACTCGCTTTAGACTATATCCCTATTTAGATATAGCTAGATCTAGATATTAAGGCGCAACCTAATAGTAAAAGATACGCAATTAAGAAAGCTTAAAACAGATAGCTTCCTTAGCATAGTTAAATAACAACTTTAAGACCTAAAAGAAATCCACCCGATACTAAACAAGTAAGACTTATTAACTACCCCTAAGGAAATTAACTAAAGACTAGAAAGGATTTAGGCAGCAATTAAAAATGGGCTAGAAGAGCACTGCCCGGTCTTAAAACTGGGCCCCTATATACGACACGCATGGTCCGCATAATGCGCGGTTTTTATCGCCAGCTAACGACAAGCAAGAAGAAAATACATAAGTAGCTATAATCCTAAAGACGAGAGATAATATAAAGATACAAGAAACCAGCTAAAGAATACCCTAAAAAAAGAAGTAAGGAATAGCTAGAGATGGTTTATAAATAAGTATACTACTAACCCGAGCCTCCCCCATAACAAAGGTCTCTAGAGGATAGCAAAATAGGTAAAGAAAAAGGTGGGACGCCTAGTAGAAGACCCACACCTTCCGCCCCTACGAAGACTAGGTGAATCACTGGCCATAAGTAATAATAATAAGAAGGTAAAGATCCTTATAGAAAGATTTTTCCCTTAACTAGCTTTAGCAGACCTCAGCGATATCACAGGTAAAGCACTGGTAACTCGCCTAAGGGTTAACAGCGACATAATAACTAAAGAAATGACCAGAACTATTAGCCGCCTTTTAAATAATATAGCACTAGGACTAGATAGGATCCTAAATAAAGCCCTAAAGACCTGCGGACCACTAATAGCACCTTAGCTTACGGATATAGCTAGAGCATGCTTTATAATAGGCTACTACCCGAGACTTAGAAGAGCTATAATAACGTTTATCCTATGTAAAGAAGGTAAAGTAGACTACTTATTTCTAGGGAGCTACCGCCCTATTGCCTTAGAGAATACCCTTAGCAAGATCTTAGAAAGGGTAATAGCGGATCGCATAATAGACACGGCTAAGGAACACGCCCTACTACTATAAAGCCAAATAGAGGCAAGAAAGAACCGCTCAACACTATTAGCACTTACGCTACTCGCTGCCACCATTAAATCTGCATGGGCGATGTAAAAAGACTTTGTAGTATTAATACTTAGCCTAGATATTAGTGGCGCCTACGATAATATACCCCACAAGCGTCTCTTATATATCCTTAGGGTAAAAGGCTTCCTAGAATGGATTATATAATTTGTTTAAGGGTTTATAGATTAAAAAGAAATATTATTAGTCTTTAGCGGATACTAAAGCCCCCCTATTGCAGTTACAACAGAAATACTATAAGGATCACCCCTCTCGCCTATACTCTTCCTTTTCTTCATAAGCAACCTACTTAACTCCTTTAAAGAAGGGGCGACCTAGGGGATAGGCTTTATCGATAACACAAACCTAATTATATACGGGCCAATAGCCGCAGAGAATTGTAGAACACTAAAGAAAGCTTATAATACCTATATAGAATAGGCAAGACGACATAAAGTTTAATTCTTACTAGAGAAATACTAGCTAATCTATTTTATAAGAAAACGTAACCAATCTATAGATCTCTAGCATATAATTCGTATTTAAGGCTTTAGGGGTTAACCAGTTTAGAGCCTAAGAGTATTAGGAGTATAGGTAGACAGTAAGCTCTAGTGGAGCGCATATGCGGCGTAAGTAGCCCATAAGGGCTAAGTATAGTATATCGCATTATCTAGGATTGTTAACTCTATATGGGGTCCATACTTCTAGAGGTTACGCCTACTATATATAGCAGTTGTCCGGCTAACCATAACGTATAGGTCCAGTATTTGGGCCATTAGAGAATCTAAGAAAGGCCCCCCTAAATCGCTCCTTAAACTACTCTAAAAGGTCTAAATAGCTTAACTCTAGAGTATAATAGGCGGATATAAGCGAATGGCCACAGCACTGCTTAAGAAGGAAGCTAATATTCCCCCCCTATAACTATATATTAAAGCTGCTATAATATAAAGGGTATAAAAGGAACGTAACTTTAATGTTATAAAGTATATCAAGACACGCCTAAATAAACTATAGAGGGACCTTAGGGCGCCTCGTAGGAGAATAAACCAATAACCCTAAAGTAGGGAAGATATATTAGAGAAACAGGTAAAGAAAGCAGAAGAAGAATGGCGCTACTTTAGGGCCCAGGCCCATATAGAGGAGGAAGGGAGACGCGTAAGAGGCTAGTAAAGATAACAGTAAGAGAGAGAAAGGAGCTAAAGTAGAGCACAAAAGAATGCTAGGAAACCATCTACCGTAATACAATACTAGCTAGACCAATGCTAGAGAGGTGTATAGGAGTTAAAGGTATAGAGGCTAACTAAGGTAAGAGGAACCTAAGCCGTAGCATGGTTAACGCTATAGGGGGTAAATACTTTAGAGCTCTAAGAAGGCCTAATAAAGGCAAAAAATACAATAGCAATACTTTTAAGAACAGGAATAATAGGACTAAAAGACTGGCTCTACTGGGTAGGTATCCTAGTAGGTAGCCTAAGATATAAATGTAGCTGGCTAAGACAGATACCAAAATATATAATACTATTATGCCCCTTACGCACTAACTAAGAAGTAATGCTTTTAGTAGCTAGCACAGAGAACTATAAGACACTGCTCTTAATATAAAAAGGCCTTAAGGCGGTTACCTAGTAGCTTATTAGCTAAAATATACTAAACTAGTTCCGGGTTGTAAAGGAAATGGCAATAAAGGGCGGGGGGGCGAGTAACGGGCGCCCCCTAATAACTCTATAGTAGTAGAGTAAAGTTTATAATACTAGTGCGTCTATAGGCTTATTACGGCAGCAGTGGTTCCTAAGGAGGTTAAAAAGTAAGGTAGTAGGAGCACTACTAGTGACTTGTAGGCGCCTTATAGGCGAGTCCTAAAAGGCGGGGAGATAAATTACGGGGTTTTCTTAAATAGAGTTTTCTCCCCACATATATATAAGGAGTAGTCCGCGTGGGCCTAATAGGGATCTAAATCGGACGTTAAGCAATGAATTATTATTATATATTTAATAAAGTACTTTACTTTAGCATACTTATATTAATTAAGGGTATATTCCTTTAAAATAAATTATTTTGCTAAGGGTAAATATTGTCTTTATAATAAATACCTATTTATAATTATTAAATAACTTTATAAGTAACTTTTTTTAAAGATATCTCTTATAGTAATTAAATTTATATATATGCTTAATATAGCTCTAAATTTGTCTAAATTTTAGGTGTTTTTTGCCTATATATTATCCTTTTTTACACCCTTTTATAAAGGCTATAAAACTTTTAAATTTACTTTAGTTATACCCTATTAATTTATATACCTTCTATTAATTAGGGATATATAAATTTTATATAAAGATTTTATTTAAAGTGGCTAATTACATATATTTTACTAAGGGGCTTAGTATTACTACCCTAACCAAAGACCTAAGCTATTATTTTTTTATAATTACGTATATAATGGGAATATTTTTAATAAATCCTATTTAAGTACCCAATTAGTAAGGAAGGCCTACTATATAGGAGTTAATTGCTATTCGCATTGGTGTATAAATTGTTGTAATAGCCTGCCATTTAATTGGTCGCTTAAAATTAATAAAGGAATACCGTATACAAGTATAGCTTTTCGCGCATACTTATAAACACCAGATTTGAAATCTACGATGGCCATTTATAAGTTCTGCTTATTTTTGTCCATATTAATTAATTCGTTATAGAGAAAATAGGTTAACAAATTGGTAATTTAATTTTGGTTGGGTCGCCGAGTTCTAGGGGTCTGAGCTTAACTAACGTTTTATAGAAACCCCTCTGTAATAAAAGCCTTGTAGGAAATACTACGATAGACTTATTAATGGGCTGGGTATATAGGTATAGAATAGTTAACAACGTAAATATAACTAGTAGAGAAGTTACCTAATAGATTAACTCTAATTATATTCTAAGATTTACTATAAAGAAGAAAAACTATCTATAAAGACCGTATATCCTTAAATATATAACTCCTCCCTATAGTAAAGGTTTAGTATATTAGTACGTTAGTATATTACATTCCCACGTTTCCACGTTTTTATATTCTAAACTTATAACGTAACTAGCTATATAACTTAGCTACCTTTTATCCTATAGCTTAATCGGTTCTAGCGTCTCCTATACTATCTTAACTAACCCGTTTATATCCATTCTTAGTAGTTATATTACTACTAATATAAGGTCCGTAACACCATCTTTTTCCTTTTTATTTTTGTCCTTAAAGATATCTCCTATCTTTAAGTTGTTTATTAGAGGTATAGTATTCCCATCTTTAATTTAATAACCTTTATTATTCCTAATACCTCCTATTAGATCCTCTATATTTAATCGTTATAATTAGCTAGTAACGTTTATTCTTTTACTTAGTAAAGTTATACTATCCTATTCTTATTATATAGAGAAGAAGTTAATATATATCGCAATTACGGCTCCGTCCAGTTACTAACCTTCTTTTTATACTAAGTATACGCGAGCGAATATGCAATTATCCTATAATATTTAATCCGTCTTTAACGCTAAATATATATATCTTATTATTCTTTATAACTATTTAGTTCCTTATTTAATCTGTTTTAGGGTTACGCGTATTGGTAGCGGCTAAAAAACTAGAGAGTAAGCTAGCCGAGGCCCTTATTAAGGTTTAGCGTTATTCTAATAAGGCCTCTCGGGCTCTAAAAGCTTAATTAAATACTTATACTCGCCTAAGCCGTCTAGTAAAGGTCTATAAAAAGGTATACTTAAAAGAGCTATATTTAGTAGAGCAAGGTCTATTTAAACTTAAGGCTAAAAGGGCTAAAAAGGGTTCTAATTAAGAAGAGGCGGAAATAGCTTATACGCCGGTAGTAGATCCCTTAGATAATCCGGCTCTTCTATTACCTTTAACTAATCCCTTTATCTTTAGCTCCTTCTTAATATTACCTAACCTATTTTCCTTTAATACTCCTATACCTTTCCTATAGCATTCTTTAAATTCTATAGTAGTTCCTAAGTAGTCTTATTATAGCCTATTTACTTAACCTTATACTATATTTTATTATTAATGTCCTTATAACTAATAATCTTTAAAACTTACTATTTATCTTCTTCTTATCCTCTATACGTGTCTGCTTTATAAATTAATGGCTTAATATTTCTATATACTAGCTCTAGTATTATAATATACTATATAGGGTAAATCTTTATCTTAGCTAGTAAGTTTAACTTAAATATAACTGGTGAAATCCTTTATATAACTTTAAAAGGTCCTAGTCTAACATAGTCTAATTTCTTACTTAGTTGTTAACTCTTAAAAAATTTNTATAGTAGCTATACTTTATCCCCCTCTTTAAGATCTGGTCCCTTAGATCTTTTAGCATTATAATACCTTTTTATTCTTTTTTATACCTTTTTTATTAATTCTATAAGGTTTATATAAAGGTTTATTAACATCTTTATTCTTTCTTTAGCTATAATACTTATTTTCTTTACTTATTATAGTAATAATAATATTCTTAGCTTATATCTGTAATTTGCCTTAAATAGTAATATACCAATTTCTTCTTATAGTATTGTATTATATATAAACTATATAACTAGTAATAACAATACCTAATTATTCTATACGTAATTAATATAATATTTTAGATACTGTTTTAGTGTTTAATTTAATCTTTCTATTTATCTATCCGTCTGCGGATAATATACGGTAAAAGTTACTGCTCTAACTCCCTATTCCGCTAAGAATACCTTTTAAAATACTGCTATAAATCTTAGATCTTTGTCTAATATAATCTTACTAGGTACTCCGTATCTTGTAAATACTTCTTTAATATAGATTCTAGCAATATCTTTTACTAAGATTTCTTCTATATATGCTATAAAGTAGCCCTATTTAGTTAACTTGTCTACTATTATTAGGATTATATTACACTCCTATTTAGTAATAGGATCTCTTAACTTTAGTAACTTAATAATAAAGTCCTATAATATAACTTCCTATAGTTGTTCTGGTATTTTAATAGGGTTTAGCCTTCTATATAGTTTATACCTTATTATTTTATTCCTTTAATAATCTAAACACTTCTTTATTACTTTTCTAGCTATGCCTTAGATTCCGTTAATAATATATTCTTCCTAAAGTCTTAATACTAAGCCTATTGCTCTATTATGTCCTTAAGTTATTCCTTTATAAAAATCTTCCACGAAATACTCTACTATACTCTTTAGAATATATTTCGCTTCTTAATTTTTATATATATCCATCTATAGATCTTCTAGATATACTTTTAGAATTCTTTATGCCTAAAAGCCTTCTAGTATCTTATAGACTCTTTTTGGTTTTTTATCCTCTTAAGTTACTACTAGCTTAGGGTAATTATATCTAATTAACCCGTTATTATCTTTACATAGCATTACTCCTAATAGTTTCTTATTATTCTATAGTTTAGCCTTTCTACTTAGCGCGTTTGCTTTTATATTCTTAGTTCCTTTAATATACTAAATCTTAAAATAGTATTCTATAAGCATCTCTACCTATCTAACCTATCTATAATTAAGTTCTTTTATTATTAGGAACCCCGTTAAGTTTTTATAATCCATCTTAACTATAAATAGTTTTTCTACGCCTTATAAGAATGCTCTTTATTCCTTAAGTACTATAACTATACCTAATAACTCCTTATTATAGATATTATAGTTTAACTCTAGTAGTATTATCTTCCGACTATAATATGCCACTAAATACTATATATCCCTATATTTTTTATAATAAATATACTTCTAGTATAAAGTCTAATACGTCCGTTTCTATAACTATATTTAGTCCTAGTTAATAGATCTTAAGGATTAGCTCCTAGGTAAACAACTCCTTAAGTTTTTTTTTAAATAGCTTTCTCTACTCGTCTCCCTATACCTATAGTTTCTCTTTTTTTATAAGCCTAGTAAATAGTTTAATATTCTTTAACTACTATGTTATAAACCTTCTATAGTAGTTGTAAAACCCTAGGAATAACCTTAACTATATTACATTCTCTAGTTCCTACTAACTTACTATAGCTTTAATCTTCTTTAGGTCTATACTAATATAACCTAGTTTAATAATAAATCCTATAAAATTGGTCTTCCTTATAAAGGACTTATATTTTTTAATTACTGCTAGTATCTATTCCTCTTATAGTCTCCTTAAGACCTATTTAATGTATTCTCCGTATTCTTTCTTAGTTATTAAGTAAATAATAATATTGTTAAGGTATGCTATAATAAACTTATTAAGGTGTTCTCCTAATACGCTATTAATTCTTTTCTAGAATATTACTAGTATATTTATTAACCTAAATTATATAACTAATAGTTTATATAGTCCTTTTTTTAACCTAAAGGCTGCCTTTTATTTATTACCTTTCTTAATTTTAATCTAATGGTATGCCTATCTTAGATCTATCTTTATAAAGATTTATACGTTACCTATCCTATCTTAAATTTTACTAATTAAGGGTAAAGGATACCTATCCTTTTAAGTAATGCTATTTAACTATTTATAGTTAATATATAGCCTAAGTTTTCCATTTTTCTTTAGTACGAATAGTACTAGATATCCTGCTAATAACTATAATGGTTTAATATATCCCTTTTATAAGTTTTTTTAGATAAACTCTTTAAGTGCTCTTAACTCCTCTTAAGTAAGCTTATAGGTTAGAAAGAACCTTAGACTTATTTCTAGTTTTAACTCTATTTTATAGTCTTATACTATATAATCTACTAGCTTTTTACTTTCTAGGCTCTATAGTTTCTTGCCATATTTATAGTATCTTTTTAGTATATAACTTAAGCTTTACTTAGTCTCCTTATATATTACTCCAACTTAGTACTATACTAACTTAGTCTATTATTATATTCTATATTATTAAGTATCTTTAATATTAACCTAACCTATAATCTAATCGATCTTTAGATTGTATACTTAATACTACCTTATCCCGTCCTAATAGTAGAATATTAAAAGATATCTTAATTCGTCTCCCTTTAATGGTTATTTAAATAGGTCCTGTTTTAAGATTAATAATCCCTCCTTTATAGGTTATTGGATCTCCTAAAATTATAACTAGTAGGTAGGGTTATTCCTTCTATCTATAAGGTAGTCCTATTTTTTTTAACTACTGCTAGTAAGATATAGTTTCTTATTACGCCACTGTCTATTAATACTTTAAACTGCTAATCTTACTAATTAACTCGTAAATTTAGGTGTTATCCTTAAATTCCTTTAAGGGTCTAAGGCTCTACTACTAGCTCCCTTTAGTCCTATAGGCCTCTACTTTTCCTAACTATTAGCTACTTAATTCTTATATACTTAGCTCGTTCTTTAGCTAATACCTAGTTTGCTTTTTATCCTCTATATACTATAGACACGTATTCTCTAGGCATTTCTACTACTATTATCCGTTTAAGTATTCTTCTATAAGGAATCTTCCTGGTTAAAATATTAAGTCCCCTAACTCCTAAACTTCTACTAAATGCTATCCGTATATATACTTAATATTTCTATACTATTGCTTATCTAGTACCCAATATATCCTTATAGGGTACTTCCGACTTTTTTTTCTTTTAGATTCTTATATATAATCTATAATAGCGTATAATATACTAGGTACTTTAGGTTAACTCTTAACTCGTCTTTATTCTTAAGTTTAAACCTCTATTATATTAATCTAAACGTTATAACTTTATTTACGGGTACTAAGATTTACCTCTTACTTCTCTAGTCCTCTAATCGTTCCTTTAGATCCTTTAATATTATAATTAAGGCTCCCTTAATATAATTTATCGCTTTTTCCGTAATAGGGTGGTCCTAGATAACTTATTTATCTAACTATATATAAAAATCTTCCTACTTATTATTATGTCGCTGCCTATACCACTTTTAGTATAGCTGCTAAAGTATATTCAGCTTATCCGTAAGGAAGTATTTTATTATTACTACATTGTAATAGCCTTTAGTATATCATTCCTCAAACCTAATAAAGATTTTTAAATCCTCTTTATTTTCTAATTTAGTAAGCTACTTAGCTTTTAGCGTGCCTGCCCTAGGCCTATTAGTAATTCTTTATATAAGTGCTCTATCCCTTATACGACTTAGTATACTAGTTCTCTAATTTAGCTTTTATTCTTACTATACGAGGATTCTTTATCTAAATTCCCCTATAGTTTCTTTTGTTTTTTTGCCTTATAAGTAAATCCTTAAAGTCTTTTTGCTTTTTAATCTTAGTTTATTTAATAGTCCTTACTTATACCTAAAAATCTTAGTTCTATAGGATTCTTAATCCTAAGCTTACTTTTTTTAAGCTTAGCTTTAGCCTTAGTCTAACTAGGCTTCTGTAGTGTTCTTATCTTATTTTAAAAATCTTAAATCTTACTTATCTCGTCTTAAGAGTCTTATGCCTTTAGGAAACTTCGTTCTAAGCTTATTCGTATATCGCTAAACTAAGCTATTACTCTACCCTATTGGTTATTGTCTATTATAGGTCCTTAAGCTTATCTTATCCTATCTTAGGAATCTTAAGCATCTCTTATCTCGTTCTAAGAATCTTAAGCCTTTAGCCTTTTGCCTTTATTAAGTGCCAAAGTGGTTTATTATCCTATTTCTCTTACGTCTTATAAAGCAATAGATATCTTGTCTAGTAGGGTCTTAATCCCTACTAATATTCCCTATTCTATAGTGGAATTATTCTTTACCTCTTTTATAACATCTCTAAGGTCTATATACTCCTAGTAAGCTACCCTTATTACCTTATTATTACTAAATATTTCGCCTATATTAAATTTATTGTCCTTAATATCTAATTTATAAGATAGTTTATTAGTTCCTCTAAACTTTAATAATTTTAGCTCCTATAGCTAATAGCTTACGCTATACTTAGCATCTTTATAAATTTAGTATACGTTATTATAATAAAACGCAAAACTTTTAATTAAATATTCTTTGGTTCCTCGTAGTATACTATTGTCCCTTTATATATATATATCTTCTACTAGTCTTGTTCCTTTTACTATATAATATCCTTACCTACTTTTATAGTCTCTAATAAAATAACCTTATTTTCCGCAATTTATATAAGCCCCTTCTTTAAACCATTTTTCTTACTATAGTGTAACGGAATCCCCTAGGAGGTATATATCTGATAAAACGGTAGGAGGTTTTATCTATATCCCATCTATATTCTAGAAGAAATAGTTAGATAGGTTAGAGGCGAAAGGTTTTACTAGCGTCTTAAAAGAAATATATAGGAAGCTAGTTCCCCTCTAGGGAAGAACTAGCAATTAGTCTCTAAATAGAAGTAGTTAGAAGTATTTGTCCTTTAATACGTAAAAACTTATTTTACCTTCTACTTACCTTTAACGTACCTTTGACTTACCTCCTACTTACTAGTAATACTGTTAATTAGATAATTATATATTCCGGTTAGGCTGGCCTCTTATAATTCTAATTGCTTATAATCCGTTAGGAACGTACGGCTATTAATTAACAATAACGGACTATACTCCTATACCCTATAAAGCAACGCCCTTACCGCAAAAGGCTTAGAGAGTCTCCTTAGAGAAGCATATTCCCTCTACTTACGAAAGAGTAGACTAGGAAGCTATAGTTAGTCTATCTAACTTTATAAAACCCTTAGAAACGATTACTGCTAGGGAGTTATTAGAGTGGTTGCTACGCGAGACCCTATAAAAAAATAAAAGAGTTGGAGATATGATTAAGATAAGTATATTAGGACTATTAAGAACAATTATAAGGATAGTTAGAAGAAGTATAGACACCCTAGATATAAAGCGGACTTAAAGGGGTAACGCTATACTATACTATAACGTTAAAAAAACTTAGATTCCGTATAAAGGAACCTAATAAGTATAATAGTAATAGTCTCCAGAACTATAATTATTTTATCCGTTAATATAAAACTAAGTTTTAGCTAGATCTAAAATGTTACTCTAATAAGTATAATTAGACACTAATTGCTTCCACCTTTCTATATGGCACTATTAAGAGTTTATAGACACGCTATAAGAAGAAACTTACTATACCCCTTAAATTTAGCGAACTTAAGACCTGGTTGGTTAATTAGGTCTAAGACCCTACTAATTAAGGGATAGATTATAACTAGTAATACTATAACGCTAAACAGCGAGAAGGCTAGAGTATAGTCTAGTTTATAAACTACTTAAAAGAGCTAGAAGATAATATACCCTACTTAAACCTATGGGATAACGCTATATAACTTTATTAGCTACTTGCTAAGCTACGACCTAAGATTTAATAGGCTATTTAGGAGAAGGGCGAAATTCCTACCTCTTAAGAAAAGCTTATCTCTAAAGCTACTTAGATTAAAAATGCTAAAAAAGACTATTTAGGTAAGTGAAAGGAATAAGACGCTAATAATAAAGAGCGTAGGACTAGACCTAGCTTTAATAATAGGGGCAGATTCTAACCTAACTGCTCTGCGGAAGGATAACGTAAGTAGGCCTTACAGCCTTAGAGTAACGCTAGTTAACTTTAAAATAATAATAGGCAGAGACCTAATCCGTAGAAGGGGAACTAGGAGATACGTACCTATTATAACTGCGGCAAGAAGGGCTATATAAGCCGCTTCTGCCGGTAGAAGAAGTAAGAGTTAGCCTAATTAGGAAAAGAGATAGCCTAGTAGATCTTTACTCCCTTATACTAGGCTAGTAAGAGAAGAAGGAAGTAAACTGCCGTATGGTTATTCCTGTCTCTATTTAAGTTAATAATAAATAGGTAACGCGAGACTGCCTTATAGACAGTGGCGTGAATATAGGGTTTATTTCTTAATTACTAGTAAAAGAATTAGATTTAGACCTTAGCGGCTTATAGATACGTACTGTTTAAAGTATTAAAGGCTACTAGATTCCGTACTATAGGGAATAGACATTTCCTATTGCTAGCTAGGACCGCAATAGTCTATAGGATACGTAGAAGATACGCTTCTACGCCGTAGAAATTAAGGGGTATAACCTTATTTTAGGATACTTATAGCTTTACTAAGTTAATCCAGATATTAATTGGCCTTTAGCCTTATATTAACACTAGAAGTCTTAATTACGTATTATAGTTAAGGATTAAGAGACTTTCCTAAGCTATATATAAGAAGAAGGGTGGGTATATACTATATATGCTACTCTTAACCCTAAGAATAAAGATATAGGGTATTTATTTTTGGATGTTTGGCTATACGTAGTTAAGGAATTAGAGATTTTGTAGGAATATATAGACCTAAAAAAGGTTTCTAATAAAGAGGCTGCATAGGCCTTACCTAACCTTATGTTGGTTAAGCATAAGATAGATATAGGGGATAAGCAACCTCCTTTTGGACCACTATATAACTTATTAAAAACAAACTGGCCGTATTACGTTAGTATATAGTAGACAATCTTTAGAAAGGATAGATTTAGCCCTCTATAAGCCTAGTAGGGGTACTAATTATATTTATACTAAAGAAGGACGGAACCCTTTGCCTTTATATTAACTATTAGGCGCTTAATAGGATTACTATAAAGAATTGCTACCCGCTACCCTTAATAGGGGAGCTTATTAATAGGCTGTTAGGCGTAAAGATATTTATAAAACTAGATTTAAAAGATATATACTATTGAATCCGGATTAAAGCTAGTAATAAGTGGAAAACGGCGTTTTAAATACGGTACGGCCACTTTAAGTACCTAGTAATACTATTTAGGCTTACTAACGCACCGGCAATATTTCAGGCCTATATTAATAAGGTATTGTTAGGCCTATTAGACACAATATATGTGGTCTATTTTAATAACATTATAGTCTACTCTAATAACTATAAAGTATATACGTACTACGTATAAATAGTACTTATATCAGATAACTTATATAGAACTATTTATTAATAAAAATGGGTTAATTGATTAATAATCTTGATCGTGTCCTAACCTAAGGCCCCTAGGCTTAGATGAAGATATTTATAAAGCACGGGCTACGTATACGTGACTCGTGCACGTTCTATGCCATAGAGGATACAGATTATCTAATATACCCCCTTAGCTTCGACTTAGTTAAGGACGAAGCTAGCTACCTTCTTGTGTCCGTTAATGCGTTAATTGAACCATAATCTTATCTAAATCCTTCCGTCTCGCTCTAATATTCTCCCTTAGGTCCTCTAGTTGCTTCTCCTTATTTAGCCGCTCCTTAATATCCACTATCCCGATTATATTAACGAAGCTTTAAAACCTTTGCTTAGGCAGGGCCTTTATAAGTCCATCGGTGATTATCTTCTTTATTACTGTCTATTAAAATTATACTTATCTCTTTGCGTATTCCTAACGTAGCTAGTATTAATAGATATTAACGTATTAGAGCTTTGTAATTAGCTTTGCCATGTCTTTTATAATTAGTTAGAGCGTCTAGGTGTTGTTACAGTTGATAATTAAGGGCTTATTTAGTTATAACGTTATTGCTTTAAATAGCCTACTAATAAAGATAGCTTCCTTTGCTGTCTGTAATAGGGCTAACAGCTCGGCTTCTATGCTCGACGTTATAACTATACCCTACTTGTTTGCTCTCCAGGCAATCGGCCCCCTAAATAGCTTTATAATGTATCCTTACAAGCTCTTTCTATTGATGGAGTTGTCCGCGAATAATGCGTCGCTAGCATAGATAAATGATTGCGCTTCACTTTTACCGTCTCCTCCGTTGTCTCGTCCTTTATCGCGTATTCCTTTATCTCTCCCTCTACCGTTCGTTCCTTCCTTATCTCCTCTATAGTAGATTACTCTGCTCCTCATGCTATATAGGTACTGGATAACTCTATCTGCCGCTTAATAGTGCTCTTAGCTTGGGTCCTAATTAAACCTTACCAGCCGTAATACTGCAAAGGTAATATCCGGACACGTTATAGTGGCTATATAGAGTACTAAACCCAGTTTTCTCTAATATAGCGTTGTAGACGCTAGTAGGGATATAGGACAGACTAATAGGTCTGTATTGGGGGACGGACGCGTCGGACGGATTATACGGTGATTAGTAGGGAGGAGTTCCGATTCTGCCATAGGAGTGTCTAAAAGACGCCCTCTAAGATCTATCTTATACTAGTTAGCTATCTTCTTAATATAGGCTTCCTGGGATAGCTATAGGAGCCTCTAGCTATAATTGCGTAGTACGTAGATTTTTAGGAACTATTTTAGCTCGCTAAGGGTACTTATCTAGTATTCCTTGCTTAGCTCCTTAATTACTTCTTAAGCTTTCTTCTTATTTATCTTTTAGTAGCAGAAGACAATATCGTCAACGTAGAAAAAGATGACTATTTTACCTTTTAGCATAACATACGGCTCCTAGGGTACTTCTTTAAAACCTAATTTATTTAATAAGCTCGTGAGATTCTTCTGCTATAATAGCGGTGATCGTTATAGTCCGTATAGGGCTTCCCCCAAGCGCAGTACCCCGTCCGTCTTTCCTTTATTAAACCCTGGCGGTAGCTTTATGTAGACAACCTTGTCAAGATCGCAATGGATAAACGCATTAACTACATCTATATGTGTCGTCTTTAGGTTAAATTTTGTAGTAATCGCCATAAGGGTTCGGAAGGTCGTACTAGCTAATATAGTGGCTCTTATAGGTAGGTCTCCTGGGGCCTATTAATTTCCGCAGACTACTAAGCGTGCCTTATATTTCTGGAGAAATCCGTGCTTGTCCGTCTTGTAGACGAACACCTATATTAAGCTAAGGACCTACTATCCCTTTGCGTGCTTTTTATCTGTTTTTTAAAACGACCTTATTTAATAATAAGATTGTAGATAGGCTCGTTAAGCCTCCTAGAACTGATCTTAAAGAGGATGCGTATTAAGGTCCTGGATTAACTAGGGTGGCGGAGGTAGGTTCTTCCTATATAATCTAATATCGCGTATTCTGCCTGATTTTAGCTTGCTATTAGTAAGTTAACTGTTAAGGTTAAACTTCCTTCCTGCTAAAAAGGCGCCGTGATAGGCTGACGTGATCCTTTTGGTAATAAAGTCTTTAAACCTATTATCGCTGGCTTCCTTAAACGAGTCTTTAACTAAGTCATTAGACACTCCCTAAGTATTAAACGCATCTCCTACTTAATGAGCGACGTCTTAATTAGTACCTTATATATCTGACTTTGTAGAATACTCGACGTGAAAGGTATATAGAGATTCTTCGTCTTCTTCTGTTGGAGGTGGTGTATAGTACGCATCTTTAAAAGCTCTTGCAAGCTCGAGATCTGCTAACTTATTAAAGGCTTAAACTGGCTTATTAATGTTGTCGTCTTCCTCTTAAATTAACGGTTTAAATACTACTTTATTGTCTTCTAGAAGGACCTCGTTCTTAGTCTAGGTATTAGGTAGTTAAATCTTCTTAATTAGTATATCTAACTTAGCGTGTAGGTCCTTTAAGATGTCCGTTCGCTTGCTGTTAAAGAACGTCTTCTTGTTAAAGATAACATCCCTTATAGAGATAACGATACCCTTATATAGGATCTAGATCCTGTAGATATTGGTAGAGTTATAGCCGACGAGATAGCCGATATGGGCTCGCGGATCTAGCTTGCTTAGCCTTTTTTTCCTTAGCTGGGCGTCCGATGTTATTGCGTACGCCCTACAGCCGTAGGCTTTTAGGTGCGCTAGTTGCGGCTTTCTTAATCTTTTATTGGCTAGGAAGGTATAGAACCTCTTATATAGCAATATCTAACCGTTGCTTTCCCGTGGCGTTCTATCTTAAAGGTAGACTGTATAGTTAACTATCTCGTTCTATAGGTCGTGTGGTAGATTAGTAATAATTCTTATTACTTATACTCTCTTAATAATTACACCCCCTAAGCGTTCGGCGGTACCGTTCTAAGCTTAGGTATATAGCGCTAAAGGCTTAAATATAATCCCTTAAGTCCGTAGCTATTTAAGGGTTCTCCTTTTCCCTAGCTTATTGTCTAATCTAATAGTATTAACTTTAAGGTTATACCTTAGACGAATCTATTAGACGAAATCTTTAAGCACCTGTAGTGTCTCCTTTTCCTTACCGTGCGTTGTTATAAAGTATGGGAAGGATCTTCCTAAGTAGGTGTTATGGATAAGCATAACTTGTATAAATCCGGCATGCGCTTCCTTAAGGTTAGTCTAGTTAATATAAAGGTTAAGATAGGGTTTATTAATCTTCTATTTTAAGAACCTTCTTAAGACCTAACGCTTAATTTTAGCGAGACTATAATATTAACATTCCGTCGTCTTTAGGCCTTAAAGCTTAACTCCTAAGGCGTTAAGACCTAAATAATAAAGGTTTATAGGTCCTGGATAACCTAGGCGCAGATACTATAGATATGCATCTCCTTTTAAATCTAGATAAGCGTTTTTTAATAATACTTTGCGCTTTCGTTAGCGTAGTAGTTAGCTTATATTAAACGCTAATAGACTTCCTAGTCGGACGTATTTAATAGTCTATTATCTGTAATGTTCTTCCATTTAATATAGGACTAAGTTATCCTTTTAAACTAGAAGATTGTTCTCTCCTTTATTGTCCTAGTAGTACCCTTATTTTCGAAGTAGACGGAACAACACTAGATTTATATTAAAGTCCGTATAAAAGGCAACGTCCTTAAGACATAGGATTCCCTTACTCTTGTCTGGTTTTGTGACTTAAATAGTAACATCGCCGTAGCCTAGTATAGGCACTTCTGAGCTACCGGCGATAACGTATTCGAGTCTTAGAGCTTTCCTAAAGTTATAGAAACGAGAGAGGTTATTAAAGATATGGAGAGTGGTTCCTAAGTCAAGAATAGTTAATAGCTTTAGTGGATGAGGTTAACCAGTATAAAACGATTCTAGGAATATCGCATTAGCTTCTCCCTTGATCTTAACTATCTCCTAGCTCTCGTCCTATCGTTATTAAGCCTCGTCTTCTTGTTCTTTAAGTTTGATCTTTATAACTTAGTTAGTAAGATCCTTATTCTTTTCTACCTTCTTAAGCACCCTTTTGATGCGAGTATCTCCGATTATAACTCCTTTGGGTCTCTTGTCTTTAAATAAATACTAATAGTCTTATAGGGAATGTCCTTATTTCTCGCACGCTAAGTATACGGGTAGTAGTTTCTTACGGGACGTCTCCTTGTCTACTAGTGACCTGGCTCTCTTTAAGCGTCTAGTACGTGCTAAGGTTCCTTTCCCTAGACCTTTAGTAGTATTAGAGTGATCTATTATGGCTTGCTCTGCGAAGTCTATATTAAAGGTACTCCCTTTTATAGTAGTATTGGCTTTCTTTAAGGGTATTCTAAGTCCTTCTTATAGCTCCTTTACTACTTTGCGGTATTCGGAAGATCTTAACTTCTAAGGGTTATTTGACTCGGTAGTATACTTTATACAGTAGGCGTTGCTAAAAGGTTAAATAACTTTTGCTAATTCTTAAAGCTAGATTCTATCTAATATTTAAGGGATCTTATACTTCTTTCCTAGTACCATTATATGTTCCTATTAATCTAACCACTAATTTAATTTTGACAAGTATTTAAACCCCTTAAGGGCTTCTATGTACTGGTGTTGTACCTTCTTCCTAACGAATAACGAGGTAGGTTCTGTGTTCTCCTTTAGTTAAAATAGCTATTCTTTAACTGTTAAGGAAGGGTTAAGCAGTAGCTTCTTCTAAATCAATACTGTGGATGTAATTTGGGTGCGGATCTATTAAAGGTGCTCTTCTTATTTTAGGAAATACTTTATATCCTAGTTATATTATTGTCTACTATTCTCGTACGCCCTCTGTTGATTTGTTGAGAGCTATGTATATAAGGTTGCATTCTCATTAAAATCTATAACTTCTAGATAGGCTGGTTCTTATAGTAGACCTTATTAAGGTGCTTTTTTGTCTAGGTTAACGTGGGCCCAAATTCGTTTATCTATAAGGGCTTATAGTTGCCAGATCTATTGCTCCCAGTCTTCTGGCTTATTAAGGATAATTATGGTAGACGAACTCGACCTTAGTAGAGTTATTTAACTAATATATAAAGGAGGAATTAAGATAGTATTTTATTGATAGGATTATCCTTGTTATTAGGATCGTCCTTATTATTAGGATTGTCCTTTAATAATTAAAGTGGAATCTTATGGAATCTCGTGGAATCTCGTCCTATGATAATTAAGGTAGGATTTCGATTAGGGTCGTCTTGTGACGATAAGGTGGAATTTCTTTAAATGATTAAGTAATAGCTGAATAGCTTTTTGTGTTGGCGGACTAGGCTTATAACTGTCAGATAACTTATATAGAACTATTTATTGATGAAAATGGGTTGATTAATTAATGATCTTGATTATGTCCTAACCTAGGGCCCCTGGGCTTAGATGAAGATATTTATAAAGCACGGGCCACGTGCACGTGACTTGTGCACGTCCTACGCCACAGAGGATATAGATTATCTGATAACTTAAAAGACTATAGGAATATAAGCTCTATATAAACCTAAAAAAATACTCGTTTTATATTACTAGTATTAATTTTCTAAGCTTTATCGTTAGCGTTAACGGAGTGTTAATAGTGAAAAGCCGGGTAGACGCTATTAGGGAATGGCTATACCCTATAATATTTAGAGAAGTATAGGTTTTCTTAGGCATAGCGAACTTCTACTAAAGGTTTATTATTTACTATTTATAAATAATACTCCTAATTACTAATTTATTAAAAGGATCTAAGAATAGCAAGAAGTTAGGACCCTTTATATTTAGGGAAGCTACTAAGTAGGCAATAGACTGGTTAAAGGATTTATTTATATCAGCGCCTATTTTAATATACTTTTACTAGGAGCTATATATACCTTAAAACAAATATATCCGGCTTTACCCTAAAGGCAATTATATCTTAATTAAAAGACGGAGAATAGCATCCTGTAGCGTTTTGGTTAAGGAAAATAACCCCTATAGAGCAGCGTTATATAATACAGAACTAGGAGCTACTCGCGATAATTATAGTAATAAAGTATTGGCGATATTATTATATAGGAAGCAATTATCCTATTAAAGTTCTTATAGACTATAACAACCTAGAATACTTTATAACTATAAAGGTGTTAAGTAGTTAATAAGCGAGATAGGTAGAGGTACTATTATAGTATAACTTTAAAATTATGTACCGCCTAGAAAAGATAAATCCTACTAATAGGTTGTTAAGACGTCCGGATTATAAGATAGGGAGGATCTAGGATAGCATAGGGGAAATAATCCCTATATTACAAAATTTGCGTAAAAAGAAAGAAGACTCTTTCCCTAGAACTATAGAATTTTATAGTAGGGCAGAGGTCCTAGTAATGCAGCTATAAAGCGATATAATTATAGAGCTATAGGATATAGTTATAGACTAGGTTATAGACTAAGTAGACGTTATAAAGTTAGCGTACCTTAGAATTAGCGAGAATTCTACGGGATATGCTAGAGGTGTCGCGGCACCTTTGACTTAATAGCGTATTAGCTATAAGTTTTTGGATCTAAGGGGGATAGGCAAGATACTTATCTGTAGTATAGCACACTATATAACGGTAGGAGAATCTACTAGCACTAATGGTTTAAAACGTCTCGTGTTACGCCTTAAGTTTATAATAGCGACAGGTAAAATAAAAGTAATTAATCTATATAAAACCTTTTTAGATCTTTTTCTTTAAGCTTAATAAAGGAACGCCTTCGCCTCTAGGAAGAGGTAAAAAGATATAGTGGAGACTAACTTAGCCAGAGTTACTAAGAAGCTATAGTAGTAAGACTAAAAGGGTCTATTACGCTTTAAGGGTGCTATATATATCCTAAAGGACTAAGCGATTTAAGATAAAATTTTAAAGGTCTTTTATAATAACCCTTTTAGGGGTTACTACGGTGCCAACAGAACCCTTAAAGCTATTTAAAGGAAATACTTTTAGGACGAAATATCTAAAGAGGTTAAGGACTATATATTAAGGTATAATACGTGCTAAAGGATATAGATATCTAGGCATTGCCTATATAGTAAGTTATTAGTGCTTCCTATTCCATAGGGACCTATATTAGAATTAATAATGGATTTTATTATAGGCTTACCCCCTACTAAGATAAGAACTAGAGAGGTTACTAACACTACTCTAATAATTATTAATAGGTATACAAAGTTTTTAAGATACTTTGCTATTATAATAATAATTAAAGTAGCAGAACTGGCAGACCTATTTTTAGAACGGTAGCTCTTATTTAGTATGCTAAGGGGAATCATATCTAATAGAGGTACCGTATTTAACAGTGCATTTTAGTCTTTATTCTATCTCTTATTAAAAATACGGTAAAGGATAAGTACTACCTTCTATTTATAAATAGACGGGCTAATAGAGCGTCTAAATGCGTTATTAGAACACTACCTCCGCTACTATATTAATTATTAATAGGATAATTAGATATTATAGTTGGCTCTAGCGCAGTATATATATAATATAAGCATCTATAGTAGTATAAAAATGACCCCTTATAAAGCATTATTTGGGGTAAAAGTAAATAACCCCTAGAACATTAAGGATATTATTCCTAAAAGGGAGGCACTAGCAGCGTCCGAGAGAATTAAGTAAATAAGAATTCGTAGAGAAGAACTTAAAAAGCACTTGCTAAACGCCTAGGCTATATAAAAAAGGTACTATAATAAAAAATATATACTAAAAGAATTTAAGATAGGAGACGAAGTTTTACTATTTATAAAAAATATCTAAATAAAACGTATTAAGAAGAAGCTGGATTACTAGTGGCTCAGACCCTTTAAGATAGTTAGGAAAACTAAAGGAAATTAAGCCTATAAATTAGAATTGCTAAAATTATACCTAATATATCTTATATTTTATATTTCCTTACTAGAGCTATATTAGAGAAGAGATAGTGCAGAACCGCTACTACCTAGTAAAATTAATAGGGAACTAAAATAGAATATAGAAGATATTTTAGACTAAAGATGGCGTTAAAAGAAGCGCAAATTTTTAGTTTGCTAGAAAAGATACTCTTAGGCGTATAATAGTTAGGAACCTAAGGAGCACCTTTAGCCGGAATATAATATAGTAATTAAAACCTTCCTAAGAACTAAAGGTAAAGATTTAGTAATGGTTCCGGATATACTACAGATAAGATAATAGGGAAAACCCTATAAATTAAAACCATAAGGTTAAGCATAGGCATTAAGAACGGAAACGTTTTGCTATTATAATAGGGATCCTAAAACCCTATAAGGGGAAGCCTATAGGACCCATAGGAGAACTACTAGGGATACTATCTAAAGAAGACGCTATTTAAGAATAAGTAGTAGCAATATAAGAAAAGGCCTTGGGGATTTAGAAGGACCCCCTAAGGATAAAAGAAGAATATCTAGTCTAGCACTAGAGATACGTAGTAGAGTTAATAATATAAAGAGGAGCAAAAGGACAGCCTATAAAGAATTAAAAATTATAAAAAATTATAAAGTACCTATAGGAATACCACCTGTTTATTATATATAGGGATTATAGTAGCGTACTATCTTATAAGAATTGTTACCGAAGCTTAGAATAAAGGCATCCCTAAAGTATAAAGTTAATTCCTAATAATAGGGCATTCTAGAGGCACCTAAGAAGCACTATATAAAGCTATTCTATAATAAAAAGGAAAGAGCTAGGTAATAACTTAAATACTAATAGTAGTAATAGGAGCCTCCTCTTCTATCTTAACGTTATTATTAACGGTATTATTAGCTCCTTTATCCCTAGAATTATTAGTACTTCTATTAATATTCTTCTTAGAATAATGGGTACTAGAAGGACTAGTATAGGTAGGAAACTAGTAAGGAGAACGTTTATCTTAACCTTTATCGCTATCCTTAATATATTTAGGTTCCAAATCGGCGTCTAAGTAGGGATTAGAGAGACGTTAGCTAAAAAAGTTAGTATAGTTCCTAAGTAAGTTACTAGAGAAACTTACCTAGCTAAAGTAGCCCGCGTAAGAGTGCGAATATTATTATTAATAAAGGTAAGCTATTTGTATATACGCTCCTAGACACTATATATCTAAGATTATTATATCTCTATAGTAGTGAAAACCCTTATTAAATTAAAAAGTCTATAAGTGAGGGAAGACACCTTCTATCCCTACTTGTTACTATTAGGATATTAGCAGAAATCTTAGATAGCGCGTTAGAGCCTATAAGTCTTATATATATAAATAGCGGGGATTTAGTATAATTAGCAAAATCTAAAATAAGACAGAATAGGAAATACTAAGACGTAGGTTTTTCTCTTACTACAGTAATAGGAGCACTTAAATTTATTTTTACTAGAGTAAGGCATCTTATAGACATAGGAAGGATCCTGCGTAAGAGTATAAACGTAGCAATAATAGTATTTTAGGGAAACTGCTATAGAAGTAATAGACGCTGTCTAGGGCGTTACTAAGAGAGAAATAATACTACTGCTAGTTTAGGGACGCGTAGAAGGACCACAAGCCATTATAAGAGAATACTCTAAGAAGTTAGCATTGTTATAAGAGATAAGGTAGGGATCCTATTACTTATAAACGCGTTAAGAAAAGATAACGAGGTAGTAATAAAAGTGCGGCTAGAGATATAGAAGCTAAAAGGCAAGATATAATAAAAACAGCCTATTTAAAAATAAGACGAATAGTGTTGTTAATAGAAGGACGTATAAGAGACGACAACTTATAAATAGAAAGAAATTAAAATAAAAGACGTTATTATTAAAACCTATTTAGGTAAATAGGGATAGTAGTTAGTTAACGCGTTATACCAGATAACCTCCAGATCTATTTATAATAAATTCTTAAAATTAGAGAGGTAAATCCTACTAAATTTTTATTACTATTATTAAAATCCTATTATAAAAGCACTATAAGAAGCTAGGGTAGGAGAAGAGTAGAGAAATAAAAGATAAAGTAAAATTCCGCGCTAGTAAAAAGCTGGCGATAAGCCGTATTATAGGGTACCTTTCTACTAAGGGTTTCCCTAGTGGTTTTAGCCGGAACTCTATAAAAGCTTAGTAGAGGTAAAGTCTTAAAGGACTAAGACCCTAAAAGGGGAGGTAATTGTAACGGAATCCCCTAGGAGGTATATATCTAATAAGACGGTAGGAGGTTTTATCTATATCCTATCTATATTTTAGAAGAAATAGTTAAATAGGTTAGGGGTAAAAGGTTTTACTAGCGTCTTAAAAGAAATATATAGGAAGCTAGTTCCCCTCTAGGAAAGAACTAGCAATTAGTCTCTAAATAGAAGTGGTTAGAAGTATTTGTCCTTTAATACGTAAAAACTTATTCTACCTTCTACTTACCTTTAACGTACCTTTAACTTACCTTCTACTTACTAGTAATACTGTTAATTAGATAATTATACGTTCTAGTTAGGCTGGCCTTTTATATATAGAGTTCGCCTAAACGTCTTCTGCTACTAAGATCCCTAATTTAGCCTCTACTTCTTAACCCTTTAATTACTTAATTCTTATCCTCTAGGTTTCTATATTTTATTTATTTTATTTCTTATTTTCTTTAGTACTACTTAGGTCTATTGGCTCTACGCTATATTATAGTTTCTAACTTTAACTCTATTATTATATACCTTACGCTTTATATAACTATAGAACTTTATCCTAACCCTTCTTAGTCTACTCTCTTTAGTAAATCCTATTGTTAATCTTAATTGCTTAATTAATTAATTCCCTAAAAGTATCTGTATCTTCTATTAGAATAATTATATCCTAGACTTTTACTCTAAGTCCTTATTTATACTATTCTATAAGCGCCTTATTATTCTATTTAACTTATATAGCTAATATCTAAAACTATATTATGTACTTAATTACTAAAGTTCGTTATACTAGGTTTTAAAGCTTTTATTTTACTATAGTGGTTACCTCTAGGTCTCTAAATATTTACGTTAGGTATTCTATAAACCCATTCTAACTAGCAAACATATATTATACTTCTTAGTTAATAGTTGCTATACCGTTTTCCTATATCTCTATAAAATAAGGCTTAAACTACTTAAGTGCCCTTTCTATTAGAAATAGTCCTATATAGGCTATTTAGTCTATAGCTGTTGCTAGCTTCGCTCCCTCTTATATAACCTTAAAGTGCATCTATATAAGGAATTCTTTAAGTTTTAACTTCTCCCCTAAGAATCGATTAATAGATAGTAGCTTAATCTTTACTACTCCAATCCCGTTAATCCTTTCTTTAAATATCCTGTTATTATCTGTTAATTAATTAACTATAGCTTATAATTGTCTAACCGTAACTAGCTAAGAGTTAGTATTTACTATACTAGTGTCGTTACCTAATCCTAATATAGTTGCTGCTGTTAACGCTATCGTAACTACTACTTTTAGTAGCATATTATTTAACTTCTTTTACTATAACCTTAGTAGTAAATATATAATAAAGCCTTATAGGAAATACTACGGTAGACTTATTAATAGGCTAGGTATATAGGTATAGAATAATTAATAACGTAAATATAACTGGTAGAGTGGTTACCTAATAGATTAACTCTAATTATATTTTAAGATTTACTATAAAGAAGAGAAACTATCTATAGAGACCGTGTGTCCTTAAATATATAACTCCTCCCTATAGTAAAGGTTTAGTACGTTAGTATATTAGTACGTTAGTACGTTACGTTTCTACGTTTCTACGTTCCTATATTCCGAACTTATAATATAACTAGCTATATAACTTAGCTACCTCTTATCCTATAGCTTAATCGGTTCCAGCGCCTCCTATACTATCTTAACTAACCTATTTATATCCATTTTTAGTAGTTATACTACTACTGATATAAGGTCCGTAACACCCTTCTTACTTACTACTAAAAGGCATATCCTAAAGTTAAGTCGCTCTTTAACACGGCCCCACCTTAGAATCTTATTAAATACTTTAAATATTATAAACTCTAACTTTTAGGATTATAGTATAACTATTAATTATTATCTTTACTAGAATAATTAATAGGCTAATACTTAAGTCCTAATTAATATAGGAGCTAGTAGCATAGGATTTATTAATAAGATCTTTATATAAGATAATAGTTTTACCTTAATTCCCCTTAACCGGTATATTAATATATTTAGATTTAATAGTAAACGTACGGTCTTAGGCTAAATTACCTATATAGTATACCTAAGACTTTAATACTTAAACTATAAAGAACTAATTAAACCTTTTATTACTACCCTAAGTTATTTAATAATCCTTTAATAATCCTAAATAAAGCTATATAAGGTAACTATTAATTAAAACAACCTTAAGCTTCTATTTACCACCTTCTGTTATAAGCAGAAGTGCCTTATAACTTACTACTTAGACCTAGAACTAAAATCTAAAAAATCTACTAAAATCTACTAGTCTAAATTTTCTATAACTATCTACCCTATACCTAAAAATTCTACTAATATCCACCTTATGCTTAAGGAATCTACCAGATTCCACTAACCTAGGAATTCTACTAAATTCTATTAATATAAGATTTCTACTAATATCTACTAAGGACCTAAAAATTCCACTAAACCCCGTAAATTAACTCTAAGTACTATACTGCCTAAAGCTAGGTAGAAGCTTAAGCTCACTACGTAAAGATATTAGAAGGACTAGCATTCTACTATAAAAAGGATACTTAAAGAACCTAAACCCGAATCTAATACCAACTCTATACCTAATACTAAACCTAAAATTAAGTAAGGAACTATATAAGAAACTACGGACGACTAGAGCCCGCTTAACGCCCTAGATATCTATATAATTAGAGCTACCCCGCTAGCGTAACTTACTAAAAAACCTAAATATATAATCTTCGCTATTACTATAGCTAATATTAAGAAGGCCTTAGCATTAAAAAAGCACACTAACCCTACTATAAAGGTACTAGTAGAGTACTATAAGCGCCTAAAGGTATTCTTATAAAAGGAAGCCGATAAGCTACCAGAATACCGATTATACTTAAAGAAGGAAAGCAGCCTAGATTTAGACCCCTATATAGGATATCCTAAAACGAACTCTAAGTACTATAGAAGTATTTAGACAAGAACCTAAGCAAAGGATTTATTAGAGTAATCTTATCGCCTATAGCCGTATTAGTAATCTTTATTAAAAAAACCTGGCGGCGGTTTATACTTCTATATAGACTACTAAGCTCTTAATACTATTACTGTTAAGAACTAATATCCAATCCTATTAATATAGAAGACACTAAACCGACTAAGTAAGGCTCGCTACTATATAAAGCTTAATATTATCTCTGTATTTAATCGCCTCTATATAGTAAAAGGAGATAAATAGCTTACTATATTTTGTACTCGGTATAGATTATTTAAATACTTAGTAACGTTATTTAGCCTCGCAAATGCTCTGAGCTCGTTTTAACATTATATAAATAATACCCTACGTCCCTACCTAGACATCTTCTATACTACTTATATTAACGATATTCTAATATATAGTAATAACCTAACCAAATATTAGAAATACGTTAATTTTATTCTATAAGCCCTATAAGGAGCTAGTCTATAATTAAATATAAATAAATACGAATTTTATAAAATAGAAGTCCTATACCTTAGGCTTCTTATTTCTATAAATAGCATATAAATAGACCTAAAGAAAGTTAAAGTAATTATAAACTAGTAAGAACTTAAGAACGTTAAGGATATAAGAGCCCTTATAAGATTTGCCAATTTCTACTAATAGTTTATTAATAACTTCTCCGCTCTAGTTTTACCCCTTATTACTCTAACCTAAAAGGATAAAGCTTTTATCTTTAATAAGGAATATAAGAAGGCTTTTGCTTATTTAAAGGTTATATTTACTATTATACCTATACTCTAATACTTTAACCTAGAATAAATAAGTATTATAGAAGCCGACTTATCTAATTACATTACTAGAGGTATTCTGTCTTAATATAATAAAGAAGGAGTATTACACCCTATAGTATACTTTTTAAAGTAACTAAGCCCTACTAAATATAATTATAAGATCTATAATAAAGAATTACTAGCTATTATTAGATGCTTTAAGCAATGGCACCTAAACTAGAAGGCGCTAGATTTCTAATTAAGGTCCCTAGCGACTATAAAAACCTATAGTACTTTACAACTATAAAATAGCTAAGTTATCATTAGGCCTACTAGTTAGAATATCTAATACGCTTTTAATTCTTAATTACGTACCGCCTAAGCATTTAAGGTTAGAAGCCTAATACCCTAACCTAACGCTTACAAGACGCGCCAGCATTAGAAGAAGCGCGCTCTTACTAAAATTAGACCCTACTTCATTCTAAACTATTTAACCCTCCTACTAAAAACCTTATAGTGTATATCCTTAAAACAACCAATTAATTAATTAAATAAATTATAGTGTTTGTATCAATTTAATAATATAAGGCGAGTTATATCTAGGGGCACGAAATACGTATAGTATCGTATACTCTTTTGGATGGTAGTGACTGTTAATTCTATTAAGGTAGACTACGTAGTCTATATACTGACGCGCCTCCCCCTAATTAGTTAGCATTTAAGTAGTTAGTGCACCAAACGCGTAACTACGCGTTTGGCATACTACGTGCTATAATTATATACTATCGGCACTTGGATATGGCTTGCTTGTATATAACCTCCGTAATCGCTTTAACAGAGCCGTAAAACACAAAAAAAATACATAGGAAATCCCTCCTAAGGTGCCTTCTGGGCTGCCTTCTAAACGGTGCTCTAAGCTAACTATAAGTCCTGTTTACGGTCCGTAAAATAAACCGTACGGCCTTCTAACGGGCCGTAAATAAACTATGCATGCTCCGTTAGTCTTGTTCCACCTATTCTATAACCTTTAGGTCGAGCTTATTTATATTAATTAGGGTTTTAAGAGCTTGGCACGGCTTTGCCTTAGTTATAGCGTCTACTAGGTTGTCTTCGCTACTAATCCATTTAACCTCTATAATCTCGCGTCGTTTATAGGCCTGACGTAAGCACATTAGGTTAACTATAAGCCTCTTCTCCTATGTTATACCTAGTTTAACTATATAGTCATAAAGGGACTTTAAATTGGTGCATAAAACTAGGGGTAATTGCTTTAATTATAGGATCTTCTAGATTGTTAATTTAATTGCGGCTCTTATATCGAAGCTATAAGCTAGTGCGTATAGCTTAGAAGCTAGTATACTGCGGGTTACTTATTTGCATTTAATTAAAAACTAGTACAGTATATTTGCGTCTTAACTACGGTCCGTAAGTACAATTATAAAGCCAATTTGTAATAATAGGTCCCTATTATTAGTAAAGGAGGCGTCTATAAATGCTAGTAGGCTAAGGGAATTTAGGTCTAGTGGTACAAAAGTAAGTCCTCTTATTGTATTGTCAATTTGCCACTAAATACGCTTATTTAGCTGCTTAATATTTTTCTCTTGTAGATCTATTACCTGGGCTATAAAGGATAGATCGTAGGCAGATTTGGGTTGGTAAACTATGGCAATATAGGCGCCTCTTATGCGCTAGGCGACGTATTAGTCCTTTATATTTACGGTCTTATAGGTCTCTCTATAGGAACTAGTAAGGTCCGTAGGCTTTACTATAATAAGCCTTAGGTTTTAAGCTTGGCGTTCCTAAGTCAGCTAGATTAAATTACCCTTTTATATAATTAAGCCTCTATTAAACTTAATTAGAGTCTACTTAGTTAACTACTCTTACGGCTTTACTAAGAACTTTACCTCTTATAGTTTTATCTCTTTAGCGTCCGCAAAAGTCCGGTCCGCTAAGAAGATAGTATTATCCGTTTAGAGTCTAATAATACTAAAGCCGTTTAATAGGGTGTATAGGAGGCAGGGGTTGTAGGTTAACTATTCTATTTTAAGTTTACTAACGTAATACTAGTAATACGTTTTAAACCAGTGGTTTTTAGCTTTTGGTACTTTATAAAGGGGTTTTATAACCTATAAAATTGTTCCTAGTTATAAATTAAGCTTAAGGGGTAGTCGTATAAAGATGTCCCTACTTAGGTAGGTATTAGACTATACGTAGGCTTATAAAATGTCCCATAAGTAAAGGGCTACGGGTTTAGTTTACTATAGTTTAGGCGTAAGTATAAGTATAATCTATTAACTAACTTGTTAAATTATAGGTAATTGCGTAAGGACTAAGTCCTTTCCCTAGTCGTTATAAGCTTATATAATAAGCCTTGATTTCTTAAAGGCTTTATTAGTACTAGGGTGCTTAATTTTATTAATAAAGCGTAAGTTAAATATACAGACGCCTTGCGGAACGTCTCTCTCTATTATAACCGTAAAGACGCCCTTTTTAAGTAGTCCGTTAATCTCTTTACGTTATAAGTCCGTAAAAGGGGTTTCCTATACTAGAACTAATATATCTATAGGCGGAGATTGCCTTACGGATATGTCTGTGGAGGTTAGGTAGTTCTCTATTATAGGGTTCTCCGTTATAGGGTGCTTTTAGGGGTGTTCTTAGCTACGCTTTATAGTAGGTTTAGTAGGTTTAGTGGGTTTATAGGGGACTTCCGGAGTAGGTAGGGGTGCTTTTAGTTTATTTAGTTTAGCGGGTGCTTCCAGTTTATCTAGTTTAACATTATAGGTGTTTTTGGGCCGAAAGTAGGGTTTTACAGACGTGCTTCTAAAGCTAGTTAGTCCGCTAGGAAGTTATACGTAGCACGTTTCGTCTTTTATAGCTAGTAAATAATAAGGTCTAGTCTAATTGCCGCTCTTACGCCATATAAGGACTTTAGAGTTAAGCGGGAGGTTATGTACTAAGGTTATATTAGGTCCGTTGCGGTAGTGTAAAGCGTTATTAATAGTTTGTTTAGCCCGTAATTTAACTATTTCGGCCATTGCCTTCCGTATTATAGCTGCTTAATCTATAACGGACGGGGTAGGAGGGTCCAGTTTGCTTATCCTTAGGTAAGCTCCATAAACTAAGAGGGTAGGCACTAGTCCATTAGGGCTAGTAGTGTTATTAATAGCTTTTACGGCCATCTATAAAGCTAGTTCCTTTTAAATGTCTTTATACTCGTCCGTAATAATCTAGTAAGCTCTCTATAGAGCTAGGTAAGCTCGCTTAATAAGCCTAACGGACTAGTGCGCCTTAACTAAAACGGCTTTTATTAAAATAGCTATAGCCGTAGCGTACTATTAGAATTCCTTACTAATAAAGTTCTTACTAGCGTTATAGGTAATATACTTAGAAGGTCTAAGGTATGTATTAATCTAGCTAGTCCATAAAGTGTCCTAAGTATATTTTATAAATATATTTTATAACTAATGGGCGGCTTAGTAGTGGGTTACCTTATTAATTATATATAATACTAGGCTACCGTTAATGTATATAATATCTACGTACACTAAGTGGTTAAAATCAAGATCCTTATAAAGGGTGAACTTAAATCGGCCTAGGGAACGTCCGTATTTCTAATAAAAGAAGCAGTATTTGGTTAGGTGGTTAATTGCTTTCCTATTAACGTTGTCGTGTTTAGAGCGTTTAAGGACTCTATATAGCTTTTCGGCTAATAGGTAGCTAAAACGGCGGTATAGGCGGTGAATTTTAGTACTAGTAAGGTAGTATAGGTTGTAGTTAAAAGATTCCTAAATATAGGTCCGTAATATCTCTCCCTATATAAGGAACGGGTGTCTAAATCGTTGTACAATTAGTAGGGTAATATACTTGCTTCCTAAGGCAGTTATAGGGCCAATTACAGTATCCGTAACATTATTATAGTAAACCTATAACCTATCTATGTCCGCAAAACAGAGTAGAAAAGGGGTATCTATTTTTACTACATAGAAGTTAACTAGGCTAATTAGGGTCTTAACTGCCACTAATCTAATTAATGTAGTTAAGCCGATGCTAAATTAGACGTTTACGGCCCCAGTTTATATAGTATTAATATCCGTATTGTTATTTACGGTGGTCTTATATACAAGGTACTATCCATAACCTATAGTAGACTTTTTAGAGGCACCTATATCGATTATAACGCTATAGAATTCTTTAGGGGTATAGCGTTCTGTGGTAATATATATAAATAGGTCTTATTCGCGGTCCATAACGTCTATAACGGGTCTAATAGGTATACTTACGGGCCAGTTTTTGGGTGTAATTAAGTGTGTAAAGAAGTAGTTGGCTAATACGGTCGTAATATTAAAGGCTTAGCTGTCTGTAAAAGGTCTAAAAGTAGTTAAGAATATCTCTAAGGTCTCCTATTTCTAAGTATTTAAGTTAAAGTTAATTATAAGGGCTTCTATTAACTTTATTAAGAGACTCTTCTACTTCCTTTCCTTTATAGTCTAAGATAAACTAGTCTATTAAATCTCTTTTTAGACTTATTGCGTTCTTCCTAGGTATACCTTATAAACTAATATTCTTCCTTATTATATATAAAGCACCTCTAATTAGTTTGTTTATAGGGGTATACTTTTATATAGAAGTTGCTATAGGGGTTACAGGTAGGACCTAGTTAATATAGGTGCTGCTAGCGGTAGCGGCGGTCCGTAAAGTAGGCATCTAAATTAGTTTGTGGATTTTATAGGTCCGTAATAAAGGCTTAAGTACTACCTAGCGGGTTTAAGGCTTTGTATATTGTAATAGAGGACCGTAAATCGTTAATAAGGCCAGCTACGGTGTCTGCGGGCTTATAATAGGTGTATTTATAGGGTTCTATTTCCTAGTAAGCCGTAATAAGTTTATTATATAGGAAGTTGTCTGTTTAAAGCTTAATATTAAAACCGTGCTATAGGTGGCGGAGGTCTTTAATAAGGATTTACAGGCACTCTATAGTCGATTTTTTAGTGTTCTTGTCTATTACGGTCTATAACTTAGTCGCATTCCATTGGGTAAAAATATTACGCTTATATTCCGGTCCTTTAAAGTAGTTATATATAGCTTCGCATAGCTTATTAAAGGGAACACTAAGGGGGTTGCTCTTAAGGTTAGTATAGTAGTGGTTAAGTGCTAGGCCGCGCAGTATGGTAAAGTAGGCTTAGCTAAACTTTTTTTTTTATCCGTTGTATTATACTACGTATAATACTGCGTATGCAGCCTCTAGGCTATGGCGCTATAGTTCTATATACATAAATCCTTTCTAGGCAGCTTAATATATACTAGTAGCTATATCCTAGTAGTTTATAAATCCCTAAGCTAGGGATTTACAGCTTCCTAGTAAGATACTAGGTTGCTAACAACTATTAGGTAGTGAGAAAACGATAGGAAAATAGTAGAAAAAATTGGAATAAAATTATAAATAATCCTAACGCCTGTCCCTGTCCTTTTTATAGTTTATTTCTATCCTTTTGCTTTCTATAGTCTATCTACTAGGACTTTTAGTAGGAGTTGCCTCCTTCTAGAGATCCTTCTGCTCTTAGCCACTTCCCAGTAGCTATTTTTGTCCTACTTAAGAATAGAAAAAGCGCCCTTCTTCCTTTCTTTGTACAAAAAAGCTTCTCTAAGGAGAGAGAAGAGCCTATTTGTCTTTGCATTTCCTTTCTATCTTCCCAATGTAGTCTGCATTCTAGTAAGAGGTGCGTAGGGGTTTGTACCGCGGTACAGTCCTTAAAGCATCTACCTTCTTTATCCTTCCCTATTGTTTTAGAGAAGGATTTAAAGAAGCCTTTTCCTAGTTTTAGTTGAAAGAAAGCTAATTGTAGCTTTTTAGGATATTTATCCTTGGTGGCTTTAAAAGAGAAAGGGTAGTTTCCTTTACAGATTCTAGTATAGTGTTTTCCTTTGCTTTTATTCTATTGCTAATTNTTTTTCCACTNTTCTAGTNTCTTTTCTCTTGCTNGTTTCCCTAGGTNGGCTAGNGAAGAATAAGAAGATTNTATTTTTCTTCTAGAGAGGCCCTTTTTAGCTAGTTTATCTACTATTTTATTTCCGTAAATTCCTAGGTGGCTAGGGACCCAATAGAAGTTAATAGAGATATTCTTGCTAGCTAGATAGGAACAGCTTTGCGTAATTTTAAAGACTAGTTCTTGCCCTCCTGTAAGAGAATTAAGCTATAATCTCTTAATAGCCGCTTGGCTATTTATAAAGATATAAACCTGTTTCTCTTCTAGTCTTTGTTGTTTTAGGTGTTTTAGGGCCCTATAGACTGTATAAAGCTTTGCGTTTATAATTTCCATATAGGGCCCTAGATTCCAGTTTGTTGCATATTTAATCCTATTTCTCTCTCCTATTTTGNATACNGCTGCTNCATTTAATTTATTGTCTTTAGAGCCATCTATATAGTATATATCTACTAGGTCCCACTTTAGGGATTCTTATAGATTTTTTACTAGTCTTAGATGTTCTTATATAGCTTCTTCCTTACTACCTTTAGAGATAGAAAAGAAAGCGGGAATAGGAGGAGACTACGGTTTTTGCTAGTCTAGAGAGACTCTCTCTATATTCCAATTTTGGATTAGCTTCTAAACTCTAGTGGTTAGAGATAGTAGCTNTGTTTTTGGCTGTANGAGGTACTTTATAGTAGAGTTTTTAGGGCTAGAATTAGAGCTAGAACTNGCTNCTAGTTCNTCCCTATCTTTATTAACCTCTTCTATATAGGCCTTTTTAATTNCGTNNTTTTCCTTNAATTTTAGGATTNTTAATNCGTAGTTATTGNAAAGCTTTTTAAATCTAATTCTAGGGGGAGGAGTAGAAGCTTCAATCTCTATAGCTTGGCTTAGAGATCCTCTAAACGCTCCTAGAACTAGTTTTAGGGCCTTATTTTATAGAGATTGGTACCTAGCTAGTAGGTAGTCTCTAGATTTGCTTTTCCACTAGTATTATACTCTGTAGTCTACTATAGTAGTAATGCAGGCTATATAGAGCTATCGAAGGGCTTATAGGGATAGACCTCTTTATATATTGCCTAGTCTTCTAATTAAATAATGTTATTTTCACCCGATATTACATCACGTGACTTAGTTGTCGTCAACCTTTTATCTCAACCTCCTACTCAGATAGTTTAATTACTTACTCTTTAATACACTTAATATACTGTAATCGTGCTCGCCTTAACCTGCGCGTTTAACAGGTTATAAGCCTAGGTGACTTAACGCAACTTACGCCTTTTTTATTATTAATTTCGAGTTAAACATGCCTTTTAGTGTCCTTATTCCTTAAGACTTAAATCGGCATAAAAACGCGTTTAAACTCTTAACGTATATTGCTTGCTCCTTAGCTTTTATAAGCTTAAGCCTTGTTCTTATAAGCTACTAGCCTTATAAGTAACTTACCTTACAAGCTACCTTACGAGCTGCCTGCCTTACGAGCTATCTGCTTTATAAGTCTTTAAGCTATAGGGCATCTAATATACCCTAAGAAAAGGCCTATTAGCGTACACGACGATTGCAATGACTTAGGATACTTATTAGTGGTTAACTAACACCAAATCGTGATGGCGCTAGGGCGCGTTACCTGCTAAACTCTGCTATATTCTGCGGACCCTAACTTATACCAGCTAATTAGGATTTTCCATGCCCGGTATAGAAAATCGCTATTAGCTTACTTACCACTAGTGCCTTGGCAACCCCTTTATATTCGCGTTAACTCCTAACCGCCTTCCTTTTAGTAGTTAATTAGATAATGACTACACTGAGCCGGATAAGCTATAACTATTAGAAAGTCTTTATTCTTAAAAAGGATTATTACTACTTTATTCTTATCTCTTAACCTACATACTAATTGTCTCTTTTATTATGTTAGAAACTCCTACCAACGAGAAACGTCTTAGTATTGTCCTTAAAGGCCAAGATAACTACCTCCTATGGTCCACCGAAAAACGCTATAAGCTTTATTTAAGAGCGCTCTAAAAGTACGTTATTGGCAAAGTAACTACTCTAGCCAACAACGCCTCTTTGAAAGATAAAGAAAAGTATACTCTTAGGGAATCTTAAGCCTTCTGGTTAATATATAAATTGGTAGGCCTTAAGCTCTAATTGTATATTAAAAACCAAACGGCAAAGCATGCCTGGGAAATACTTAAGGGACTATATATAAAAGTTGGCTGGGTCTCTTACCACCTTAGACTTAAGGCGCTTATTAATACGCATTTGGGCGACTCCCTTAAAGAATATTGCACTAAATATAAAGCTGTTGCTAAGGAGATAAAGCAACTTTTTAAGGAAATACCTTGCTTAAATATAACTTGCATTAGGCCTATATAAAACGGGGTAACGGACACTTAAATAACTGGTATCTTCCTTTATAACTTAGGTGATTACTATTAGAACTTCCGCGATAGTAAAATTACGCCTAGCCGTAAAGAGAACACGCCTCCTGCTCTTAACGATCTTATTATAAAACTCCTTAGCCTTAAACTCTATAAGGAAGCTTATTAACTAGTTAATAATAAGCCGTCTATAATATTACTAGGCGCTTAACTATTCCTAAACCAATCTTATATGGTACCTATTACTACACCTAATAAAAAATGGTGCGACTTTTATAAGTTACCTAATTACTAGACTTGCAACTGTAGGGCTACAAAGATACCTACTAGCAAACCTAAGAGCAAGAAAAGGCGCTTTACCTAAAATGGAACTCCTCTACCTAACTAAAGCGACGATTGACTGACCGACTTCTTGAGCAACTATAAAAGGATCCTCGTGCTTTATAACACAGTAGATTTTTAACTAAATGGATAGTACTTTGACACTGGAGCAATATACTATACTTATAAGGATTGCAAGCTTTTTAAGAACTTTCAAGAATGCAGGATTAAAGTTAACTCCGCTACTAGCATTACCTATGCTACTGGGTACGGCGATGTTAACGTCGTCATATCTCTACCGTGGGGTAATAACGTACTTAGACTCCGTAACGTGCTCTATATTTTAGACCTCTTTATTAACCTTATATCCAGCTCTACCTACTAAAGAAATAGGATAACTATTAATACCATAGACTGTTTTTTACGCACTAGGGATAAAATAAAACTGGCGTACTTCTTTATACAGAAAGGACTTTACCGCCTTAATAAACTAAATAATTTACGTACTACTCTCTTACTAATAGGCTTAGATTATAACTCTTGGTGGTGGTATAAGAGACTTAGGCACCTAAACTTAGCAGATATAAGACGTCTAGGACTTCCTACTAATCTATTTAACTATAAAACCTGTGCCATCTTAAAAAGGCATAAATTATTTAATCGCGGTCCTTAATAGTGTGCTACAGCTATAGGCAAACTAGTTTATATTAATATTATCTATCTTACGCCAGTCGGCATTAAAGGCTTTAAGTACGCTATTACTTTTACTAATAACTATACTAGATAGATGGAGGTCTGTTTCCTTAGGTTAAAAGAGGCTTATAGCGTTTAAGACGTTATTAAGAACTACATTACCTAGTTAGAAAAGTAACTCGGCCCTTTTAAAAGGGTTTAATCTAATAACGGTGAATTAGATAACTGGCTTATAAAGAACTGGTTTACCTCTTATGGTATTAAGCTTAAATTCTCTTACGCTAACTTACGTCAGGAAAACGGGAAGTGGCGTAGGAAATTTGGTTTCGCTAAAAGTGTTTTTAGGGCCTGGGGCTAGCTTTCCGCCATATTAGCCAACCCCCCCTAGCCCGGGGCCAGCTTTTAGCCATATTAGCTGACCCCCCCTAGCCTAGGGCTAGCTTTTAGCCATATTAGCTAAGCCTTAGAGCTATACGCTAGCACTATGCTAGCTTATAGCTATAAAATAAATATTATTACTATTATTGTATTTATTGCTATTAGGGTATTAAAATCCTAAAGGCCTCCGGGCAGGCTCCTAGCAGGCTTCCTAGCAGGCTCCTAGCAGGCTTCCTAGCAGGCTCCTAGCAGGACTTTGATTTTCCTTATCATCTAAATCGTCCGAAGTACCATCGGGTCCCCGCTATATTCCCGACAGCCTCTACACGTGCCTTTATATACCCCTTGTACACCTAAATACCACCTTTACCCTTCCTTCCTTCCTTACATCCTCCCTACTTAGGGAGGCACCAGAACGGTAGCTAGAGGACTGTGACTAGAACCAGACGTCGCCAGAACCAGACGACCGTCGCTAGAACCAGACGACCGTCGCCAGAACCAGACGACCGTCGCCAGAACCAGACGACCGTCGCCAGAACCAGACGACCGCCGCCAGAGCTAGACGATAATTGTTTAAACGACCAGCCAGCAAACACCACGATCAATTCAATCGATCGATCGAATCGAACTAGAGCCTTGATATTATCCTATTACTAAATCAAATCGAATTAAGGCCTCTTAGGGAGGCACCCTAGACGACCACCGTTCAAACGTATAGCCAGCGAACGCCCAGAGAGAACGATTTAAATCAATATAATTAATCGCAATCAAATCAAGCAGAGCCTTTAATCGGGCCAATCTCTCCCCCGAATTATAGATACAGACAGGTAGGCATAGATAAGTAGGCACGACTGGCAGGTATAGACAGATAGGCACGAACAAGTAGGACGGTTAGACGGTAGGACAGGTAGGATAGGTAGGATAGGTAGGACAGGTAGGACAGGTAGGACAGGTAGGATAGGTAGGATAGGTAGGATAGGTAGGACAGGCAGGATAGGTAGGACAGGTAGGACAGGCACTAGGCCTAGTTAGGAAATCAGTACATAGCCAGCGGATCATCGGGAACGCCGCCAATTGACGATTTGGAGACTCTGCGAGAGATATCCCTTATAGCTACTATTAATTTTAAATTTTAAATTTTTAAATTTTAAATTTTGAATTTTATTATAATTATATATATTATAGCTATAGGAAATATTATATAAAATATATAAAACGTATAAAATGTATAAAACGTATAAAACGTATAAAATGTGCTAATATTGCTAATATGGCCCCGGGCTAGCCCTAGGCTAGCGTAAATAAGTGTATATAAGCAGATCAGCGGATCTAGCTGAAATGACCCCGGGCCAGCCCCGGGCTAGCCCCTGGCTAGCCCCTACCACCCTTTTGTTTTCCTGACGTACCTAAATAGAATAGAGTTGCGGAGCGTAACTAGCAAACGCTTACTATAAAAGCTCGCTGCCTATGTATCTATAGTTATCTACTATAAAACCTTTAGCCTAAACTTATTTAAATGGCAGCCTATCTATATAACTAAAGTCCCTTAGCTCCGCTCTTATATCTTACACTATATAAGAAGCGCTACGGCTTAAAGCCTAGCCTTAACCACCTACGTACTATTAGCTCTATAGTTTACTGCTATAAGAAACCCGTATAGTCTAATAAGCTAGGACTAAGAGCTAAGAAGTTTACTCTTATTAGTTTTAAAGGGAACTCCATCTACTAAGTATAGGACTTTTAGTCTTAGTAGGTATATAGAGTTAAGGATATTACTATCTTTAAGTGTTACGGAACCCCACCGCAGGGGCCTCCATAGGAGAGCCCCGTGCTCTCGCGTATACCTTGCGTACAGCTTATATTAGCTACGCGTAGGTATATCACCTCCTTACGCCCTTAACCCTTACGATCGATCGCGTAACGTCTTATAGACTCCTTGAATATATACGTCTTATAGCCACTACCCCGTCCCATAACATTACGTTACGCCTTTTTACCACTAATACCTAGCCTACGACCAATTCTACGTCTCTGTAATACTATAGGCGCTGCCAAAAGCAGCGTGCCTATAAGTTACCTCACTTTATACTTCTAAGGAACCCATAATAGTAAGATAATATTTCTTACTAGCTACTATATCAAACCTAAAGAATAATCCAATACTTATACTTAACCTATGACGCCAATTAATCCTAGGAGAATTCGATTTATCAGCCCTAGCCTTAACCCCTAAGGAGATAGACACCGATAATATCTTATCTTTTATTAACTATATAACTACGGATAAGTAAGCGGAAGGGCTATTACCTATTAAAATCGAAATACGAGACGCCGAGACGTTCGCAAAAATGGTAGTACGAGAACCCGATAAATACTACCGCCTTCTATAGAACTACCACCTAAAGCTTATATAAGCCGAGATGCGTACTACCTAAGATCGCGATATTATTTAAGACCTATAAGCTCGCGAGGCGCTCGCCAACAACACGCGTTAAGAAACTAAAGATAACCTCCGTGTGTCTGAACGCGACGTCTAATAGTTAAAGAAGGCTGAGATCGCACTTATTGCTACGGTCACTAAAAAAGAAGGCATAATTAAATACCTATAATCTTAGCTTAATAAGCACATTTGTAATAACGTTAGATACCTCTCTACTATATATAACGCCACTTAAGTCTTTATGCCCCTAGCAACTTTACCTACTTAACGCTTAACAGAGAGTTAGCGCTAAGTAGTCTTACCTAACGGGAACCCCTACCAAAGCGATAATAAAAGCTATAATAACCAAACCTAAGCTGCTACTATAGGGTCTAATGCATGTTACCTTAATCCCCTAGTTTTCTAGGGAAACCGCAAAGAATACAGCCACTAGAAGATGTAAATCCGCGAGAAACTAACTTAGAGCGCCTGCCTTTTTCCTACGGAAGATACTAAGATTAGCTATATTATTAGGCGAATAAAGGGTACACTATTTAATAGACTCTTCGCCCAATGGGAGACTAATAGCTTTTAGAAGTGGCAGTCCCACTAAAAAGTCCTTAACGATCTCAACCTAATATACCGCGACTATAACCTACTGGCCACCAACCGAGCTAAACTACGTGCCCTAAAGATGAGCCCTACCGAATTATTTAACAAGTTCTATATTAAATTCTAGGAATATACTGGAGCCCTCGCCTAAGACGATACTAAAGACTAGAAAGATCTCCTTAAAAAAGTCACTTATTGCCTTAGTTACGCAGCCGCTAGCTATAACTACAATAATATTTATAATATAGTAGCAGCCATACGGAAGATTAAACGACAACTAAATTAGATCGCTACTATAAACCCTTACCTAAAGACCTCCTTATAGAAGCCCTCCGGACCTACCAAACTACTAACACCTACTACCCTAAGTAACACTACTGGTCCTAATATTGACCTTTCCATACTAACCTTCCCGTAGAAGCTACTAGACGGAGAACGCGAGCTACTTTGGAAGCTAAAGTGTTGCTATAAATGTCGTTAAGAAGACTGTTATAGCTATAGCCTAAACTGCCTAATGGCTAGGTTTAGTAGCCGCCGCCTAATACTTAACCTAGTACCTCGAACACTAAATACGTTACTATATACTACTACTATACAAGACAAAGACGTAATAATAGCGGTAAAGTTAGATACGGAAATGGAAAACGCTAAGTCCTAGCCCTAAGTTATAGGTTGGGACGCCCTAATAATAAGGGGATCTATATATCGGCCTGCTTAATAGATAACTTAGTAAAGATAAATAGATGGAAATAGATAGTTTTACCCATAATAGGAACTACTGCTAAAAAATAATATAAAAGCCGTTCTATAATTAATTACGGAGCTACTAATAAATTTATAGATACCTAATTTGTGCGTACTTATAACCTACCTACCTTACCCCTTATTAAAGCCCGCGCCCTATAACTCGCTAACGGTAGTTATACCGCATAGAAGATTACCCATATAGTATAACTCTACCTAGACATAAATAGGCACTAGGAAGAACTCTAGGCCTATATTATACCACTTATTAACTACCCTATTATCCTTAGAATAAACTAGCTTAAATAATATAATCCCGCCATTAACTGGAAAAAGAAAAAAGCAACCTTTAACTCTAAATACTGTAGAGAGACCTGCCTAGGATATGGCCTAGCCGCCTTTATCTACTCCCTAGAATACCAACCTAAGGAACCCCTTATTACCCTACCTATAACTAACTACTACTACGTAAGTGCCGCGGTCTTCTACCGCATAGCACGTAAAAAAGGCTAGACTATTACCGCAGCCTCCTAATTATAACTATATAAGCTTAATAAAGAATAGGACTACGTCCTCTATAGTAATAGGATAGATATAGTTAACCTCCTAGAAAACGATGCCCCCGTAGAACTCTATGGACTTTTACCTTTAGACTTTAAGAAGTTTATAAAGCTTAAAAAAGGACTTACCAATAAGGAACTCCGTAAGCTCCTCCCTAANAGGTACTATNACTTTATTAACGTNTGCTTANAAAAGAGCGTANATATACTCCCCCNANATTNACCTAATAACTATGCCATTAATATTAAATAAGGAAAAACGCTACCCTATAAGAGACTCTACCTAATGTTAAAAGACGAACTTCTAGTTGTTAAAAAGTATATTAACAAACACCTTAACAAAGGGTTTATTCGCCCTAGTATATTCCTAGTAACCGCCCCTATCCTCCTTACTAAGAAGCTAGGAGGAGGTATTTAATTCTACGTTAACTATAGAGAACTTAACGCTATTACAATTAAGAACTAATACCCCGTACCGCTTATACGTAAGACTCTTAAGCGGCTTAGCTAAGCTAAAATCTATATTAAGCTTAATATNATCGCCGCCTTTAACCGCCTTTAAATATAAAAAGGTAACGAATAGAAAACCGCATTTGCATCGCGCTTTAGCTAATTTAAATATACCGTTATACCCTTTAACGTATATAACGGCCTAGATAGCTTCCAAAGCTATATTAATAACGCCTTATAGGACTACCTCGACGACTTCTACTCTACGTACCTAGATAATATACTTATTTATAGCGATAACCCTTCTAAGCATACTAAGCACGTTTAAAAGGTCCTATAGCGCCTTAGGGACGTAGGACTTTATATTAATTTAAAGAAGTGCGAATTCTTAGTTATAGAAGTAAAATACCTTAGACTAATTATTACTACTAAGGGTGTCCGTATAGACCCCAAGAAGGTACATATAATTACTAAATAGCAAACCCCTAACTGCATTAAAGACGTATAAGCTTTCCTTAGTTTCGCTAACTTCTATTAAAAATTTATATATAACTTCTTGGGTGTTATAGCACCACTTATAGCAATAATGCGAACAAAGGGCTTTTCCGTAAAAGGAAGAAAAACATATCTATGTTTTATCTGGACGCCTAAATACGAGAAGGCATTCTAAGACCTTAAAGATGCTTTTACTAAAGCACCTATTCTAGCTTACTTTATACCAGGACAACAACTCTATCTTAAGACTAACTCCTTAGACCACGTTAACGCAGGCGTCCTCTCCCAGATAGGTAATAACGGTCTCCTCCACCTAGTCGTATTCTATTCATCTAAGCTTACACTATAAGAATGTAACTACGAGATCTATAATAAGGAACTTCTCGCGATTATATAAGCGTTTAAGGAATTCTAACCGGAACTCTCCTTAATAGAACCTAACCAGCCAACTAAAGTCCTTACGGATTATCGTAACCTTAAGTACTTTATAACTATAAAACAGCTAAACTAACGCCAAGCACGCTGGAACGAGTTCCTCTCTAGTTTTAACTTTAAAATCGTATATAGGCTAGGAGTATAAGGTTCTAAGCCTAATAGCCTAACACGCCGCTCACAAGACCTTCCTTAGTCTAAAGATGACCCTCGCAACTAGTTCCAATAATAAACAATCCTAAAAGCATAGAATTTGGCCCTAGGTATACTACCTACGATAGAGCCAACTATACCTTAGCTCTACACCACAGAACTAGAATTACCTCCCGAAATTAACGAGCTTATTACCACGGCATATAACACCTCTGTTAACCCATTACTGTATTAACTTATTGCCGTAAAGACTACTAGCGCCTATACGCTGCTGACTAAACTCTAAAGCTTAGGCTAGATTAATATAGCAGCCTTAGAAGTAAAAGAGAACAGGCTTTATTATAGAGGCCGTCTATTCGTCCCTAACTTAGAAAATCTACAACGGCAACTAATCTAAATGGCCTACGACCTCCGATTAAGCGGCCACCTAGGTAAAGGAGGAACCTATAAGCTTCTTAGCCGATACTACTTCTAGCCTAAAATAATAGACTTAGTTAAACGCTTTATAGGCGCCTACTACGGTTGTAAGCGCGCTAAGGCCTTTAATACAAAGTACTAAGGACTACTGCACCCTCTACTAGTACCTATATAACAATAGGCAGATATCGCCATAGATTTCGTTATTAACCTACTACCCTATAAGCGATATGGCCGTACCTATAAGAACATCCTTATAATAATATGCCGACTTATAAAAGAGCGCCACTACGTCCTAACCGAAGGCGTAGCCGTTAGTGACGTTACTAATACCTTCCTCCGCGAAATCTACCGATTACATAGGTTACTTAACTCAATTACGTCCGACTAAGGTATACAGTTCGGCTCTAATGTATAGAGACGAATCTGCCAACGCCTTAGCATCTCCGTTAAGATATCTACATTCTTCTACTACGAAACTGCTGGGTAACCGGAAAACGCTAATGCTAGCATAAAAGCGTACCTACAATAGGTAGTCGCCTATAGTTAAGATAACTAGGTAGATTACCTCCCACTAGGTGAATTCGCAGTAAATAACTACGTCTTAACTACTATAGGACTTACCCCGTTCTTCGCGAATAAGGGATATTACCCCCGATCTAGTATAGAACCACCAGAACCTATTAATAAGAAACTGCTATATAGAAAACGCCTTAAGATACTACTTACTGACTAGCATGCAGACCATATAAAAAATCTACTCGACTACTATAAGGGAGAAATGGCCTAGGCTTAAGCAAAGTAGGCCTACTTCGCTAACCGTTATAGAACGCCACCACTAGAGATGCGTGTTAGCGACTAGGTATAGCTAGATGCACATAATATCTCTACACAGAGGCCTATAAAGTTACTTAATTATAAGAACCTCGGCCCCTACCTAATTAAATAAGTTATTAATAGGGGAGCCGCATATAAGCTAGAGCTCCCGCCTACCCTAGCTACCCGCGGGATATAGCCTATATTTTACCTATAGCTACTACACCTTTACTAGCCTAACCCCTTACCGGGGCAGATATAGCCTAAACCCCTATTAGTACTAATCTAAGATAAGAATAAAGATAAGAACTATAAGGAGTGGACCGTTAAATAAATTATTAACTCTAAATACTTTAGCAAAGGCAGAGGATAATAGCTCTACTACAGAGCTATATATATAGGATTTAATATAGACTAGCCAGAATGGCAACTATAGGAAGACTTTAAAAATGCAAAGGATCTAATTAGCGACTTTTACTACGCGAACCCACAGAAACTGGGCCTAAGCAGAGATTTTATACCTAATCCTTTATAGGAGCCCTTATAGAGTTAAACCGTTATACATTACCACGTAGGGGCAAATTGCCGTTAGATTGCCGTTAGATTACGGTAAAGTGCAATTATATAACCGGAATATTGTTAAGATGTCCAGGAACTTTAACTAGCGGTTAAAGTTATCTAATTGGTCGGATTCTTAGATGCTAAGCCTTATTACATAACGTTGTTTTAAGCCTTTAGTAATACCCCCCTTTTCTTCTTTTTTATACCCTAAGTGTCCCTTCTATATATATATAGTAACCACAGCGTCGCCGGAGCTCCGCCTCTATAGGAGGGGGGGTAGTGTTACGGAACCCCACCGCAGGGGCCTCCATAGGAGAGCCCCGTGCTCTCGCATACACCTCGCGTACAGCTTATGTTAGCTACGCGTAGGTATATCACCTCCTTACGCCCTCGACCCTTACGATCGATCGCGCAACGTCTTGTAGACTCCTCGAATATATACGTCTTGTAGCCACTACCCCGTCCCGTAACATTAAGACTATTAAAGCTTAAGATATTCCGTTCTAGGGGGAGTACAATACTAATCTATAGGGAAAGAATTATCAGTTTACGTCTTATCCTCGTCCTATATTAATATTACCACTTCCTTAAGAACTACACGAAGAATCTATGTTACGGGATTTAGAACCTATGACTTGGAATCTAATTTCGGAACTACCTCTATAACAATCCGGCTGTAAAACTTACGCTAGTTAAGCTCTTTAAGAATCTATTAAAAGCGAAGCCCTCCTTAATAAAATCCTTTTAAACTACGTCGCTATTAACTCACTTAGCTCTGCCGAGCACGATTACTTTAAGATCTATAAGGGTCACGCTTGGCAACCTGACCGAATTCTCCTTAATACGTTGTCTATACACGATCCCCTTAAGCTAGCGACCTTAAAAGAAGCTCTTAGCGGCCTATACGCAAAATAGTGGCTAGAAGCTATATAGGACGAACTTAAATCTTTCCTATAAAACGAAACCTGGCGCTTTATCTAACGCTTATTAGTAAACTCTTTACATAAAGTCCTTAAAGGGAAATGGGTATTTAAGATTAAGCGTAGGCTAAAAGGGGAAATACTTAGGTATAAAGCACGCTGGGTTGTTAAAGGCTATAAACAGTAGTATAGTATTAATTACGATTAAACCTTCGCCGTAGTAGTTAAGCCAATAGCCTTCCGCACGCTATTCGCCCTAGCTGCTTATTATAATCTTAAAATTAATTAAATGGACGTTAAAACGGCATTTCTTAATGGTTAAATTATTGAGGATATATATGTCGAACACCCTTACGGCTTTAGCAAATCCGGAGAGGTTTACCGCCTCCTTAAAGGTCTCTATGGTCTTAAGTAGTTACCTTATATATAGTATAAAGTTATTTATAACTTCCTTATAAGCCTTGGCTTCTAGAAGCTTTAAGCCAATTATAGCGTTTTTATAACTAAGAACTCCCCTTTTACCTCTGCGAATGGCCTTATTGTATTAGTTTACGTAGATAATATTAAGATTATTGGCAGCAGAGCCGCCGTTAACTCTCTTAAACAGCAACTTTATAGCAAATTTAAGATGACAGATCTTGGCCCTATTAGCTACTACCTTGGTATAACCATTACTTATAATTATAAGCTAAAGACTATTATAATCCAGTAACGCAGCTACCTTAAACGCGTGCTCTAGACCTTCTATTACTAGAATAACAAGTATAATAAACCCTTATTAAATCCGGTAAAGACTCTTATAGATAAGAAAGATTAATATCTTAAACTATTTAACGGCTAGGCCTTAAAGGACGATATTAAGACCTATTAATTGTAGGTCAGTTCCCTTATATATATAATAATTAAGACCCAACTAGATCTTACTTTTATAGTTTTATAAGTTAGCTAGTTTAGCCATAATCTAGGACCTTAACACTTTACTGTAATTAAACGGATATTTTAATATATCGCAGGGACCCTAGATTACGGTATAACTTATAGCAGTAACTATTAAGATCTAATAATTGCTGGCTACTTAGATATAATAATAATTCTTCTTTAATTAACGTCTAATATAAATGCTATCTAGCCCTACGCAGACTACTCCATATATAAGGGAAAAGTAATATTAATGGGAAAAAACCCTTGCTGCTAGGGGGGAGGAAAAACCCTATAAGCCACCTCAGTAGGATAAAAAACCCTAATTTGCTATATCTATCCGTAGCGGCGGCCCTACGGGCCTACGGCTACGTCCTGTCCTCCTTAGATGTTCAAACTCCTTAAGAACCACTACTTCCTTCTCTAGCTTATCCAAAGCTAGGGTTTACTACGTCCTAGCTAGGCCTTGCTAATCGATTACCGTACAGTCGTTTCCCATATCTTGACCACCCCCTATATACTATCTCCTATAACCATTACGTTGCCATATACACCTTGCCTCCCCCCCCCTAGAGCCACTAAAGGCGTAAGGGGGATTCATTCGTTCTAACTACCGTAATACTAATAAGCGAGCGGGATATATTATATTTGGGTATCTTTTATGCCTAGGCCCCAGCTAGGCCCTTTCTAAGGGTTACCACTCCGTTAAAAGAAGACAATGGGGAAAACCGTAGGTCGCAATCCAGGCTACTAGGTAGTATTTGGTAGTAAGACGGCGAGTAACCGCATGCTCCGTGGGCGATTGCCCTAGGGGTTAGGAGGGGCCGTATATTTACTCATTCGTTCGTTCATTTATACGCGCGTTTGTTCGTCGATATAAGGTCGTTAATGCTTTTAGTTAAGGTTTAGGGATGTTTATTAAGTGCCACATATCCACGTTGGATCGTATAGGTGCCCCAGATAGGAGAATAGTGGTAGTTATTATATTGTAGAGGGCCAACAGTAGTGGTTTTCAAGATCTTACCATCCGAAAATTTTTCACTACCGCCCTTAACGCCCACAACCACCACCAGGTCCTGTCCGCACGCTATGCGACGTCTCTGCGTTGGCTCTGGGTCTAAACTTCGAAGACCTAGGTTTGTAGCCGTCACCACGTACAGGTGCAGAGTCCGTTTTCGACGGCCGGCTACTTAGATATAAGTTACGGCGATAGTGTTATAAATTAATACTTATCCTCCGGATATATCTTTATGCTTAACGGTGGGCTAATTACCTAGAGCTTTAAGCGCTAGACGACTATCGCTCTATTAACGACTGAATTTAAGTATATAAGCCTAACGCAAGCAGTAAAGGAAGCCTTATGGCTAAGGTTGCTGCTTACTAAGCTATAATAAATTAACTAACCTAACCTTAGTGTTAAAGTATGGAAGGATAACTTAGCGGCGTACTTAGTACTAAACGCCACCAGACTTATTACGATCTTTGGCGATAATAAGTCTTTAATAGCCCTTACTTAGAACCCTAAGTTTTACTAGTATATTAAGTATATTGATATCTAATACCACTTTATATGTAATAAAGTCACTAATAAACGTATTAAACTTACCTTTATTAATACTAGCAACATAGTAGCTGACGCCCTTACTAAGCCCCTTAGTCCAATTAAGTTCGACCAATTTCTCACTTTAATAGGCCTTTATCCTACTAAAGGGTAATATAAAAGAAGGACTTTAGGGTAACGTTAGAATAAGAATAAAGAAAAGACGGAGTACTTTAAGCATTAGCCTAATTGGGTTAGGCAAGGGGTAATTTTAAAACTTATATTTTTAGCTTCTAATTTTACTAAGTTCAATGTTTAAAACAGGCTAATAAACAGCTTGCCTTACGAGATGTCTGCCTCACAAGCTGCCTTATAAGCTACGTTACGAGCTTATTCCAGCCTTACTAAACGCCTCACCTACTGTAACTAGCTTCTACGCTTCGTAACGGATAAGGGGACTATGTTATAATCATACTAGGTGTATAGGGAGTTTTAATGGATAATGTGGTAGATATAATACCGTTTAAGGGGGAGTGTTATTTTCACCCGATATTATATTACGTGACTCGGTTATCGTCAACCTTTTATCTTAACCTCCTACTTAGATAGTTCAATTACTCACTCTTCAATATACTTAATATACTGTAATCGTGCTCGCCTTAACCTGCGCGTTTAACAAATAAAAGGCTGCTTTTGCTTTAGAGCAGGTAGTTATATATACTAGTAGTACTAATAATACAGTAGAGTTTACTATGCCTGCTTATCCGGGCCTCTACCTCAGTTTTCTAGTGCTTTATCCCAACCCTAAGCAGTTAGCTGCCACTACCAATTGTATAGGGATTCTCACCAGTTCTTACGGATATCTTATAATAGGGTTTGCCTAAGTACCAGTCCGCCCCCCAGCAGTCTATATAAGAGTTTCCTCCCAGAGTTAGTACGCTTTCGCACAGCTTAGGAGCCTTCCATAGCCTCTAGTTTTACGCCTTTCTTTATTATTTCCGCCGGTACGGGCATAAGCTGCCATTTGCAGGGGTCGTAACTCCCATCTTACGTACCTACTGGCGTAATCCTACGAGGGCGTCGTGGCTGCATCCTGTAATGTAGTTAGGTACACCTTTTACGGTTAAGGCCTAGCCAAAACCTCTCCCGCCTAAGTAACTCCTGTTTGCTCCTTAAGCACATCTCACTGGCATACCGCCCTAGAGACGAACGGTTCCGTCTGTTGATATACCGACACGCGCATCCGTTCTCTTAAGCCACGTAGTAGTCTCTCCGGCCAGGACGTAATCCTGCCTGCCTACCAGGTGCACTAGGGGTTAGAGCCTAGCTAAGGGGTAAGGTCCCTAGAGCCAGCAGTAGCTACTACGCACTACGCCCCGCGACTACTCTAGGTAGTTGTTTTGCGTTGCCTATAAGAGTCTCCTCATGATAGGCCGACCGTGTCTTGCAGGAGGGGGCCATAGACCAGGTCCCGTGCCGGGCGACCTGCTCCCCCCTCTCCTACTAACTAAGCTTATGTCCCCCCTTTTTATAAGCTGGCCTATGTCTCTAACTGTCGAGTCCTCGTCCGACTGGCCTGTGTTTCCCCTATAGCCTCCCCCATATATATATGCATCAGGTCGCGTGCACCACGCCTATTAAGACCCTCCTGTGAGTCACCTTTTGACGCCATGGGGCCGTCGAAGCTGGCCTGTGTTTCCGCTGCCTAGAGCTTTGCCCGTGTTTCCACCTCGTTAAGCCGTCTGGTTGCCGTCGCGTTGCCGTCGCGTCGCCATCGCGTCGCCGTCGCGTCGCTGTTGCTGTCGACCAGGTCGCGCGCACCACGCCTATTAAGACCCTCTTCTGAGTCACCTGGGTGTCGTATACCAGATAGGCCCTCGTAGAGGGGCCTTAACGAGTTCTCTAGGCAGGGCCTTAACAAGTTCTTCGCGGTGGCCTTAGGGCCTTAATAAGTTTCGTACGAAGTATCTGCGACGCGTTAACCTTAACAAGTTCTTATAAAAAGAGGTTCCCTACGCCCTCGCCGTATCCTCTCGGTCTCAGAGCTAGTGCAAGCCCAAGGGTGTCCTGTTATACGACTAGGACGCGTCCATGTTGACTGGCTAGACGATAAGGCCAGTTTCGGGCCTGGCTACGAGCCAGGTAGTTGTATATCGGGTGGTTTTCGTATCCCAGTTTCCCTTGATAGGCCTCCCTAGATGGTATGACAGGAGCTCCAAGCGGAGGCAGTGAGGCTCCTGGTGTTGTTGAGGGCGATGTACGCGTCGCGGGCTCAACACCACGAGTCGCAACGACAGCGCGCTGCGCGCGCTGCGACGGCTCTCTACCATCGCCTCTGCACTTGGCCATTAAGAGGAACGGATTCCAGATGATGTTTCCACCCGCGGCGACGTGGACGCGTGCAGTAGGGCTTCGCGGGCCTTAGCTAAACTTCTATTTAGGAATATCGGCCTTCTAACAGAGGTCCGTAAAGATAGTTAGTTTAAAGTCAAAGTTATTATTTTCACCACTATACTTAGATTCGTTAGTATAGAGCTTAGCTAGGTTAGCTAGCTCCTTACTATAGGTCTTTACTTAGGTAGTTTACGGATCTATAACTTAAATAACGGAAGGGTTTTAGTCCGTATTTTGGTTTACGGGGGTATTACGGTCCGTAACTTAGGTACTAGGTATACTTTAGCCTATAAGATTAATTCTAAAGCCACTTAAGTCTATAGGACGAATTTGGTTAAATAGGTTAGCTATAAGGCTAGAGATTCTATTAAGTTTAAAGGAAGTAAAGAGTCCGCTAGTTTTAATATAGTTTAGGATTTCCTCTTTAGTCCATTCCGTTTGGTCTTCCTTATATATTATATTATATAAGGACTATATAACAGTAACTCGTTTATCCCTTTTAACCCATACACCTTAGTGATATAAAAGGGTTTGTAGGTTACGGATAGCAGTAGGGTTGTAGGCCTTAAGAATAGCTTCTGTAAAGTCCGCAAAGTCTTCCTTATATTACTCCCATAGGTCGTTATTTATAAGCTTAAAATATCCGTATTTAAGGATTTTATATTTAATATAGTTGTTGACATTAGTTATAGACGTAAGGTCAACTCCTTATCTCCATTTCTCTTAACCTTTATTAATCTGCTTGCTTATGTCTGCTATACTATATAGTATAGTGCGTAGCGGGTAGTAGTAGCTTATAGTAGGTGGGGGAGGTTTTATAACAGTCTGTAATAGTTTATAGGAGGGTAGGGGGTTCTATAAAGGTCTTGTAACGGTCTATAGAGGTAATTAATAGGTCCGTAGTAGTTCGCAGATAGGTAAAAGTTTCCGTAAAGGTCTATATTTACGTCTATAAACTTCCGGTAAACCGTACTAAGACTTAAATAAGTATATAGAGTTGGTGATAAGTTTATAATCCCCGACTTCCGACCTTTTAGTAGGTCGTACTAGGATTCTAAATAGGTAGTCGCTATCGTATATATCGCTTAGGGGGAGGTGTTAAGTAATTGCTGATCTATGCGCGCTCACTAATTAGTGTTTATATCAATTTAATAATATAAGGCGAGTTATATCCAGGGGTACGAAATACGTATAGTATCGTATACTCTTTTGGATGGTGGTGACTGTTAATTCTATTAAGGTAGACTACGTAGTCTATATGCTGACGCGCCTCCCCCTAATTAGTTAGTACCTAAGTAGTTGGTGCACCAAACGCGTAACTACGCGTTTGGTATACCACGTGCTATAATTATACATATAGTTAACGAATATTTAAATAATGATTTTATTTAAGAGACGCTTAAGCTAATATAAGATAGCATTAGACACTCTAAAAAGATTTCTTTAAGTAAATATAAAGCCTGCGGAAACTACTTATATTACTAAAACTGCCTAGTTATACCTAACTATAACTAACTTAAGCTTAAGCTCCTTAAATATATATATAATCTACTACTAAATTTTACTATATTCCGCCGACCTATAATTGGCTCGCCTAAAGCTAGCGCCTTGGCGGCTTACCCTATATATTTATTTACGTTGGTCCTAGCGACCCCTTTTCCTTCTCCTTAGCTTAGTATCTTTGTAATACAGCATTCTATAAGCTTTGGTTTAGAGGCATTTATACAAGCTGTAATAAGTACGTAAATATACAACTACCTATGTAACTCGGCTAGCTATCCTATAGTTTAACCAGTTCTATTATCTCCCGCGCTATTATAACTAGCTTGTTCCTTTCTTCCTTACTACCACTAATATATAACGTGTCCCGCACTACGTCGCTATAAGGCTAAAAAGACAGAGAGAGTACTCGCGAACTTGAGCGTCTCTTGCGAGATCTAATATATATACTCTTATATAATATAAGGTCTGTAATATTACCTACTATATTCTGCTGTATTCTACTATATTCTACCTACTTAGTAACTAAGTAAATAATATACACCCCTTTCTCCGATTTTCTACTTTCTTTTCTTATATAATATCTTAATTTATTATACAATTTATATACGTAGCTTAATAATATCTACTTTGTTATATATTATCGTCGCTTATACTTATTTAGTAATAGTAATTTTATATCTTAAGCTAAGGTTGCCCTGTGTAGGGATTATATATTAGCGCTAAAATGTAGATAAATACGAGGGGTATAGGCATAGGTGGGAGAGGGGGAGGGAAGTTCTTAGGCGCTTGGGAGTTGATTATATTATTAAGTGCTCCTATTAACTGCAAAAGTGTGATCGCACTCTTTTGATTACTATTGCTTTAAGAACAGAAAATAGGAAATAGAAAAAGAGCTGTAAGCTTGTAAATAAGACTTGTCAACCACAAAGAAGAGTATGGAAAGATTTTATTACTATAGGTCTGGCTCTGTAATCTTCCACATTAGCGCTCTCAAACTGAATAGATTAATGGATGGGATTTGTACCCCCATCCAATTCAAGCCAGTCCCAAGCCTTGTCTTCTGGGCTTCCTAGAGCTGGCGCAACACCAGATTTTATTAGCTCTGGGAGAAGTTTGACAAGCTTCTGGCCAGCTTTGAGGCTTGTACCCCTGTATATGTGTGAACCTCGATCACCTCGATAGCGTGTTTCAGAAGAAGAGCAACAGAAGGCGAGATCCACGTGATGAAATGAGGGTGAGTAATCCAACGCATCGATAAAACTATAGAGGCTGGTGAAAGCAGCGTGTGTATATGACAAGCGAGATTCATCGCCTCGTGCGCATCGGACCTCCTGAGCTATGAACTGGTAAGGTAGGTACTGAGATTGGATAGGATGATTCAGAATTCTTGCTGGCATGATTTGATTTGCTTTCGCCCAGATTTCTGCATCTCTTGTAACTTGCCCTTTTGGGTCTACGCTGTAGCCTGTATCAAATGTCAGGCACCACCGTTTGATGAGCTTCGTGTATTCCGGGTTGATTTCGAAGAAAGGTTTCTCTCGATATCGAGCATCTTGGTATGCGCCTTTTATGGGGTAGCCAACGGCTACCTTGGTTTTTTTTCCTCTTACGAAGAATATGAACGTGTTGTGCTTCCAGAAGAGAGGCATGGCTTCAAGGTAGATCTGTCGGTTTACACGAAGCAGATCAAGGCTTCCGGGCTCCCACATGGGAAGTTTGAAGGTTTTACTACCATAGTATCGAGGATCATCCTTCTCATCATCAAACACCTGTCGTTCAAAGCTCCTAGGGAGCGACAGACGCCATATTTCCTCCCGAAGTTCCAATGGAAGTGTAAGGAGGCACGTATTCTCGTGATCAGCTGTAGGTGAAGCCACTGTTGTCTGATGATGAGTGGGTTTCTCGAATATAGATCTCAAGATACAACTACCATTCATCAAGCACATTTGGAAGTTATAATGTACCGAATGGCCGGGTTTATGAGGAAAGCTGATGGGGAAGAGATTACCCAGGAGTCCGAGACTCGGAGAGTGTAGCCGAAAGCTTACCTCAGAAGGCTCAGAGGTGCGGATTTTCAATCGGTCCGCAAGCTGACTAACCACATTCGTGATACCACGTCTGTGGCGCGTATGTCGATTATAGATATAGGGGGTTCCGGGTTATTCTATATTTTAGGCGGTACGGAATAAAGGTTTAATATAACGTAGTATTACGGAATAAATACAAGCGACGATAATATATAACGAAGTAGATATTATTAAACTATATATATAAACTACGTGTTAAAGTAAATACGTTATATAAAGAAAGAAGTAAGAAATAAGAGGAAAGGGCATATATTGTTTACTTAGTTATTAGGTTAATAGGTGCCGTACTATATACGGGGCAGGGTAGAACTCGGGTAGCGGTTATCACGGTTCTAGTAGAATTCGGTAAACTTGGCAGAATTTGGCAGAGTTTGGCAGAATTTGGTAGAAGTTACGGATATTGCGGTAGAGATAGGTAGGCACGGGTAGGCGTGTGCAAGTTATTATAGGGTAGTCCCATAATATTTCTCTAAGTCCGATTATCTAATAGCTAATACGGCCGCAGCTGTTTTAATACCTTATTTACCTTCCTCCCTCTTAGCTTAGTGGGTTTTAGTGCCGGCATATAGTAGATTTGCCTAGATATTCGTAACTTAGTAGTTAGTACGCGATAAGGTTTTAGTATATATTATATACTATAACGCGGACGCTATATATCTACTAGGCTATAATAAGTTCTTTAAAATAGCTATTATAAATCTATATAAGTCTTATATATATTAGCTAGCGGGCCGTCGAAAACGGACTCTGCACCTGTACGTGGTGACGGCTACGAACCTAAGTCTTCGAAGTTCAGACTCAGAGCCAACGCAGAGACGTCGCACAGCGTGCGATACGACATGGTGGTGGTGGTTGCGAGTATTGTGGGCGGTGGTGAAAGGTTTTCACATGGGATGGTGAGATCTCGAAAACCACCACCGTTGGTACCCCTTACGATAACAACTACTACACTACTATTCTCCTATCAGAAGACACCTGTACGATCCAACATGGATGCACAGCATTCGATAGCATCCCCCGACCCCCAATAGAAAGCATCAACGACCTCTTACATCGACGAACGAGCGAATGCGACCGAGCAACGAGCAAATATACGGCCCCTCCTAACCCCCAGGGCGATCGCCCGCGGAGCATGCGGTTACTCGCCATTAACTATTAAGTACTACCTAGCAGCCTGGATTATGACCCATGGTTTTCCTTATCTTCTTTCAACGGAGTAGTGACCCTTAGAAAGGGCCTAGCTGGGGCCTAGGCATAAAAGATACCCAAAGTACACAACATATCCCGCTCGCTTTGGTATTACGGTAGTTAATGGATGAATCCCCCTTACGCCTTCGATAGGCCTTAGGGGGGAGGAGGCATGGCGTATATGGCAATGGTCAAACAAGAGATAGCATACAGGGGATGGCCAAGATATGGGAAACAACAACAATAATAAGCAATTAATTGGTAAGGCCTAGCTGGGACGTAGTGAACCCTAGCTTGGATAAGCTAGAGAAGGAAGCAGTGGTTTCTAAGGAGTTCGAACATCTAAGGAGGACAGGACGTAGTTGTAGGCCCGCAGGGCCGCCGCTATGGACGGACATGGCAAAACGGGGTTTTTTATCCTACTAAGGTGGCTCATAGGGTTTTTCCTTCCCCCCAATAGCAAGGGTTTTTTCCCGTCAATATTACTTTTCCCTTGTGTACGGAGTATTCTGCGTGGGCCTAGATAGGATCCGTATCAGACGTTAATTAAAGAATCTACTACTATATTAGCTAGCGTTTAGTAAAGTTATATAGAGGTCTATAGTCCTTAATAATAAAAATATTTAAGTAATAAATATTATATTCTAAAAATCTGGGTTTTATTATATAATTAATTTTAGGAAATAATATAAAATGCTAGTATTAAGTTATTTTAATATCCGTAACCTCTGTAAGGCAGATATTATTATCGCACATAATAAACGTTAGAAAAGTCCCTTAGACGTGATTCCGGTGATGCAGTATAAATGTAATTAGCTAGCTTGCGGACCGATTGAAAATCCGCTGAGGTAGCAAGCCTTCTACGTCTATATGCGGCGAATTTGCTTTACCACTGTGTCGGAAATGGAATGTATCAGGGACCCTTCAATGCCATGAGGACGGAACGTCAGAAAACGTCGCACAAACACATGAACATGTCACGTAACAGGGCCCTTGCCAACCAAATAGAAGCTAATAGAGCAATAAGTAAGCATTCATGTGCTTCCATTGATGAGTCCTTTCGAGTAGCATCAGAATAGATGCTATGACATATGTGATAAACCTCATCTTGCTCCATTCGCATGGCTTTGCCTTGGCGTTGCATAGTTTTGCCAACCGCCGGCGTAATAAAGACCACTATAATATTACAAGTTAACAGAGTTACTAAGAATTATTTATCTATTTCAATCAGCCACCCTCCTGACGCCTTCTAAATGCTTATACCTGTATCTACCCCGCTCTATCGCGTCAGGGTTTTTTTATCAGCTAGTTTGACATCATCCACACCTGTCGTGTCTACTTCCCCCCCCAGTGGTGTCAGTAATGAATGAATGAATATTTTGGCCAAATATTCATTCATATCCTTAAGCCAGCCAAATATCCATAACAATGAATAAATGAATGAATATGCATTATATAAGCTCTATCACCAGTCTTAGCATAGTTTTCTACTTAATCGTCATCCTCAACTTCGCCGTCTTAATCGTCCTGAAAGCCTTCCTCCCTCCCAATCTGTATATTAATCCTTCCTATAAGCTCTTACCTCCATCCTACTACTAGTCCTATACAAATCCATAACTTTAAGCACTTAATTCTCTTAATATTTACTGGCCTAAGCTTTATCCGTTACTATAAGATTGTATACTAAGCGCCTAAAAAAAATGTTTAGGTTTGGCCGATATAGGGGGTATAAAAAGGATATTAATTACTATATAATAGAGGCTTAGATAGCTTATACGGTTAGACGGATTAAGTCACTAATTAAGCACGGAGGTGCCGTTTAGAAGCTTAATAGGAGGATTATTAATAAACCGGTTAAATTTGTCCTTAATTAATATTACTACTACCTACCTCTTTTCCTATTCATTATACGCGTTAAGCTGTTTTTTTTAGTTTAAAAGCTTTTTATACGCTTATCTCCGCCTTATACCTATCCTTATAGTAATATCTCTATAGCTTTTAAGCGGTATTAACTATAGGCTTCTTCTATACTTCCTCCCAATTGCGGTAAATATATGCCTTTTATTGACGGGGAGCAAGCAGTAGAGCTACGCCGTACGCGGTAACACTGTCCGTCTTAAGGTAGTATTTATTAAAGGCGTGCTAGCTAGTGGTAATAGCGTTATAGAGTTTCTTGTTAGTAACGTACTTAACTAAAGATAACTTAAAGTGCTTTACTATAAAGTCTATTATAAACAGCACCTTATTAAGCGTCACTATATTACCTTTTATCTCCTTTATAATACGATTAAAGGGCTAAAGGAAGTCTTTAATATCGCTAAAAGTCTGCCAGTTAGCTATATTAAGGAGATCTTTCTTATTAAACTCCTTTATATACTCCTTCTAGTAGGCCTTAATTACCCCCCTTAGCTTAAGCGCCACTAGTATTATATTATACCATAAGTTCTACCATATATTATTATCTATAGGGATTATATAAAGGGCAATTGCTATAAAGTAGTTATAGTAAGCGTTGGAGCTTTAAATATAGATAATAATGTTATATATTTTGCTAGGGGGATTAAGTTTTTAATAGGTAAATTTACTAGCTACTCCCTTCTTAAACTTTTTAGCTAGGATCTCTTTTACTTAATCTTTATTAAGCTCTGTATCTTATTTAAGCCCTCCTTAAGTATCTTTAAAGGCAGTATTAACCGCTTTCTTATCCTTAGAAAAAAAGAAGGCTTATACAGCGATATTAAGGACATAGCTATAGCAATGGATTCGGTACTATTCGGCGTTAAATTAAGCCTTAATTCTAGCCTTTTTAAGCCTTAAAGAAAGCCCACAAAGAAGCTTATTGTTTAAGCCGTAATTATTACCAATACAGTACCTAATTTTATTAAGGATATTATACTCCTAAAGCACCTACCACAGCACTACTACCTACTCGTCGCCTCTATATTTACTAGGAAGGAACGGTAAAGCAAGTAGAGCCTTTTTAAGCTTACTAGTATTATTAATAAAGTAGGTATAGATTGCCATAAATATCTTTTAATTTGGTAAGGTTTATATATTTAGTAAAAGGTAGATAGGGATAAGGGAGGACTAAAGCTTCTGCTTAAGGACGGTTCGATTAAATAGGAAGGATTCTTTAATAAGCTCTAGCACTATTTTACTAGAGTTAACTAAAACATCCTTATAAGTATAATTAACTAATAAAAGAAGCGCTTAAAGCTCTAGCTAAGTAACTACTTTAAATGGAAGGTTCTAGACGATGATTAATTAAGTAAGGGCCTTACGGACGACTTCCTATTTTATATACTCCCTTATAATCTACTCCTTTTATTCTTTTATCTTTTAAGCACTTAATTAGCCCTACTTTTAAAATAAACCTTTAAGCCTCTACTTTATAACCTTCTTAATTATAGAGTCGTCTTCTTTAATAATAATACTGTGTTACTTTTTTAAATGGGACCGGATATTTGTTATAATTATATCGCGCTACTAAATACATTTCTTGCAATAAAACTAGCGCCTACCCTTACTATTCTTCTCTTCCTTATTCCTATAAGGCTTCCGCGTAAAATACTATGTATTAATAGCTTAAAGCTTACGTTTCTTACTAGTGGGGGTAATATTAGTAGAGGATAACGTGTTGGATTGCTTGTTAAGTTTAGGGTTATTAAATATGGCAGAATTAAGCTCGGATAACTCAGATTAAGAGCCAGTCGCGCTGCTGGTATTAAGTATTATAGGATCTAATAAAGTAGTGGACATTAGTAGTAGGGCGTGGATATAATATTAAGGGGTGGTAGAGTGTTAATATCTGAAGAATTATCATATATAGAAAAAGTAAATAACCGAGCTCTATGTATATATAAGAACGCTTGGCGTATATATAAGTATATACCCCCAAAACCTTATCTAATTTCTTTTAAGACGTCTCCTACTACCACTAAAGCTTTATATATATTCTATATATATTTATAAGCTTATAAATAATTTATTCATTTAGGTTATCAAATATTCAATTCATATCACGGTCTTATGAATGAATATATTCATAAGCTTTGAATATTATTCATATCATTGACACCACTGTTTCCCCCCAGCCACTCTATCCATGGTATCACTTAATACGCCTAAGAATGCTGCTACCTTCCCATAACGTTATGCTCCAGCCCCTGCTTCCATAAATAGCTTCTCCCTCTTCAAAAACAACGAGCACACTAGCCCAAAGGCGCCCGCCACAATGACTAGAATATACCCATCAGAGATCGCTTTCACGATCCCCTCAACCACCTTCGCCTTCACTTCTTCGGGCGCTGACGCAAACACCGCGCTCTTAGCTCCGGCCAAGGCGGCATGGATATCCGAGGATGTGAAATCAAGTCCTTTCAGTGCAGCGGCCACGTGTCGGTATCCCACGTTCTGGAACACGGTCGAGGTGATGGTAAGCGCGATAACAATGGCACCAATTTGTGCCGCATTGATGAATCCGACTGCGTCTGGCACACGGTTCGGGGCAACCTTTGCTGGAGCTACAGAGTAGGCGGCTTGCTGGGACAAGCCGGCGCCGATGGCCATGGGCACACGGTTCGGGGCAACCTTTGCTGGAGCTACAGAGTAGGCGGCTTGCTGGGACAAGCCGGCGCCGATGGCCATGAGAACCGAGTATCCGTAGATTGCGGCGTTGGAGGTGGACGGTGTTACGGTGGCGTACATAACTGCGCCGCCGATTGTGATGAAGATGGAGGAGATGAAAAAAAACGGCATGTAGTAGCCGACTTTTGGCATCAATGCGCCATTAAGCATCGTACAGAAGATAGTGATGATAATGAACGGGAGGAGGCGCACGGCCGCTTCCACGCCACTGTCACCACGGGTGAACTGAAAGAATACCGGAATATCTAGGGGAGGGTTAGCAGGCAAATGTGGAATTGGACGGAAGATGAGGGCTTACAGTAAATTGGAATGAAAAGGGAGGTTGCTGCACAGGCTTGAGAGATGTATAGGAGGATCAAACTTCTGTGGCGAAGGAAGTCACCAGGAAATAGGCGGTTCGCAGGTGTCGTAAGAAAAGAGAAGTATTGCGTTACGACAAAGGCCATGAGAACTACCCCAAAAACCACGAACAGGGCGATCGTACGGCCGTCATTCCAAGCCCATGTTGCCCCACCAAACGTGAAGACCATGACGAATGTGCAATATACCGCGGCGTTGAGAACAACTCCAACCCAGTCGATGTGCTTAAGCTTCTCGCCAAAAGATACATTTGGTTGAGGCTGATAGGAGTCAAGAACGAAGATATAAACCGGGATGAATACTGCGAACAGTACCAGGTTAATGTAGAAAGCCTGTTGCTTTAGTTAGAGGCAAGTTTTGATAGGTTAGATAGAGGTTAACTCGCCCATCTCCAGGTGGCAGAGCTGTCAGAGAACGATCCACCGATGACAGGACCTAGAATGCAGCCAATTCCCCAAAAGACGCCACAGCCACTCATGTAAAGAGACCGTTTCTGCATCGTTGTGTTGACAGAAAGGAGATTCAATACACTGGAAACCGACGTTACTCTCTATTCTATTAAATAAAAATTTTGATCTACTTACCCAAGATACATTCCTGCACCACCTGCGCCTGCCCAAACTCTACCGACAATGAGAGCGTTCATAGACTATGTCCTTTGTCGGTATATTGTTCTACGGCTCAATAATTTTGATAAATCCAAGACTGTTTCTACATACCGGTGCTCCTCCGCAAAGGGCGCTGCCTGCTTCAAACATGATAAGACTACCGAGGTACAGCCTTTACCGTAGTTAGCATAAGTATTTCAGACTTAAGTAGATATTATCATACCACTTGACATCGAAGATGGCGAATGCTTTACTCCTGTCCCCATTTATCAGCCACATAATCTTTATAAATGGTCTTCGGGGAACCCACAAGGATAGGATAGTAGCGATTGATCCAAGAGGAAAACCAATACCTAACCATCCGAGCCTTTCTACTTCTCCGAATGTTTCAACGGCAGCAGCTTGTATATCTGCAACGATGGTATTGTCGAGGCCGTAAAGAAATGCAGATGAATAAATGGCTGCTAAGACAGCTACCCATTGCCAGTTGTTGTATTGCGATCCTGGAATCGGCTGAGAATCCTCCTCGGGTGCCTCTAATGACCCCTTTTCAGCATCGATTTTTGGCAAGTCTGATAGGTCAGGAAATGAGTCTTTCGTGTCATCCCCTTTGAATTCGGAAACAAGATCTGCGTTGGAGGTCGAGGTTGACCTTGCTAACGAGGTAGTCATGGTGCGTTCTTGTGTCTTCCAGTATGTTATATCGCGGAGCGAGTAATCGATATATTGGAGCGCGGTACCACGATGATGGTATCGGCATATGCAAATTCTCTTGTGATGAATGGAGCGCAGGAGTAGTTGGTGTTAAGAGTAAGGGGTGTGAGAGGTAACATAATGGGAATATATAGGGTCCTATTCGTCGCTATTGGCTTCATGTGATAAAGTTGTATTTCTAAGAAATCGGATTTTATAATGACTAGGATGGTGCAATGCCATGCGATACGAGGAATGCGAGTAGACAACGCAGAATGCAACAGAGCAGGAGAGATTGTTGCCTGTACCAATCCTTCCTAGATCGACTTGGCGCCTACCGCGAAGGGAGAATGCGCCATGCTCCACAATTATCCATACATAATTGCTAGAATCCCACCATGCACGTGGAAAAAATGCTAGTGACTCTTCAACTCCTTTGATAAGGCCTGATGCTTACAAATGTCATTCGCCTTGTTAGCCCCGCACCTAACCCGACAGCGGAGATAATAGTGATTAGATACCTTTGAGGCTTGCTGGCTTTCGAATCGAGCGAGCCTATGTGAGAAGAGATGAATTTGAGATTAGTAGATCTTCAACCTCAAACACTAACTGAAATTGGGTTGTAATCCTGAGGAACGTGCCGCATTCTCCTCTTTGTCGTAATGCTACTCTGTAAAAGTGACGAATAACAGAATAGGATAACACGAGGAAGGTCGTAAATGCATTGCAGCACGATACGATAACAAGACGGAGAAGTCTTTGAGAAAGGCATCGAAAAGGAATAGACGAAGGAGGTACGTGCCAACCTACGGGAAGCGACCTTGGCGATGACGCATGATGAAGAGTAACTAATCGGAAAATGCTTGGCCTTGCAACAACAAACTAATCAGCTTACAAACCACAAAAACCCCTAACCAAAAGCCCCCAAAACGCTACTCCCATTGTCCTCACAAGGAAATATTCAGCAACTCAATTTACTATTCATGCAGAGCACCAAACTGCAACCTTTGCAAGCAACTGTGCCAGCCATTTCGTCATTCCATTCAGGATGAGAAAGCAAGAAAGTTTAAAGTCTAACATGAGTGCGACCATCGAGGAAGTATAAAATGGGGTTGAGATATGTTGGAATTCTACACTCACAAAACTGATCGTTGAACGCAACAGCATTTCGAGCATCTTCTCCCCGAAACCATATTACACTTAAGTGTATCTTTCCAGTCACAAGCAGCTTCCTCATATTCAGACCTATCCCTTAACACGTCAGTTCGCGTCCATCTTTTATCGATAAGGACTAGCCAATTAAATTAACTGAATCGAATCGTCGTGTTCAGGAATATAAGGCTGGTGATATTTATAAAATCTCATATAAAACGATCTGTATAGCTTATTCGTTGGAGTTTAGTCGCCCAATATAAGGTAATTAACACTCGTCCTTTCTGCAGAACGGAATCTGACATATTTTACACCCACAATGTGTCCTCGTTCCGCGCACGGACCAGATTCTAGATGGACGCTGACGTGTTAAGGGATAAGCATTTGAACCTTTCACACTGCTATCCAAAACAACCAAATACCAATTCCGAACTCCCAGTATCTTTGAGAATTGCCTCGAGCGAAACTGTCACCATGTCCAGCGATCTCGTCCTAATTACTGGCGTGACTGGCCATCTCGGCTTCCGTACTCTGATCTTTGCACTTCAGGCTGGTTATCGGGTTCGTGCAGCTGTCCGCAGCCAGTCAAAAGCAAACACAATCCTCTCAAACCCTATGTTTAAGGCTTTGAACCGCTCCTCTCAGCTTTCCTTCATCATCGTGCCAGATCTTACCGTCGCCGGGGCTTACGATGAGGCTGTCAAGGCTGTGAACCACGTTATTCATATCGCCTCGCCCATCGCCAATGGACAAACCACCCCCGAGGAGTTCCAAGAGAGGTTGATTACGCCTGCAGTGAAGGGAACGATTGGGATGCTAGAATCTGCTCTGAAGACCGACACCGTGTCCCGCATTGTCATCACTTCCTCAGTTGTCGCACAAGTACCAGCGGCCGACTTCATGGGAAAGCCCGACTACGTTGTAGAAGCATCCACCCGCACAGCGACACCTGCTGGACCCTTTACCAATGAACTTGAAGCATACGCAGCCTCAAAGGTCACAGCGCTTAACGAGACGGAGAAATGGATGGCCACCCAGCAACCTCAATTCAACGTCGTGCATATTCATCCTTCTTACATCATCGGCCGTGATGACCTGGTAACTAAGAGCCAAAACGTTATTACTGGAACTAACGCCGTGCCGCTCCGCGTAGTTCTGGGTAATGATGCACCTTACCCAACGCCTGGTCTCAGCGTCCACAATGATGATGTGGCCCGCGCACACGTTCTAGCCCTCGATTCCACCGTCCCGGGCAACGAGAGTTTTATCGTCTCCTACAATCCGGAAGGAACTTTTGACGGGACTACGTGGCAGGATGCTACCGAAATTGTTGTGAGTGAATTCCCAGAGGCTGTAGCAAAGGGTCTTCTGCCCAACAACGGAAAGATCCAAAGCATTCCCCTCAGATATGATAATAGAAAGACGGAGGAAACTTTTGGGTTTAAGCATCAAAGCTACGCAGAGCAGGTCAAGAGTGTTGTCGGACATTACCTCGAGCTGCTTGCGCAGGAGTAGGTGAAGTCAAATTCTAGTCTTTTGAAATTTAGTGTTTCCATGTTTCAAATGGCCTTGGTATTTATAGCATGTACCGTTTACATAGACTAAATAATATTGTTTCGAATTTCTCACACCCGCACAACAGTCTGTGAGTTCATTGGATTAAGCCACAATCATCATTCATAGAGAGCTTGAAATGTCTTTTAGAAAAACCAAAATGCCTGTCTATATAATCGCTCAGGGGAACTTTTGGCAGCTAGGGGCTTGTCGAGACCGACGTTCTTTTGGACTGCCAGTGTACTTTTGGAACAGCTACTCCGCCTGCAGCCTCTTCACTTCCGTCGTCACTCATGGCGTAAAAGTCATTTTCATCATCCTCGTCATTGGCCTCATCCTCTTTGTCCGTACTAGTGGATACCTCTTCAGCAGATTCTTCATCAGCAATCCCCCCCCTGTCGGCCAACTCACGTCTCAAGCCCAACAGCACCGTCTCCAACCTTGCTTTCAAGTCCGGGTTCCATACTTGCGTGATTTGTGCTTCCATCTCTTTGATCTTGCTATTCAGCTCTTCAATAACCTCAGTATCCTCCTGACCCTCCTCGGACCCTCCATCCTCCTCTTTGCCGAGCTCACCTTCGGCAACTACACCACCTCCAAAACACCTAGCAAACTCCTCCGCCATTTTCCTGTTCAATATCGCAAACACAACGTCTTCCACACCGTCCCAAACCTCTCCCTGAGCATTACCTCTCCCCTTCTTCCGCCTATTCCCACCTCCCTTCCCCTCCTCCGGCCCCAGAATAACTTTCTTCCACCCCCTCGCAACCTCCGAAACCGGATTCCCATACGCTCCGCAACCCCACGCGCCCAGGACGATCCTCCTCGCCCCCTTCGCACACGCAATCCTCATCACAGCCCTCATCTTCCTCTCCATGACCTCTCTATCCCTCGCGCTGGAAAACCTCATCGCGCCACCCTCCCCCTCCTCCACATCCGGAAACCGCAGTGCCCCCGCTGTGATCACGTCAACCCACCAGCGCTCCTTAACCCCCAGCTCCGGCTCCTCCAGGCTCCCAGCGTCGCGGAACACGAGCACGTCTTTCGTGAAGACGCCGCCGATCTCCGGGAGGCGGTAGAACGGCTCGCGCAGGCTGGGATACAGCGTCGTGCGCGCGCACAGGAACTCCTCCTGGCTCGTGGCGCCGCTGAGCACGCCGCCGCCAGGGAGGAGCGGCGACGCCATATTCAGGACGACGGGGTTCGGAGCGCTCGCACTCGAGCCCTTGCGGTGGGCGCTTTTCTCCGCCCCCGCGGCGTCCTGAGCGGGGTGGGAGAGGAAGCGCGCGGCCGTCAGCGTGTCCGTGGCCCGGATGCGGATCCTGATGTCCTGCCTCTCTGGCAGCGGCGTTGAAGGCTGTTCGGAAACCTCTTCTTTTGGCTTGGCTTTCCCCTTTCCTTTCCCTTTCCTGCCGTCCCGTCTCTCGGCTGCCCCTTCCGCTTGCTGCTCGTCCCTGGAACCCAGCGCGGGTGGATCCACTATTAGCGACGCCTCTTCGATGCCTCGCCTCGCGCGCGCATTCGACGCTAGAAGCGCGGGGATGGTTTTGTTGATGATGGAGCGAGCTTGCTTTGCGCGCACGTCTTTGCGATGGACCTGCGGCGCGAGGCCGATGGTCGGTTCCGTGCGGCCCATTTTGTATGGTGGGTTAGAGGTTTGGGACATCGGGGCGGAACTTTGAGTCCGATGGCCAAGTGTGCGAAAATTTAGGATTTGACGTTCTCATCATAATCTGGTTGGTCATGAAGTCAGAATATGGAGCCTTGAAGGTGGCGTAACGTTAGGAATTCTTCATTGGCTGTGAAAAGGCCTTGCACAGGTAAATTGTTCCCAAGGGTTATTGGAGTCTCGATAGAGAATAATCCATCAAAATATTTGGTATTGCGTAAATAAAGGTTAAAGTCACTTCAAAATTGTGAGTATATCATTTGCTTCTTTGTCATTAGTATCCTTTACTCGTCTTCTAGGTTGCTTGACGCCTATTCTAAGAAGGTGCTAGGCTTAAAGAACCCAAAATGCCAATCATGCTTGAGTCTTGGTTCCTTGCAAAACACATTATCTTCTCGTGTATTCAATCGGCCGCCAATTTAATTAGGGATGCGTCTGCTGCTTCTCCAACCATATGCATAATAACGTGTTGAAGAGAGGGCACCATGCTCAGATCTATGAAGGTCATGTCTACATAACCAAGCATATTAACTCCATTCCTTAAAGCTCTTCTGACGTTGTCTAGAATTCCAGTTTAGGGTCCGAGAGATGCTGTCGACCCAGTCCTTGCTCTTCCTCTCCAAGGGTAAGACGCTTGGGAATGGGAATCGAGAGGCTGAGATCGTCACATAGTCTCCAGGCCGGAGCTCAACGCTTATTACAGTCAGTACGGACAGTTTACTACGGTTACTAAGGTAGCTCTTACCGTTCTCTCCCATCAAAGCTAGCCCAAGAGCTCGTCCGTGCATCATAAGGCACGCCGGCCCTCAAAACTATTGTGTCCGGAAGGATGATAGGGCGGAATGATAAAGTATGTGCACATATAGCTGTGACAAGAATGACTGGGTTATCAGGATGACACAAAGAGCCGCCAGCTGCTAGGTTGTACGCTGTAGATCCAGTTGGAGTCGAAACACATATACCATCTGCTTGGACCGTGGTGAAATGTTCGTCGTCTCCAAAGAGCTCAATAGTTGACATCGCTGGGAGCTTGATATCAGTCATATACTGGAAACCAGGGCTTCGCACGTACTTGGATTTGGCCCTCGGTCCACAACAACCTCATTAAGAATATTGTGCGTACCATCGGGCTTGTGCGTATGGTTATCTTCACTTTCCTCTCCAATGAGTTGCTCGACCAAGTCTCGAGCGCTGTCCCCATTGTGAACTTGCGATCGCATTACTGTTGCTTCGAACCTAAGTCGTAGGCTAACAGTTATGCCTTCTTGGAACGCCCCTGACAACGTGCTTTGAAATTTATCATAGTCAAATTTGGTGAGAAACCCCAGCGAGCCCAAAGAGAAAGCGAGAACAGGGGGTACAACTCGCTGGAATAGCCAACTGGCGTAGAGTACGGTTCCATCACCTCCCAGCTGACGACTTGTCAACCCCGCGGGCAGGCATATCGGATTGAAGAACTACGTACCGCAAGGACAATATCAAAAGCTTGAGGCCTTTTAGCGCAGAGTTCGCTTGTCCAGAATTTTAATCGGCCTTCAAAAGAGTTGTCTGAAGCTAGAAGGCCTTCTGCGTCGAATACCTTATTATGCTCGAGTGTATCCTCCACATAGCTAAGAAAAAACATGAGACAAGCTACATTAATTAATATTTTAAGTATGCATGAGCGCTTACACCTTGTAGGGTTGGTCTCTTTTCAATAACCACTCCGCTACCTCTCGGGTATTCGCGATCAAGGTCGCATCATGCGCTTTCGCGAGGAGGAACACATGTTGCACGTTCATTTTGAGCCGTATGTGTGCAAGCCGTTTAGCGAATTCCCGTATACCAAATGCCATGTCGGCTATCTGCTTCTTTGTAAGAAGCCTCGATTGATGGCCTGCGTCGAGGAAACCATCTGGATCTTTGTCAACCTTCCGCTCCTGGGCCAGTCCCTTATAACTCGCATTGTGACTGGGCACGTATATCCCATTGTTCTCATCGAGAAGAGAGTGTACGAAGCAATTGGTGTGCTTGCGGCCATTCTGAGGTCTTGCATTCGACGGGACAAGGGAGGATTTGCGGCGATGGATATTGTCTGATTGGAAGACTACCTGCAGCTCTGCGCTCAGTCACTGAAAGAGGGCAAGGGGATTTTTTTTAACGAACCTCTAGAGCTTGTTGAACATCTGAATCACTAGCGCTCATATCCCCATAATCCCCGGAGTCTCCATCGTTCTCAGGGTGGTTGTTAGCTTTACGTGCGGGCAGTCGCTCGTGCTTATTACCTCGTTGCCAGTTATAATCTCTGGTACTTTTCCCAGGCCGGTATTAGCGTTATCCATTTTGAAAAGGTAGCAGACCTCAGATAAAAACGGCTACAGGCAGAGAGTGTCTTGAAAGTGTGGGGTTGTGGCTTGATAGGCGCGAATGCCTTTGAAGGGAGGGGTAGATCGTTTCGTCAAAGAATGGTGGGGCTTCCTACTCTTAATTTAATCGAGTGAAGAAGCCAGGGATCGGCTCCGAATGAGTGCTACATGGGCAATATATGCTTCTATGTACTCTGGTTTAATGTAATTACTAATGATGAATAAGAAATAGATGTCGGAATTCTCGTTGACTTCTTTCGGTGGAAACGAGAGTCTATCGTTCAGAAGTCCACCAGCTTCTGTATTTGTGATAATTTTTGTAAAACCTTGTTAAATATCCCTTAACTCGCTGAAATTTGTCCATGCGTTATCGATAAGAATCTGCCAATTAGATCAGCGCAATCGACTGTGCGCGTTGTTTGGATTTGGTGTTCTGCACGGACCACCTACTCCGTGGACGCCAGGGATAGGGACATGCATGCACAGACTGGTAAACCTCGATCGAGATCTCAGGTTCCTTATCCTCGGTCGGAAGATCTAACCTGCAGGGCCTTTTTCGCGAGCTTCCCTGCCTAGGAAAGCTTCATTGGCTAACCTTAACCTTGATGATCGTAAACGAGCAAGTCCGTCTTAGGGATCCCGAATAAGACTAATGCTATTATAAGGTCTAAAAAGCATCTCACTTGTTATTAATAAAAGAGGTGACCCCAGAACACCTCCATGAAGCTAGATTTTCTGCAGTGACGACCGTCTTTTGGCTTATGAGTATTTACAACGGTACTTCCACTGTTTGCAATACCTCTTCTATCACATCACCAACTGTAATACCATCTAGCACTGCCCTCACAGCTTCCACTGAGCTTCCCCATTGCATGCTCCGCTCATTCTCAGGCATCGTAAGCCTTATTCTGTGAGGATAAATTTTGCGCGCCGCAAGGGCAACAAGGGAAGGCGAGACGTGTGACAGGCCGTGAAGCGGTGCAAGAGCCCTGCGACAATTATTATCAGATCAAAGATTCAATGCAGAGAGCAACCACCAAACCACTGCCTTTCCAGTAGCAGTAGAACCATAGGAAAAGCTGGACTCACCTAACCAGGGTACTGAAATGGCGAGTAGCAATCGCCGATATACCTCCTGCAACAGCACGATGTAGTCTCATGAAAACAACGATATTGTGAAGGTATGCACGGACTTCGGGAGTTATTCGGACAGCTGTAGTAAGCGCAATCAAGCTTTCGATATCCTATACTCCCATTAACATATGCGCTACATGACCTGGAGCATCGTACTTCTCGTGTGAATATTGGCATCGGAGCCTTCGAGGTGTGCATCGCTAAAGCTGACGTTCGGATTACGGATGATATAGACGCCTCATCATCTGAAATGGAGGCTTGGGTGTGACTCTCCTCAAGATTCGGCAACCCGTCATCGACACGATGTCTGTGCGAGATGAAGAATTGGTCATTCTTCATAGGAGTCAGCAAATTATTATACGTGATGGGAGAGCGAAACCTGCCAGATGAGGTGTCAAACGTGCGCTAGATTCAGATGAAGTGAGAGCAATAAACAAAAATGGCTTTGGTGCTGCATGAACTGCCGTTCGTGAAAATATGCGCCTGCCGCGAATGAGCTACCAGAATATCAGCATCAAGACTTCCATTTCACGATGTAAATGATGAATGAAATAACTGAAATACCTCTAAGGCCTGTATTTGAACTTGCTGATGCGTCTCATTTAGATTCTTTGCAATAACCACGTTGGCAATTCTACGACTATCAAGAGGACTGAAGGGCCCTGGGGATCGGGACGGACGCTTATCGGAAAGCCTTGGGGATCCCGAATAGGAAGAGAGATACTGAAGTTGATCTTTAGTGTTCTGTAGACAACTCCAAAATAATCTAGTCCTGTAAAATATATATATATATGGATTTGCGTTAAATATAAAGTATAAGAGAGGTAATGTAGCTCCCAGCGAGTTTGCCCAAGTAGATGCATAACATTGAAGTCTAACTTACATCATCCTTGAATTTCTCAGGCTGATTAGCGAAATAGCTTCCGCTATCCTCCCTTACAAGCAGTCCGTTCCCAAAGTCCTCGGAGCTAGTAGTCTCAGAGCAGTCCACCATAGCGCAGGAAAGACCGAAAACATTGGAGCATACCTAGGAGAGATAAGCAAGGCAGACAGATGATTCAAAAATCAACATTTACCAGTTGCAGTTCCTGCTCTACCCCATCGATTAGGTCTTTCTCTGTCTCAACGATACAATGCTGACCGGCAACGAGGCAGAGAAGAGCCGCAAGTTCAATATCGCTTAAAGCTTGGACCTTCTCTGCGATACGGCCACTCACATCATCCATGAGCCTCAGATTTGACTTGCGCTCAGATTGCGGTTGGGCATGTCGACCACGCTTTAGTGTTGGTTTTGCGCACGTCGAAGGCGTGATTAGCGCGGTAAGAGGGCAGCGGTCCAGAAGGACACGCGGAGGCTTACTGCAAGGTTGACGCTAGCGCCGACGCGGCACCCCAGCTCGCCTAGCAGGCGCTAACTCCAACCCCACTTCAACACCAAAAGACTGTGACTGGGAACACTGAAACACACCAAGACGTCCCCCATGGCAGACTTATGGGTCTTATGGGTGGCGACCCTATAGAAGCTGTTGCCACTTAAATGCAACAGTCAGTAGTGATTAAAGCTGCATTGCGCATTGCGCCTGGCGCGTGGTAACCAGTCATCTCTCAGAGTGCACAAGGCATCCATAAACAAAGCGCTCATTTTGCCACAGATGGATCAGGCAATATTGGAATTCTGGTCATTCCATTGCAGAAGCCCGTTTAGCTGTCCAGCAAAAATCTCCTTACGCGGCAACCCAAACCACGGACATTGCTCGAAGTCTTATGGCGCTGCAAGACTATCTAGCAGTTCCCCTCTATATCAACCCAACTAAGATTACTCTCCGGCAGTATCCGGAGAATCGGCGCATCGCTATGCCGTCCTTACGCCCTCATGCCCTTACGGAGCCGCGCAGAACGAAGCGCTCTCCCTACTCCATGCAGCGAGCAACCGTATCTGAATGGGTTTGACGGCAGATGACCTATGCCCAACTCATTAGTTGCCCAGCTGGCATCTCACTCAAAGCAGCTGATCCCCTAGACCACAATCTTCATTCGACCATTCTTGCAAAAGGGACCCCGTATAGATATTTCGAATATCATTTACCACAGCCCCGTTCAAGGTCTAGGACGATTCCAGTAGCCACATTATCGGCAATTCCCAACCCCTCCGAAGGCGGAATTGTGGTATCGCCACCTAGCTTAAGAAGCGAAATGAGCAGGACAAGAAGTCATGGCGAGGCTTGTATCAATTTCAACAAACTTATCATGGTATCGCCACTATCCACCGCCAACCCATCATCATGCACAACATCTCTGTATCTCAAATTTTCCTGTCACACCCCACACATCATATTAACAGCATATCCAAAGGCGAAAACAAAACGGAAACCCCCATGATTCATTGGATGTCGCTCAAGGAAGCCCTATAGATATAGCGCTTGTTTTTGCTCAGACTTCCAGACAGACTTCTACCATAATCATCCGATCGAAACGCGCCACCTCGCCTTGTCCCGCCCGTCGCTGACTTCGCCTTACCGCAAACACGCCTCGCCACTTCTGCCTTCCCCACTGCGTCATAAGAGGTTGTGTTAACCACCTCCTCCATATCAAGCTTATCCCGCAGATTCATACACGTTAAGGAAATAACTCCTGCTTTGGCGCACCCATTACCCCAAGTTTACTCTCTTCAAGCCTCAAAAATGCCACCAACAGGAGCCGAGTATTCTAGAAGGTCCACCTCGCCCTATCCTCTGACCGCACCACCAAAATTCCATAGGACGGTCAGCACGACAGATCAGCCACTCCCCAGAAGGAGCTGTGCTCAGAAAACGTCGGATAAGGAGTCACACTTGAAATGTACTTCGCCGGCATTGGAGATCCCTACATTGGGAGACTTGAACCCTGAAAACCCAACCCCTGAGAAACCTGGCAAGTCCTAACTCCTTTAAACCGGCATAGGATGGATTTAAAAGCTAAATCAATCCAGGCTATGCCCCCTCCAAGGAGTGCTCAGTCAACTGTCCTTACCATGGTCCTGTTTTGCAACTCCTTCCTAGTCGTAACAACCCGAACAACAACTTCAGCGCAATAGACAGATTTATGAAGGAGGATTCGTCGGATCAACATGCTTTACACATCCGACCGGACACTGGTCAGCTCTCAATATCGAAAGGATGCTCTTGCCGAGATATTCCACAAGATGAGGTTAGCGCGCTGGCTCGGTTAGCTATAATGGAATTGAGTAGAGTGTGTGAAGAGAATTTTATAGGTATTCACGACACTGCTTACACGGTTAAGGAAGAGTAGCGAAGCCAACGCATCAGCTAAGGACTATTTCTTTTTTTCCAAGGCCTCCGTTCGGTCGGTCATTGCTCCTTAGCCAGCGCGGACCCATCATTCAGCGTATAGTCAATCAAAGTTTCAATGTGAAAACCTTTACAGCTCTTAATAGGTCTTCAATAAGTACTTGCAATTAGTTGTCTGCCTGCTGCCGTGAAGCCATATATGACTAGCATATTGTTGGACCGTGCAAGACAACTGAACAACCCTTCCCGATCGGAACCGTACTCAGCTTTTGAGCATGCCTGCTGCGTACCACCTATCGCGCCAATTAAGTTGGCGGTCATAAAAGAATATACAATCATTTATGAGCGATGCTAAAGGCGCACGATCCATATCATGCTTCGAACCCTTTTCCCAAATACGTACGCCGGGATTGTCAGCGCGTACACCCCAAATTGATAGCCGTGATCACATCGAATACCCCTCGAGGCCCGACCGCACATACAACCCGTTCACATAAGTAATTGTAAGGAAAGTGAACACGGCTTTGGCGAAATTGATGGTCATCCGAAGGACGACAATCAGGTGCGTGAGACTCGCTTGCGTTGCAAACCCAACCGACAGCGCGTGCGATAATGCGAAAAGAAGTAGCCAAACGAGCGGCTGCTTCTGTTCAACGCTCATTCCGAAACCCAAGAAGCCGGCAGTAGATAGCGAGACTGCGATAAGCATGNGAGTCAGACGGAACTCAGGCTCGAAGACACCACTGTTGTGGCGATCCATGACTTTCGCTGTTGTGTCCGCAAGCCAGCCTGAAAGTGGAGAGCCAATAAGGACGACAGGGAGAAGTGAGATGTTTGTAAGGCCGACTTGTGCTAGGTTGAGGTTGTACGCGGACTCATGTATACGTTGGCTGAGAGTACCGAGATGACAAGAAGCCACGTGAAAAGGTACCATATACGATCGTGCTGAAAAGGACAGCAGGATATGCTATCGGCGGGAGAGGCTTCACGACGCCTTTCCAGTGGCTTTCATTGCTGAGCCAGCCGCGGAAAATCGCAAGACGCTTCCAATAACTCTTCTTATCATCCATCTCAATCGTCCAGAATGATCCCTTTCCTTGTAACTCGATTGTTTCCGCGCGGGGCGCTGTATAAGTGGTCTCGAGAACAAAGAAGTACATCAACGGTAAAATTAGAACTAATATTAAAGTGCAGATGCCGCGGAGACGCTGAGAGATTGTTGCCCAGTTTCGACCAGCTCAAAAACAAGCCGGTTATTGACGAGCTGGGGGCTTACCTGAGTAGAACGCCTGAGGCAAGCATGACGCTCCAGATAGCTTGCCGGGATCACCGCTGGTGTACAAAAAATAGATCCGAGACTGTACTAGTTATGAGGGTCTCCAGAGGAACAGAAGCAATCCCCTGAAGTACTCTCATAGCTGCAAGTGAGGAAAAGTCTGCGAGAAAGTTAAAAATATTTTCAGCAATGAATAATAATTGTACTAGTTGTGGTAAAACGGCCCTAAACATTCGTTATGAGGAGAATCATAGTAGAAATAACGAAGAATGGACGTTTCCCCCATATGTTTGCTCCGGATGCGGTGAAAAAGGTTGTAAAACCAACCCAAAAAGCGAAGAACCCAATCATAAGACTTGATACCTGATCTAAGCTAACATGATACTACATTAAAATCACCTGAAGTCCTAGGGTAAGCATGGGGCCGTGTCTGCACGTCTTATTAGTGGGAATTTATTTTCAAACGAGAGATAATTAATTTAACATATGATGTCGTCACACCCGAACTAAACGCAAGAGTACACATTATTGTGTTCTTTCAGAGTGGAGACCTTTTCATTCCGCAGTTAAAATTGTCGTCATATGCAATCCATAGTCCAGATCCACCAATTGAGAGGATCGTTTGCGCTGTCAGATGGTTGTGGTTGGAGGATGATATTACCATCCCTTTTTAGATGGCTTAAGTCTCTAGTAGGTTCAACTAGAAGATACAATTAGACGTAGCGTAACTACAGATTTAGGTGTTTACGTACCAACTGGGCAACCATCTTCGAATCTTTGAAGTACCCCCCAACCCGTCTTGCCAAATTTTATCTTCAATAGCGAAAAGAAAAACAATGAAAAGATACAGAACCACCAGAGGCACCGAGAAGAAAAAAGAAGACAGGAAAGGAAATGAGAACAGCTTTATTGACAGAAAGGAGACGCCATCTCTGAGAATCAGGGTGGTTTTGGATAAATCTTATCGCGATAAGTCTTGGCATACCCTAAACAAATTTTTAGTTGCCTTCTTCTTTATTATTATACAAAATATGGCTTTAAGAGTGGAATTAGAAACTTTTAACTCTGTTAATACCTCTAAATTAAAAATATAAGAGGTTGCCTAGCTCTTAATATAGGAGCATACCCATCCACTAGAAGTCTGTCCCACCTCGTGCACAGCACCAAAATACGTCTTTTTAAAACACTTATATCTTAATAACCATGATAGATATTTATATAAAATTGTAAATATAGCTTATCAAATAGTAAGAAAAGCTTTTTATAAAATAAAAATATAAAAATAATATAATTTATAGTATAATATAAAAGAAAATCACTGCCCGCGAAGCCCTACTGCACGCGTCCACGTCGCCGCGGGTGGAAACATCATCTGGAATCCGTTCCTCTTGATGGCCAAGTGCAGAGGCGATGGTAGAGAGCCGTCGCAGCGCGTGCAGCGCTGTCGTGGCGACTCTGTGGTGTTGAGCCCGCGACGCGTACGAAGCATCGTATAAAGCATCGCCCTCAACGACACCAGGAGCCTCACTGCCTCCGCTTGGAGCTCCTGTCCTACCATCTAGGGAGGTCTACCAAGGGAAACTGGGATATGAAAACCACCCGATATACGACTACCTGGTTCGCAGCCAGGCCCGAAACTGGCCTTATCTAGCTAGTTGACGTAGATGCGTCCTAGACGTATAACAGGACACCCTTGGGCTTGCACTAGCTCTAAGATCGCAAAGGGAACGCGATAAGGGTGTAGGGATCCTCTTTTTATAAGAACTTGTTAAGGTTAACGCGTCGCAGGCACCTTGTACGAAACTTGTTAAGGCCCTAAGGCCACCGCGAAGAACTTGTTAAGGCCCTGCCTAGAGAACTCGTTAAGACCCCTCTAAGGGCCTATTTGGTATCCGGTACACCCAGGTGACTTAGAAGAGGGTCTTAATAGGCGTGGTGCGCGCGACCTGGTCGACAGCGACGGTGACGTGATAGTAACGCGACGGCGACGTGACGGCGACCAGACGGCTTAACGAGGTGGAAACACGGGCAAAGCTCTAGGCAGCGGAAACACAGGCCAGCTTCGACGGCCCCATGGCGTTTAACTTAGTCGACTCACAGTCGACCCATAGTCGAATCACAGGCGACTCACAGGAGGGTCTTAATAGGCGTGGTGCACGTAACCTGATGCGTATATATATAAGGCGACTTATAGGAGGGTCTTAATAGGCGTGGTGCACGTAACCTGATGCATGTTGAAGTGGGTTCCAGTTAGCGTGTATTGCTTCTTGTCGGGTGGAACCTCTGACACTCTTCTATATAATTGTCGCTTCCCCACCCTCTTAGAAATGTATGCTCAATAAAAATAATTATTAAACTATACCTATTTTAACAGGTTATAAGCCCAAAGACGCTTCTATTGCGCAGCGACCTGTATACTACGTCTTAAGATACACCTTAGATATACGCACTCTAGATATTTTAGACATGCGCATTCCAGACACTTTACACTCTAAATACTTTAGATATACGTACTCTAGACTTTTTAGACATGCGCACTCCAGATACTTTATACTCTAGACACTTCGGACATACGCACTCTAGACATTTTAGATATGCGCACTCTAGACACTTTACACTCTAGATATTTTAGACATACGCACTCTAAACACCTTAGATATACGCACTTTAGATATTTTAGACATTCGGACATATACACTCTAACTTAGATATACGCACTCTAGAAATTTCAGACATCCTATTAATTAAGATTGGCTTTTCTTACCATGTCTTAGTTGCCTGTTACTGTCTATTAACCTTAAATTAGGTTTTCTATTAATATCTTAGTTGCCTATTACTATTACTATTCCTAATGCCATTATTATTATCATTATTATTATCATCAGTCGTTAAATCCTTAGCACTATACTAAATACTAAAAAGGTAATAGTACACAAGCTAAAGAATATTATTTCCCACCTTTTTATTAAAACACTTGCTTCTCTCTTATAAGTTATTATAGCGATTAAATACTCTAAGTCTAATATCAATCTCTCTAACATTTAGATACTTAAAAGCCCTATAAACCATAAGAAGTAAAAGAAAGGTACTAGGCAGTAGCTAATTAAGAATAACTTTAATTTAGACGCTCTAGTTAACCTAGAAGCCAGACCAGCTATAAACCAATCTTAGGTTAAGAGAGACGCTTATAATAAACTTATTAAAACTTATTAGGCGGATTTTAAAGCTTAAAAGAGAAAGTAACTTAAGGGAGTAAACTGCATCTCTATAACCTATAGCACTTACGGATAGAACCTTATTGAAGACTATATTAAAATTAAGGATATAATAAAAATCTTATACGCGGAATTTAAGCCAAAAGGAGACGCGATATACGCTAAAATATACGCTAAATGGTGAAACCTTACTCTTGTAAACTATAAAAACGTTAAAGAATACGTTATTAAATTTAAGGAGATATACTTAGACCTTAAGACCCAAAACCATACTATAGACCGAATAAACCTACTCTTTAAGTTTATTAATGGTCTCGGTCCTACTTTTAACGGCTAATAAGAATTATTCTACCTTATACACTCCCTTACTAATAAGACCCTTACTCTCTTAAAAGTTTAGGGCCTTGCCCATATATAAGAGCAACTTATACTCTAAAGTTAACCAGTAGCTTTTTAAGCACATATAAATTAAGCCTCTTACTACTAGCAGCACTATAATTAGCAAGGCCAATAATAATATAATAGACCGTATTGCAGGCCATGTAAATGCGCTAGCTACTAGGAAGATAGATACTAGATCCTTTAACCCTACTTAAAGGAGATCTAGCGAAAGGAAAACCCTAAGAAAGCCATAGAGATAAATACGCGCTCTGCTTATAAAAGGGACTTTAGAAAATAATAAAGAGCCTATTAAAGTAACTCCTTATTAGGATCTGCATTATTACCTACAGCACTATTAGCGATAATAATAAATAGTAAGCCTCTTACTAAGTTAAGGTAATATATAGGAATAGCTATTTAATTAACTATAGTCTAGTAATAAATAAGGTGGCTATAAAAGCTTTAACTCTATAGCAAGCTAACTAGGCCATAATTATACCTTAATAATTGTGGCCAAAACTCCCGTATTTCTAATTATATTAGACGTTCTTTACTATAGATCCATCTACTCTTATATTATCTTTTATTTGTTCCCTTCGGACTCTTTATAGCCGGCATACTATTCTTCTTTTATAGTCTTTTACTGCTTATATAGATCGCCCTTTAACCTTTACTATTAGCATAAAAACTATTAGCCTACGTATACAACCTGTAGAAGAACTTACGCTACTTTACATATAACCTACTTCGCCAACTATGCCTTATTGCCTATTAGTGGCGGGTTCCCTGTATTATTCGCATTCCTCCTTACTCCTATGCCTCTAAGCTTACTAGACAACTTTATTTTATAGCCAAACTAAATATTAACCTCTCCTCTGCAATTATTATTAATACTAGGTATACTTAGCATATATTTTAGTTAAAAGAGCTATTTATTACCTATTAAGATCTTTAAGCTAATAAGAAGATTATTATCTCCGGAATTAGAGAAACGTATTTCTAGTTAATAGGAAAGGGAGATATATACCTAAGACTTATAGTTCTAGGAGTTAAGAGAGAGCTTATTCTTACTAACGTCCTTTATATCCCTAATTTATAAGCCAACCTAGTATCTAGTTCACAGCTTATTAATAATTAAGTTTATCTTTATCTATCTAACCTTAGATGCGATTTTCTCTATAACTTAAAGCTTATAGCTTACGCGTTTTATAAATCCGGCCTCTTTTTTCTCTACACTTAGGCCAACTATTAAGAAGGGCTTATAGCCTTTATAGTTAGCTATTAAACCAGCTATATATTATATAGCAGCTTATAAAACCCAGCCGAGAGGTTATAGCACGAAAGGCTTAGTTATATTAGCCCCTAGAACTTATAAAAGCTCTAAAGAATGTTAAAAGGGATAGACCTTACTTACTTACTAGACCTTTACGACTGCACTTGTAAAGCCTGCCTATATGGCAGAATGCACAATATTATACATTGGGATTCTCTTATTAACCACAATACTAAGCCTTATGAAGTTATATTCTCTAATATTAAAGGACCTATAAAAGTAGCTAGCTATAATAGATCGAGATATTTTGTTACTTTTTAAGATAAAGTTAATAAAATAAGCGAAGTCTACCTAATAAAGTATAAGGCTGAAGTCCCGTTCTATTTTCGACAATATTAAGTAAAGGTTAAATAATAAGGAAGTCTTATCTTACGGCTATATAGTAATGGCGGAGGAGAATATCTTAGATATGCTTTTTAGCTAGAACTTACAAATAAGGGAATTTAGTTCTCATACTCGACCCTAGAGAGTTAATAATAAAATAGAGCCTTAAAACGACTTAATCGCACGATATATAACCGAGCCTTTACCTTTATAAATAATTACTTACTTCCTAAGAACTTCTAGCCAGAAGCAGTTAAGCACGCTAACTTTATACAAAATATTCTCCCTATTAAATCGTTGGAAACATAGACCCCCTATAAAATAGAGCAAGGCGAAGTCTTTAATTACTCCTAAATTCGTACCTTTAGGTGTAATGTCTGGTATAGGGCCGGCAGTTAAAAGAAGTTCAGCTCTTATATGGATAAGAAGGCAAGATTAGGGAACCTTATCGGCTTTAAGGGTAAATATATTATTTAAATTCGAGATAAAGAGACAGGACGGCTTATATGTGCCTCAGCTATCTACTTCTAAGAGACTATTTTAACAGTTCCCGGTAGTAATAAGTATTAAATTTAAGAACAATATGTTAAATACGACTCCGATACTCTAAATATTAACGCTTAGTTTAAGGGAGAAGAAGCTTTACCTAATTACGCTACCTAACGTAAATAGCATTGAGAAGAGAAACAGCTCCTTAAGAAAGCTTAAAAATTAAAGCGCCTTGCTATTAATAAAACACCCCTATAAAAGTTAAAACGTCTAGCAGCTACTAATAGGCCTTAACTACCTCTTAAGTATCGCAATTCTGTCAACATTAGAGAAAACCCGCCTATTACAGCATTCTTAGCGCTTACCTACTTCTTAACCCCTTCCTTTAAACACCTCTACGCTATACTTAGCAACTCCCCTATAGCTAAACCTTACGAGCTAAGGTTATAGAAACAATCTACCCTTAACGTTAATAATAATAAATGGTACTCCGCTAGTAAAGATAAAATTAGCTCTTATAAAGCAAATAATACCTAGATACTTATTAACCGACCTCTTAATTATAAAGTTCTTAATACCTAATAGGTTTTTAAGCATAAATGGGATAGTAAAGGAAGAATTATATAATATAAGGCAAGGTGGGTGGTAAAGGGTTACAAACAATAAGCTAGGGTTAACTTTAATAAGACCTTCGCATCTATTGTAAAACCCATAAGCTATAAAGCGCTCTTTGCTATTATAGCTGTATAAGACCTTAAGATTGAATAAATAGACGTTAAAACCGCTTTTCTTTACGGAAGCGTTAAGGAGGAGATCTACGTTAATTAACCTAAAGGTTTTAATAATGGAACTAGACGGGTTTGTCGTCTAAATAAAGCACTTTATAGTCTTAAACAGTCGCCTTAAGTTTGGCATTAAACGCTCTTAGAGTTCCTTATAGATGCTAGTTTTAAACCCCTTAACTTTAACTCTTTAGTCTTTGCTAAAGGTTCTATGTATATTACAGTCTACGTTAATAACCTCCTACTTATTGAACCAGATATTATTAATATTAAAATTATTAAAGCTTAACTTAGCGGACGCTTTAGCATAACCGATCTAGGCCCTATTACTTATTACCTTAGTATAAAAGTAACTTAAGATTAATAACTCCGTAAACTATGGCTTAGCCAATTCTCTTACCTTAAAGAGGCTATTTATAGCGCTAGTCTTTGGAACTGTTCCCCTTACCTTACGCTAATAGGAACCTCTTATCTTTAACCAGCGGCGGCAGATTATTAGGCTAACTCTACGTTTAAGACTTAATACTAATCGCTAGTTGGCACCCTAATATACGCTATACTTAGTACTTAACCTAATATCGCCTTCGCCGTCTCCCTTATTAGTTACTTTACTTCTAATCCTAATAAGTCTTATATATAAGCTGTTCTTTAAATACTTTCCTACTTATGCGGTATACTTAACCTCTAACTCGTCCTCTAAGAAGAGATATAAGCGCTTTAGGGGTTTATAGACTCTAGCTAGGCAGATAACTTGGAAACTTAAAGATTAACGTTAGGATTTATATTTAATATTAGAAGCGGTATAATTAGCTAGTCCTTAAAGCGCCAACCTATAGTAGCACTTTTAACCTGCGAAGCAGAGTATATGGCACAGATAGTTGCAGTAAAAGAAGCCATTTAGTTATAATAACTCCTTTAAGAACTATCTCCAACTAATAAATCCCCTTACGCAACGATCATTTACGCCAATAATTAAGGTGCTATTGCTCTTGCAAAAGACCCTAAGTTTCACGCTTGAACTAAGCATATTACTCTCTAATATTACTTTATTCGGAAGAAGGTTATAGACGGAGATATTAAGCTAAAATATATATAAACAAGTCGACAAATGGCTGATAGTTTTACTAAGGCGCTACCGAAAGATGCATTCTATGCATTTAGAGATGCTTTAGGTTTAGAGAGATATTAACGTCTTTTATAACCTTTATATTGTTACCTATATTTAGCTTAAGGGGGGCTGTTAAAGTGGGTTCTAGTTAGCGTGTATTGCTTCTTGTTAGGTAGAACCTCTAACACTCTTCTATATAATTGTCGCTTCCCCACCCTCTTAGAAATGTATGCTCAATAAAAATAATCATTAAACTATACCTATTTTAACAATGCATATATATAGGGGAGGCTATAGGGGAAACATAGGCTAGTTAGACGAGGACTTAATAGTTAAAGACACAGGCCAGCTTATAGGAAGGGGGGACACAAGCTTAGTTAGTAGGAGAGGGGGGAGTAGGTTGCCTAGCACGGGACCTGTCTCTATAGCCCCCTCCTATAAAATACGGTCGGCCTATTATAAGGAAACTCTTATAGGTAACGCGAAACGGGAACTGGTAGTAGTATAGGGTATTACGCCCCTATACTACTACCAGCCTCCTACGGGGCGTAGTACGTAGCAGCCACTGCTGGCTCTAAGGACCTTACCCCTTAGCTAGGCTTTAACCCTTAGTGCACCTAATAGGCAGGTAGGATTATACCCTAGCTAGAGAGACTACTACATAGCTTAAGAGAACAGATACGCGTGTCGGTATATTAACAGACAGAACCGTTCGCCTCTAGGGCGGTATGCCAGTGAGATATGCTTAAGGAGCAAACAGGAGTTACTTAGGCGGGAGAGGTTTTGGCCCGGCCTTAACCATAAAGGTGGTAACGCCCTAAGATGGGAATAAGCTACTAAAAACTGGGGTAGAGGCCTAGATAAGCAGGCATGTTAAACTCTACTATATTATAGCTAATATATAACTACCTAGTAGCGTAAGCGGCCCGTAAGGGCCAAGCACAGTACATTATATTATCTAGGATCGTTAATTCTATATAGGGTTTATGCTTCTAGAGGTCACGCCTACTATATATAGCAGTTATCCGGCTAACCATAACATATAGGTCCAGTATTTGGGCCATTAGAGAATCTAAGAAAGGCCCCCCTAAATCGCTCCTTAAACCACTCTAAAAGGTCTAAATAGCTTGCCTCTAAAGTGTAATAGGCGGATATAAGCAAACGGCTACAGTACTGCTTAAGAAGGAAGCTAATATTCCCCCCCTATAACTATATATTAAAGCCGCTGTAATATAAAGGGCGTAAAAGGAACGTAACTCTAATNTTATAAAGTATATTAAGACACGCCTAAATAAACTATAGAGGGACCCTAGGGCGCCTTATAGGAGAACAAACTAATAACCCTAAAGTAGGGAAGATATATTAGAGAAACAGGTAAAAAAAGCAGAAGAAAAATGGTGCTACTTTAGGGCCTAGGCCTATATAGAGGAGGAAGGGAAACGCGTAAGAGGCCAGCAAGGATAATAGCAAGAGAGAGAAAGGAGCTAAAGTAGAGCACAAAAGAACGCTAGGAAACTATCTACCGTAATATAATACTGGCTAAACTAACGCTAGAGAGGCGTATGGAAGTTAAAGGTATAGAGGCTAACTAAGGTAAGAAGAACCTAAGCCGTAGCATAGTTAACGCTATAGGGGGTAAACACTCTAGGGCTCCGAGAAGGTCTAATAAAGGTAAAAAATACAATGGCAATACTCTTAAGAATAGGAATAATAGGACTAAAAGACTAGCTCTACTGGGTAGGTATCCTAATAGGCAGCCCAAGATGCGAATATGGCTAGCTAAGATAGACACCAAAACACGTAATACTATTATGCCCCTTACGCACTAACTAAGAAGTAATACTCTTAGTAGCTAGCATAGAGAACTATAAGACACTGCTCTTAATATAAAAAGGCCTTAAGGCGGTTACCTAGTGGCTTATTAGCTAAAATATACTAAACCAGTTCTAGGTAGTAAAGGAAATAGTAATAGAAGGTAGGGGGGTAAGTAACGGGCGCCCCCTAATAACTCTATAGTAGTAGAGTAAAGTTTGCGATACTAGCGCGTCCGTAGGCTTATTACGGCAGCAGTAGTTCCTAAGGAGGTTAAAAAGTAAGGTAGTAGGAGCACTATAGGTAACTTATAGGCGCCTTATAGGCGCCTTATAGGCGAGTCCCAAAAGGCAGGGAGATGGATTACGGGGTTTTCTTAAATAGAGTTTTCTCCCTATATATATATAAGGAGTAGTCCGCGTAGGCCTAATAGGGATCCGAATCGGACGTTAAGCAATGAATTATTATTAAAAGAAAATCACTTTTATACAGGTTAAAAAAATAAAAAGTATTGTGTAAGATCTAATTTCAGAAAAAGAATTTATAAAAAGCTTTTTTTACTATTTAATAAACTATATTTAAAAATTTATATAAATAGCTATTATAGTTATTAAGATATAAGCACTTTAGAAAAACGTATTTTACATAATTTTGGTGCCGTGCACGAGGTGGGACCGTGCATGAGGTGGGACAGACTTCTATAGTGTGGTTTTAGATAAATCTTATCGTAATAAGTTTTAGTATACCCTAAATAAATTTTTAGTCGCCTTCCTTATTATTATTATATAAAAATAACTAATTTAAACCTAGTAAATAAAGTTATATTATCCTTTTTTTCTAAGTTTTAGTAGGTGGCTCTACATTTAGTTCTACGTATGGAAGCTCTGCATATGGAGGCTCCGCATGAAGCTCCGCACGAAGCTCTGCACGAAGCTCCGCACGAAGCTCTGCACGAAGCTCCGCACGAAGCTCTGCACGAAGCTCTGCTCGAAGCTCTGCACGAAGCTCCGCACGAAGCTCTGCACGAAGCTCTGCACGAAGCTCTGCACGAAGCTCTGCACGAAGCTCTGCACGAAGCTCCGCGTACGGAGGCTCTGCACGAAACTCTGTATACAAAAGCTCTGCACGACGGCTCTGCGTACAGCTTGGTTGGGGTAGAAAAGCCCCGCACAGGGCACTTTTATCCTTATTGATTGCGATATTTTATGCTCGCTTATTCGCATTATCCAAAACCACCCTGCTGAGAATTAACAGAACGATCCGCCTTATCATTTTGTCGGGTGATGCGCTCCAAGCATTGATTTCGGGGTTGGCCTAGTTTCTGCGAGACATAAGCAGATGGAGAATTAGCTACATCTATGGTATGCGGCCTTGGGCTCAATGAAATGCCTAAACCTGAGAGAACAGTGTTCCGACATGGAACACCAAAGCTTCTGAGCTACAACCGTATTACATCACATCTAATACTACATACGTTTCAAGCCACCTAAAGCCAAGCCTTGGCTCTCACATCTGGTATCTGATGATCAAAAATACTAATCGTAACATTCTAGTTGACTGGTGGCGTTAGACTTGTCCCAACTGGTCATAGCGCTTTCGTAGGTCTTCATGGAAGCTTAAAAGAAGATCTCAGAATGTTAGCATTTGAACCTCAGCCATCACTTTTCCGGAGACGAGACATCTCTGTGGCGTGTACCCATGTGGGGCTGGAGATAACGGTAATCGGAGCCGGCACTTTCCATCGGAAAGCGGACCACTTGCATTGCACACTACATCTCAATATCAGTTATGATTTGGAAGACACAGGAGTGGCTATCTCAGTGATGGAAGCTCTACCTGTGATCATAGCGGGTGAAGACATGTTGGCAGGAATTTGAAGCTATATATTGTCCTAATTGGCGCTGCCATAAGGACCGGCCTTTTTAGTGTTAATTGGCGTTCAACAAGACCAGACGCGTAGTGGTCTAAGAAAAGGGGGTGCTTCATGAACAAGTAACGCGGGAAGAGCATTTGGGATGCATGAACCAAAAGAGCATCTTCAATGAGAACTAAACGATACATCTCACCCATTTCAGCGTTATCGAGACATAGTTAATTACCTCAGATTACTAATCATAACCGATTTCCTAATTTTGACCAGCGGGGAAACACATTACGCCTTTGTCATACCACGCCTACGTAGCTAACCCATAGGTTACTGGCCTAAACACCCAACCCGATGGAACTAAGGAAAGACTATCTAAATCGAATCCTTCAATACCAGTGCGAGTAATTGCCAACTTGTGCCAAGATCATTTAGTAACAACTCTAAATAATGATAATTATCACCACTAGGTAAGAGGGAAATAGAGTTGTAAATTATTGGTAATCTACATCATCTCACGCAGGCGGCCACGCAATACCCAGATTCGCCATCAGTTCACCGATCGTGGAAACTGGCCTATCCCTGTGGCTCTCAAAATCCTTGTAACCTTTTCCCTTCACAAACGTCGCATTCCAAGGCCCTTGCTTTTTGAGGTTGACTAGCTCCCAATAATACTCAGCATGAGGCCCTTGCTTTTTGAGGTTGACTAGCTCCCAATAATACTCAGCATGAGGCCCTTGCTTTTTGAGGTTGACTAGCTCCCAATAATACTCAGCATGTGCAGGGCCGTCTATCAGCGTCGCAATACTATGCCCCTTCTCCGTCCGCTCATCCGCAAAGTACCAATATCCTTTCTCTCCATTGCCGCCTTTGCCATAAACGTTGGCAGCTGTCTCAATCATGTAGGCCATAGCACTCTTGCCGACACCAAGCGAGAAGGTTTGAGACACGATGAGTGAAAATTGCATGTTTCCAGTGTAGATGAAGACCTTACGGTGCGGAGAGGGTGGGAGTCTGGCAAACGCGGAGGCAGCGGCGTAAGCGGAGGTCGCGTTGACGGCAATGTCTTTAGCAAAGGCTGAAGGATCGACTGTGAAGGGGTCATTGCCATCTGCGGCGAATGTTAGGGAGTAAGCTAAGATGGTGTAAGTAAGACTATCGATAAGTGGTTCCATGAAAGGGTATTTCCTCACCATTGTAGACAACCACATTAGGATTTCCGAGCTCTTTCTCGACTTCTTCAAAGATTTTAGCGACGTTAGACGGATCACCTGATAGGTCGGCGGTAATCACTTTGTCGGCAGCTTTCTTCAAGTCGTCTTTCACAGTCCGGGCTACAGCCGCGACTTTATATCCCTCAGAGCGGAACTTGCTCATAACAGAAAGGCCAACGTTAGGGCCAGCGCCAAAGAAAAGGAGGACTGGAGATACCATTATAAGATGTTATTACTGCTGTAAGTGAGCCATACCCTGAAGCGGAAGGTCAGTTCATATAGCCTACAAGCCTTAGAAATCCAACATGTTAGAGTTGGTCAGCAAAAACCATTACCAAGCAAATCTGTTGCTCAATGGTACGAAGTATCATTTTTAATCGCATGTTGGACCTTGAGATTCTTATAGTGGACAAAAAATCGCGGACAAAGATGTCGATGAGAGCACCACGTGGTCAATCACCCGCTTGCGGGCCGATTGACTCCGCACCAACGGAATCACGTCTGAGCATGCTGAGGTAACTAACGAACTTCCTCTCTTGTGATAATCTTGAAAACTATTATTCTAAACGTCCTTAAAATTACCTCTTTGTGGAAATACCTCTTAGGATTTGTCTCTATTCGTTTTTGGGTTTGGATTCGAGGGTCATCTAAGGCCTAGCACCAAACACCCTATAAACCCCCAAAACCGAGGTAAAACTCGGGCCCAAAACGTAAGAGACACCTGACCTGAAGAACCCAACCATCGAGCACGGGAGAAAGTAGTCAATAAAAGGCCACTACACTGGCTCCTGAGCTAATGCTCAAATGTTCAGCATTCAGCCCGAAAACTGACGTTCCTATCTCCCTCTAAGAATGCCAATAGTACGTAGCAATTTAGAGCAGTGGCAGCGAATTCGTCAGCACGGAATAGGGGTAAGCCACGTGACCGTGATATCTTCCACTCTGAGCGAGTTCCTTCTTTCGCGTCCGCGGGCAACACCGATGCCGAACCCTACTCGCGTTATCAATAGAATACCATAGAACAAGATACTGGTACATATGCAAGTCTTCAATTATCACTATGGCTATGAAAGTACCGGATTTGGCTTAGTCGTTTTACTAGATTAAATCCTACTCCCGAATATCACAGCGTTATCACTCCATCATGCCTACAATGGTAGGATCGTACTCGTCTACGAAATGGCATTGAACAAACTGAATGCTTAATTGGCTTTTACCCGCGTCTTTACCGCCTACTACGACAAGCTTATACTCTCGAAGAAATTTAGCAATGCTCGTGGGCTGTGGTGTGAGGTGTTGGTGGGTTGGTTCCCGACTGCTCCATTTTGATTTAATGGTCTGCTGCGGTGGTGTGGCATCTGATCGAGATCCCCTTTGGCGAATTTTCGGTGTTGGAAGTGTAAGACTGCTTATCGAACTGCTAGTTGGAATGCTTGGTGGCCTATTTATTGGGTTTTCCGAGTTGATATTGTCGATGGTCGGGTGTAGCGGCAATAAGGTGAGGACTTGCTCGTTGGCTACCACCTCTTCTCGATCTCCTCCCTCTCCTCCTTTCTTTTCTCTTTTTCCTTCCTCTTCTTTCTCTTCTTCTTTCTCTTCTTCTTTCTCTTCTTCGTTTCCGCCCTCGCTATCCTCTGGGTGGTCCTCCTCCTCCTTCTTTCTGTTCACAGCGACGTATTCAGACATTTCAGCCACCTGAACATCAAAATCAAATTGCTGAATAGGGTCATAGATAACTTTATCAACATCATCGCCTCCTACATTGTCAAAGGAGCGTATAGTTATCCGATCGTACTCCTCGAGAATTAACGGAAGCACAGGTTCATCCCACTCGTTGTCTTCTATGGTCGGTGAAAAGGAGGTAGTAGCACGACTATCGCTTGGTCGCTCGTTAATGATCCTTCTATAGAGGTCTGAATTTAAAACCTCGTTGTCAAAATCGAATGCGGTCATCGAGATGATACTGCTCCGGCTAAGCGTGCTGGCTACTGAGTCTCGAAGTGAAGAACGGACGGAACTAGGTCTCGTTTGGTAGGATAATCGTGATCGTTGGAGAAGAATGCCGAGAGCGGTGCCTTGATTTACTAGAAGATCGTGTATTTGGTTCATGGATTCCCTACAATTGGGATTGAGACTCGTGTATCTTTAACCGGATGAAATGGGAAGTAATTTGACTAACATTTGCACTATTGTGAGGATATTTGTAAGACCGGTCTGGTATCCTCGGAGTTGCTGTAGCAGCTCCTTCATTTCATTTTCTTTCCAGAATAAGTGTAATCTCGATGGCGACCCCATATCCCTTGATAATTCAGTCAAGGGTGCCCCTAATTGTTCTTGCAGTTCCATGGTATACTCGTCAACGACCGATAGTGTCATATTACATCCTAGGAGAAAGGCTTCAATGCTTCCCATAATCTGCTGGCTGCGGGGTGCTCCAAGAGAATCTAAGTTCGACAAATCGAGATATTGTAATTGAGCTAGAGACTCATGAATCGCGAAACATTCAGTAGCAATGGATGCCATTGTCAGCGGGGTGTTTTTGCACTGATTCCTCACGCCGTGGAGGAACTTAATGATCTTCGTACAGCCTGCCAGCAACAGCGGAACCGCCATAGTAACACCGGCGACCTCCATCATCAATGAACGCCCGAAGGGCGGCAACCTTCTGGAGTTCGAAAGGGTCGTGAGGATGAACGAGAAGTAATTAAGTCCAAGTCAAGTTGTCTGTCTTGCCGAGTTCTGTCACTTCAGCCACACGCTTAAAGGGCGGCTTAGCTGCGCCATGGCCCCCCATGCGGAGCCAAGGTCGCAAAATGTGTTTAAAGTGATGCCCAGCTTTCTATAATTAGACACCTGTACACCCTCTTGTGGTTATCGCAGCCACGTCTGCACGGCCTTTTTGTAGGGGGAGTTTTGGTATTTTTGCTGTTTAAGGGAAAGTTAATAAAACACGTTAACCACCGGAATTGGCGAGAGGGTGTAGTTGAAATGCTAAGTATTTTCAAAGTAACTAGGTATCGCAGGTTGGGGCCGCTGTGAGACTTGCCAGGGTTGAGCCTGGTCGCGAACGGGCCACCGATATTGATATCCACCTGGTAGATTTTGGGCAGATTGACCGTCTTGGCAGCTGAAAAGGAGGTCTGACCTGCATCTTCATGGGCCTCTGCCGGTTTCTTTGCCTCTCATGAAGTAATCCTTAATAATTAGATGATAGGCTACAGTAGTATTTTATTTACATAGATGTATTTGCTCCAACCCAAGGATGTTAACAGGGCTGGATGCGGCTAGTTGGTTCGGAATAATATTGCAGCAGTCGATTGTTTCCAGAGAGGTTGCCAAGTCGGTCTTGGCACGCTAGAAGGACGTTCTAGGTATCTCGGCATCATCCACACACTACCAACCAGTGCAACGGAACTATGTCCCCAACCATTCCAAGTCCCCGACCGAGCGCCAAACAACTGGCAATTTAGCATACATAAACTGTGTCCAGTTCTTCGTGACGCCGATTCCCAGCATCTATGAATTGAAACCGAGTCCTTACACCAGGCGCGGGACTTTCACAAGAAGTCGCTAGATAAGAAATTGAGGAGGAAGACGGTATCCTATATTGAGAAGTGGCCCGTAAGAGCTGGAGAACATGTGTTACTAAAGGAGTTGGATGAAGACTCTTGCATTGTCGTTCGATAAGAGGCACAATTTATTCGCGAAGGGTATTTTGGGAGGATGAGTCGTTTCTATGCTGAATTACGGAGTGTAAGAGCATGGAGCATAAAGACTGCATATAGGGAAATTTTGCTAGGCGAGAACTTCAAAATTTTAAGTCGTTTTGCGAGGCGTCCTGGTCACATCTGCGTACACAAGGTACCGCCATAGTAGGACTTAGCGAAAATCGCGAAAATCAAAGTTCCCTATATGCAGTCTTTATGCTCCATAGTCTTACCAAAGGGGCCTGTAAAAGAAGATCTGGAATAGCCTGAGTATATTAAGTCCGGTAGTGTTATGCCTGGCTGCACCCACCGTGGTATTCAAAGAAGACGTAATAATCAAATCAAACGCTTTACGAATTGTCGAACGGTCACCTACCGCCTACCTGGTGGCAATTTGTCGTCGTCAGCTTTGTCGTCATCCTGTGACTCATGTCTACCTTTTTGCCACCCACCTCATGTATATATAGTCACTTTTCTTCATAGATCAATCTACACACGAGTCCTCATTTTCAGACCTCATTTTTAGGTCGACAGTTATAAGCCCGGGGTTATTTCCCATACACCAATTATTCTTTTAATTAGCTATTCCTATAGGCTCGTGTCTAGGTACTACTCTTATACTCATAATTACTTCCAAATCAATACCAAACAACTTCCTTCGACCAGTGTTACAATAGACGATCCCTATAGTATCACAAGCTCGTAGAGGCTAGACACAAGGCAGGGACCTTAGCCAGACACAAGGTAAGGAGCTAGACATAAGGTAGGGCCTAGGGGCTAAACACGAGGCTAGTGCTAGATGGACGATTACTAAACAGCATGGTAGGATTAAAACATAGATAAATGATTGCTAAATAGTATGGTAGGATCTAGGCACTACTACGGCTTAGTTAGATACTAGATGGATAGTTACTAAATGATATTTAATTAAGGAAACGAACACTAGAACGATTCAACCAATCAATCAATCAAATTAACTAAGAGACTTAATATCGGCCTGTTGCCGAATCAAATTGAATTAAACTAAAGCCTTAATATCGGCCCGTTGCCGAATTAAATCGAATTAAGGCCTCCTAGGGAGGTATATAAGATGTTAATTGTTTAAATGAATAGCAAGCGAATAAGGAACAATTCGGTTAAAATGATCGATCGAATTAAAATTAAAAAGGATTAATTTAGACCACTTAAAGAACCTATGTGTTTTAACTTCTAAGCAAGCTTCTACCATTGGTTCGCTTAGATGCATGTAATTAAGTTAAATCTGACTTTTAGATAACTGTCTACCCCACAAAACTCTATTATCATTCTTATTAAAATATACGAATATCTATTACGTAGACATTAGGTACACGCAACAGAAGAAGCAGTAAGTATTACTAACGCAATGGCTCCATTAGCTGTCCCGTTTGAGCCGTCCTATACCACACTAAAGAACCTACGTTAGAAGATACATAAACACACTATAACCTCAGTCAACCTTACCCTACCCATTCAACCGTTAGACCTCTCCATAGATTTAAGTCCTTACCTAGATGGCGCCATAGGTATGCTAAGCAACTCGACGGCTTTCCTATACGACAACGATGCTCCTTAGGCCGTAAGAGTAGCGGAAGTCAAAAGGGGTATTAATCGAGTCGATGCTAAAGTAGATGAGGTCAAAACACAAGTTAATGAGGTTAAGACACAAGTTAATAAGGTTAAGACACAAGTTAATAAGGTTAAGACATAAGTTAATGAGGTTAAGATATAAGTTAATAAGGTTAAGACACAAGTTAATAAAGTTAAAACGCAAATAAGGTTACTAGATAAACGTCTTACGACATAGGTCAACGACGTCAAGTTATAAGTAATGTTGTTGGAAATATAAATAAAGGACGTTAGGACAAGCCTTAGTAACTAAACAGAAAGCCTTTATAACTATACGGCAATTTAACTAAACTCTATATGAAAATAGCTCGACGACTTAATTGAACCTATTACAGCCCCTATTAAGGATGGATACTGCTAGAACTATATTGCGGCTAAAGGCTTTCCTAGCAGAATTAAAGACTTCTAGAGGCTTATTTTAGACCCTACTACCCTAATAAAGCTTGTAAGATATTACTTAGTATAAGACTGGGATTGATAGAAGAGAGCTAGCTTAGGGGATACCAACATCAGCTGCTACACGGAGCTAGAGGATGCAGTTACCGCGTAACCCCTTATGTGTCTTAGGGCCCTAGCTATGAGGTGGGGCCTATAGTATAGCCTCCTGGAATACCCGGGACAATAGGAAGGCCTAGGAAGACGACAGAAACGCAAGGTAGAGATGGATAGTGGATTAAGATGAGTTAGGGCACGAGAAGACTAGGACAACGATTCTGCAACAGAATTAAAATTAACCTCTTCACAAGATATCGACGACCAAGGGTCTCCATAAGACGTTAACGACTAAAGGTCTTAGCTAAGTAGGGTAATATTGGTGTAGATACGGGTACCGTCTAATACGGAGAGAAGAGATCTTGTAGAACTGCTAATAGCAGCTGCTAAAAGAGATAATCCAGGAAGACGTAGCCCTAAGTCTATATATTGGGAGCCTAGTGCTTCTTCTAAGCTTTAATAGAGGATTAGATCTACTCCTTCTACTAAACAACGGAGGAATTGGATGCGTTATAGCGATGGTTAATTAGTCTATACCTCTAAGCTTCAAGAATAACATCAGGACCGTAGCCCTAGGGGAGAGCTTACTTAATTAGCCCCTAGCATGGTACCTTTTGGAACAGCCACTCGCAAGGGACTTTAGCTTCGTCAATCAGCCTCTAGTAAGGAGCTTTAGCGGAGGAAAGGCGATGGAAAATTAATGCAATTATTAACTTAACACCACGCCAAGACTAATGATACAGCTTTAACCTGCGAGCAAGCTTAAAGCTAGGGGGGTATATCAAACGGTCACCTACCGCCTACCTGGTGGCAATTTGTCGTCGTCAGCTTTGTCGTCATTCTGTGACTCATGTCTACCTTTTTGCCACCCACCTCATGTATATATAGTCACTTTTCTTCATAGATCAATCTACACACGAGTCCTCATTTTCAGACCTCATTTTCAGGTCGACACGAATACTCGAAATCATAGGACACCTCCAATATAGCGCAAGCAGCTAAGGCTTGACTAACTCTTCTAAGGTATTGATGTTTTTCTCCTTCAGGAAATGAGGTGCTGTACATCCTAACGGTCTTTACTCTAGACTACCCGTCCTGGAACGTGACCACATGCTTGAGCAGCCTCGGAAAGATCTGTGTGTATCCTGAATACCACCATCATACGTCTCTGCACGCAGGAAGGACTTCGCGCAAATTAACTCTACTAGCAATAAACATGGCGCTAGCGGAAGACTTTCGCATGTGATGAAAATCAATGTAACACCTGCAGTCTTAAGGGAAGATTCTGAAGCAGTGTCGTCTAGAGCGATACTTGTGCGAGCAATTCCTATGCTGGCAATATACATACGAATAGCATACGTACTCAAGTAATACATTTATGAAAAATGCCGACATAATCAACGCCAAAATGAGTAGTACCCAACTGGGCAATGCCCAGACAGGTAACGTGCACGCGATTGCTGCTCACATAATTATTGCTATGGCAGTAGTACCCATATGCTCACATATTCGGACATGTAACTTTCCTTTCTAGTCTCAAATACAGCATGTAATCCAAGCAACCTCTTCACATCAACTGGCTGCAGCCAAGCCTGCGGCCTCAGGCAAAACTCGAGCTCAAACATAGACCTCGCGCCAAAAAGGCTACACAGCCCACCAATTCTGAACTATTCAGGAGCAGATCCGCCAATACCATACAGGATACACATACACTAAACTTCTCAACACCAAGAATGGTCTTCAGACGCTGGACTTCCACTGGTACTCCAACCCCTGCTACATCACTGCACTACTCAGCACCCCCACCCTCTCCAGGCCCAACCCTCCGAGCCTTAACTCCCGCATCAGTCCCATCCCTCTCCTCCTTGGCGCCGCCAGCGTGGCCGGCCTCCTCTACTTCTCCCGCCCCGCTCCTCTCCAAAGCCGCGGACTCGGCCTCGCAATGCCACAGCTGCGAATCGCCTCTCCCATCTAATGACCGTCCTAGTCCCCCTTCGTTTGCGAATCCAGTCCGCGCCCTCACGCTCGCGGAGGCGCGCGTCAAGCTGCGCGAAGAGGAGTACTACGTCTCCCACGCGCTCTCCACCCCCCCCCCATCTCCACAGCAATCCAATCCGCCTTCACAACCCTCGACACCGCCGTCCTGCACCCCGCCTCAATCACAACCCTCAATCCCCTCCTCACCACCTACCAGCCGCTAACCCGCACCCTCCGCACCGCTAACTCCGACGACTCGCGCGCCGCGCTGGGCCGCCGGGACGGTGCCACAAATCCTCACCTCGCCCTCCCGCTTCCCACCTCCCGTCTCCCGCTGTCCGCCAACCGGACCGACTCCAACGACCCTGAAAGAGCGAGGGGTCCCTCACGGCACGCCTTCGGCGAGGAAGGGCATTTTCGGGGGAGGACGGGCGAATGCTCGGCATGATGCCGCTGCGCCCGAGGGTGGAGGTTGGTTCGGGGACGCGCGGTTGAGTGGGGGATGACTGGAGATATGAGAGGGGTGGAGGGCGATAGGACGGAGTTTGATGTCGTCGATGAGAGGTTTGTGGGGTGGAAGACTGAGCCCGAATTCTTTGTCGTGGAGGATCAGAATAAAGCAACACGTTAGTCAAGAATGCGCTGGGGGGAATATCTTTTGCGGCGTCATGATGGCGTGTCCGCTAATGGGTCGTTATGTGAGGGATGGTATTACGGTGCAGGTTATCTTTCTTGAGGAGGAAGAAGAGTACAGTGGGATTGGAGTGGTAAGTGGTGGTGGTGGAGTGATTGGGCTATGGTGATGTAGTGCTAATGTGTCGACCTGAATCAGGTTATCTTGTCACCGACTCAGCTACCTCCCATTGACCCAGCCATTGACTCGGCCACCTACCCCGTCTTGACTCGGTCACCTACTCCTTGTTTCCATTGCCACCCCCATTCCCCCTTCTCGTTCTCATTTCCTACACCTTTCTTATGTATATATAGAGGCTCTTAGAGCCACATTCAATAGAAAGAGTCCTCATTCTTTTCTTACAATCGGTGCACGGACTACCGGTCGACATAATGGGAGGAACTGGTGTGCTTTTTGAGGGTTTATTTTTATTTTTAGGGTTGTGAGTATATTGAGAGGAATGAGAGCGAGAAATAAAAGAAGATAATGATAGGCAAACAGACACAAGGAAGATAAGATTTTGGCAGAAAAGACTCCTGTTATTTATGTAAAGGTGAAGCATCTTTCGTAGCAGGAACTCTATCCCTCCCGCTGGTGTATTTCGTCCTTCTGTTATCGATAAGAGCTGGCCAATAGAATCATAGGATCAAGGCTGCGTGATCATACGCGTACTTTTGATTCTGGTGTTCGTGCACGGTCCGCTCGTAGGACACCAGCGGACGGGATAGTTTACCATAGCCTCGCTGACACCTCTGCTAATTATTTCATACGCTTTAATTAAACTTGATTATCCCAGCGATAAGGTCTGCAGGGGTGCCTCACTTATTCTACGAGAGTTTTGTATTCTTCAGAACCTTTTCTAGAACCTAAAAAATGGGTTAAACCCTATCCCCAACGAAGCGGAATGCCCTATATCGAGGAACTACCTCACTCGCAATGCCTTAAACTCCACCACGTGAAGAGTTTTTGTATAGTTATCGTTTGCTTAATGTGTATTGACTATGTCTCGTTATATAATGACGATGCCTTGGAAAAGTTACTCTGACCTAAGTCTTTTATTACTATATGTCGATCTGAAACGGACATCCTTGCACCTTGACCCGGTCACCGACCCCTTGACTCGGTTACCGACTCAATTACCCTTCTTATGTATATATATAGAGGCCCTAGAGCCACATTCAATAGACAGACTTTTCATTCTTGACCTGCGCACGGACCCTCAATCGACACTATTGTTTCCCACGACGGTCAAAAGCCCTAAATCAATTCCTAGTAATACAGCAATAGAACTCTAAAATGAATACTTGATGTCTAAATAATCGAAAGCTGTATCTATATCATTATCTTGCTTATTACAGTATCGTCTGCAAGATCCTATATATAGTAAATCGTACTTATATAGGTCGAAGGGGTACTTCGTGGCGGCTCTTAGAACGCTAAGTGGTTAGTCATACGGCTATAAGCCCGTTATCAGGCTGGGGAAAGATATCAGTTGATTCACCAGTCCTGGAGCATACATAACCAGCTCCTGTTTTTTATGTACTGTTGTGTACTACGAGCTACAGTAATCAATTCATTCACTGATTGAGCCACCTATCTTTTCCTCATGGTATTGTATTTAGGCCTGGTCGCGCACCGCCGTAAGAACGCCGATAATGGTTTCTAACATAGGAAGCTTGTCGATTGTAGGGTGGGACGGCACTTCCAATATCATCAACTTCACAGCAGGATTCGCACCTGTGCTCAAAGATTATCAGGTTCAAAAGAACGAGATAAAGACAAGGAACCGGGCTTCGCCTCCAAACAAGACCAACCGCAACAACCACCCTCAGCTCCTTACGTGAAAATAAAAAGCTAATGATAGATTTCGAATGACTGTTAGTGCAATCTGAGAGTGGACTACCAGCATACGTTAGTGTGTAGGACAAGCAGCATACACGTAACAGTAATCGCGTCACGGCTTCTAGAATAATCTAGCTATATGCAGTATCTATTATTCACACGCTTGCGGAGAAGAGGATTAATTAATCTGATTGGTGGGTACGGGCTCAAAGGCATCAATTGAGAATGGGTATATTCGCAAGGCCATTTNCAGGGGATTGCCCTGCCTTGACTAAACGTGATGCCCATNGACCCGTGCGCAAGCATATCGCTGCAGTATCTATTTANAAAGCCCAAAATATGCAACCAAAGAAAAAGGTGCGGGTGGGAGGGAAAGCAAGCAAGCAAGGCTCAATTTTGTGAATGTTGATGATGTTGGTGTTGCTGAGATGCAGGGGTGCTGCTGCAGTGCTCGCTTAGCCACATAGACATGTCCATATAAAACCTAGGCTCCCAGGTCCCTCTCCATTAGAGTTATTATAAATATTATAACAAAGATTATTTATATACATTCATTCGTACGCATGTCTCCCGGCTCTCCAAGTGCTAAGTGCAAGCTTCTACGATCAACGTTAAAGCTCAAAACACGACCATTTCTTAACCCGATAGCCACTTGATTGTCTTTTATATCAAAACATGTCAACTCAACATCTGGCGCCAGGCGAAATACAGGCACTGCTCCATAGTGAATCCATTGATTTCCAACCCAAAGATCCTCTAATAACTTATTATCATGGCTTTGTCCACTTGCAAGGGTATGGTCGATCTTGATCGGACCAAGATTTGTCACGAGATGTCGGCCGTTTCTAGAAAATCTTAAGGAGTCCGCACACCCTGGGATCTTAATTTCCTGACATCCACGGAATTTAAGACGACTACCAATAATGTTACCCAGCAGTTGTGATACTTTCAGGGACTTAGTAATGTCCCACAGCTTGATGGTCCCATCACTTGACCCCGACGCGATCTGCTTGCCGTCGGGCGAGAATGCGACGGCGCGGATCCAGCCGGAGTGGCCTGCGAGCGTCTTCTGGAGGTCGCCCGTCGTGGCATCCCATAGCTTGATGGTCTCATCACTTGACCCCGACGCGATCTGCTTGCTGTCGGGCGAGAATGCGAAGGCGTGGACCCAGCCGGAGTGGCCTGCGAGCGTCTTCTGGAGGTCGCCCGTCATGGCATCCCATAGCTTGATGGTCCAATCACTTGACCCCGACGCGATCTGCTTGCCGTCGGGCGAGAATGCGACGGCGTGGACCCAGCCGGAGTCGCCTGCGAGCATCTTCTGGAGGTCGCCCGTCGTGGCATCCCCATAGCTTGATGGTCCAATCACTTGACCCCGACGCGATCTGCTTGCCGTCGGGCGAGAATGCGACGCCGTGGACCGAGCCGGAGCGGCCTGCGAGCGTCTTCTGGAGGTCGCCTGTCGTGGCATCCCATAGCTTGATGGTCTCATCACTTGACCCCGACGCGATCTGCTTGCCGTCGGGCGAGAATGCGACGACGCGGACCGAGCTGGAGTGGCCTGCGAGCGGCTTCTGGAGTCGCCCCCGTCATGGCATCCCATAGCTTGATGGTCTCATCACTTGACCCCGACGCGATCTGCTTGCCGTCGGGCGAGAATGCAACGGCGTGGACCGAGTCGGAGTGGCCTGCGAGCGTCTTCTGAAGGTCGCCCGTCATGGCATCCCATAGCTTGATGGTCCCATCACTTGACCCCGACGCGATCTGCTTGCCGTCGGGCGAGAATGCGACGGCGTGGACCCAGCTGGAGTGAACCTGCGAGCGTCTTCTGGAGGTCGCCCGTCATGGCATCCCATAGCTTGATGGTCCCATCACTTGACCCCGACGCGATCTGCTTGCCGTCGGGCGAGAATGCGACGGCGTGGACCCAGCCGGAGTGGCCTGCGAACGTCTTCTGGAGGTCGCCCGTCGTGGCATCCCATAGCTTGATGGTTCGATCATCTGACCCCGACGCGATCTGCTTGCCGTCGGGCGAGAATGCGACGGCTTGGACCGAGCCGGAGTCGCCTGCGAGCGTCTTCTGGAGGTCGCCCGTCGTGGCATCCCATAGCTTGATGGTCCCATCACCTGACCCCGACGTGATCTGCTTGCCGTCGGGCGAGAATGCGACGGCGTGGACCCAGCCGGGAGTGGCCTGCGAGCGGTCTTCTGGAGGTCGCCTGTCGTGCATCCCATAGCTTGATGGTCCGATCACCTGACCCCAACGTGATTTGCTTGCCGGTCTGACCACCTGACCCCGACGCGATCTGCCTGCCGTCGGGCGAGAATGCGACGGCGCGGACCGAGCCGGAGTGGCCTGCGAGCGGCTTCTGGAGGTCGCCCGTCATGGCATCCCATAGCTTGATGGTCTCATCACTTGACCCCGACGCGATCTGCTTGCCGTCGGGCGAGAATGCGACGGCGCGGACCCCGTCGGAGTGGCCTGTGAGAGTTTGGATTAGAGACGCCCATGCCTCTTCCACCTGAGGGAGCTTCTTTAACCACACAGGGACTTTGCTTAAATTGTCACTCCTTACTACACTTTTCCGAGGGCTGAAAACGATCACAGAGCTATAGATCTGTAACGGCCAAGTTGCTATAGTCTGGTAATGTCGCAACAAGAAACGTGTAGCATCGTCTATAAGCATCAATAAGAATGGTCGTCCCTGTGAAGGTTCAATGAGACGATAATCATAAAAGTCGAAAGTCTGATACTGACCTCTGCTATATCTCTTAGGACCTTAAATGCCTCGATAGCGCGTGGGAGCTCGTCTAGTAAACTTAAGCACTCTAGCCACTCCAACAGCTTCTTACGAAAAAACATATCCACTTTCCCTTGCTCGGCAAGTATGTTTTGTATCAGTGTGGTGTGCTTAGCATCGTTGAGATGCTGCACCCAGAAGGTGGCCGCGTAGTCCGTGCTGGCCAACTTTGCATTCCTCTTCTTATCATTCAGCGCTTTCATTGATTCCCTAGTTGAATTAGGTTGCGGAAGATCCATAAGGTTGACCTTGAGCTGGTCAAATAGATAGAATAGACAGCTCAGTGCAATCTCGCCGTGCTCGTATGGTCCACGAGAGTCGAGGATCGATCGTCCATCCTTCCCACCCAAGTAGTCTCGAGCTGACTGATGAACAAAGTCGACATCAGTTTCTCTCTTCTTGATAAATGAAGCGCATCGATCTATAAACGCTCCTATCTGATTTTCGGACAGACCTGTCACGGCAGCGACTTCCTCTGGCTTCAGAGGCCGGTAGGCAAGTAGCATTACCTTGAGAAGTCGCAAGCATCCCTCGGCATTGGCAGAATCGCCTTGGCCAAGCTGATAGAGTATTCGATCGTAGAAAGGATGCAGACCAGGCGGGAGCTCTTGAATCGTTGCCAAAACATTGTCCCTAGGCACACTCTCGAGCCTCTTACATACCAAGCTCACCCACAGAAATGTCTCCTCAGCTTTTTCTACAAGTGCAGCCTCGACTTTCTGACGCAGTACCGGTCCATAGCGCTGGCGACAATCGAGCTCAGCCGCTCGCGAAGCCGCGTAAGTCTTTACTGCTTCGGCAACATGATTTGAATTCAGCTCTAGGCTCACCCGCTCTTGATTAGACCCTGTAAGCAGTTCTTGCTCCGCGCTGTCCAGTGGTCGGCTTGTCAAAAGCCACTTTATCTTCGAGTGGTAACCTAGTCCAGTTCGGACGATGAGTCTCAGGAGCTCGGCCATGCCTTTATCTTGGCACTCATCGAGAGCATCCACAATCACGTATATCCTCTGACTCTTGCAGTGGTCCAACATTTCCAAGAAGATGCCCCAAAGCGTTCGCCATGCTGTAATATCTTCGTTGAATCGCTCGTTCACAGTGTCCCAGCGGCGTCGTAAACATTCTTTGAGATCCTTTTGTTGACTGATTAAGCGAAAGATCAGTCCCTTGATGATCGCTTCGATAGTGTTGAGCTCGTAGTCGGCGTTTTGACAGAAGAAGTATGTCACTACCGTAATCTCGTGTTGTGCGCCCGAAAGTTGCTCGACAAGTCCAATCGACATCATTGTCTTGCCTTTCCCCGCACCACCCTTGATCCAAAGCAGGTTGACATTGTTTCCATCTTGCCAGCTCACGTACTGCGGATCTCGAAGGATCCAACCAATCGATTCATAAAGTAGCTTGTCCTTCTCTTGCAGCCGGTTCTTGACGGCGAACGGATCAGGGCATCGAAGAACGCGGAGACAAGCGCGATCTATGTCGTCGTTGGTGTGCGCTATGTCCGTCGTTAGCCTCATGCCGTTCACATTGACTATGTCCGGAATCAAGCGTACCCGTAGTTAAGTTAACGTTGTTGATCTGAGTGGATCCCGGGCCGGCGGCATTTTCGCGGATGACAACATGGGCTGTCATTGATGTGCATACCTGCGAAATACCTGACGCAGTGGAAGGCCCCTGTACTCACTGTAAACAACGTAGTGTGGAGGATGGATTCGTGTATCTCGCAAATCTCTCCATGATGGTTTGAGCAATAAGGTCTCGCTCATAGCTTCTCGGGGATTCTACAGTCGCTTCGGAAAGAGACGATCAAATGTCAGAAACCATAATCAAAAATAGAAATTTGCCGAATCCTCACCTGTTTGAACCCTTTTTCTGTACTCGCGCATGCCACCACCCATTACCTTATTATTACCTTATATTTAAAGCCATGGGCAAACCTACCTGGTTAACTAAACAGAAGTTAATTGTACAAGCTCTAATTAACCTTAGCAACGACGATTTCTATATAGAAGTTAAGACCCGCGTTCCTCGACCTACTCTTTAATATTAGAGGGTAAATTTAAGGAGATTTGGCCAGATTAATCCACCAATTAAGGCGAGTAGTAGGCCACTACTGCTTACGGATAAGGCTCTAGATGTATAACGTTAGGTGTTATTAATATTAATTTATTAATACGTACCTTAGGGCCTCCTTAAATACCTCTTATATAGCCCAGACGCCTATTTTAAAGAGATGCTCTAGTTTCTATACGACGAATATAATATAATAGTGGCACGGAGTATACTGTCGGCTGGATTAAAGCGAAGGAGATAGAGTAGAAAGGTTATAAGGATAATTGTGTAATAACGCAACCTAGGCTTAAGAGACAATTAGATCGTTCGAACCTATAGCTATAGGCATAATTAGTTTATTTTGTTAACGAATTAGCTTATAATAAAAAGATAATAGATAGGAAGTATAGGTAGGCACCTATTAATAAGCCTACTAAAGAAATATTAGAATTAAAGAGATCTAAAAGATGGAGCTTGCTACTAGCGTATACCTAGTAGGGCTATATACCTAGTTGGTTAATATACTAAGGCTCTATTAACAGGTTAATATTTATTTAGTAGATAAAGAACGAGGTTTTTATTTATATATAGCCTTATCTATAGCCTTATTTAGTTCTAGTAATAGATAATATATTAATCTATCGCAATAAGGTATATAGTAACTATAAAGGATAGGCGCGCTAATGCTGCTACTTACTTAAATCTAGGAAGTTTAACGCCTCTGTAATACTGCTAGTGTTAAACTTAAATATCTTCCTCCTTACTTACCCAATTTTAATCTAATTAAGGCCTCTTTTTATAACTTAAAGTAGTGGCTGCGTACTTATTAATTTAAAGCTAAACTATAGAATAACTTTAGTAACTTTTTAAACTATATAGTAGAGTAATAAGGATTTAATAAAAGGGTAAAAGGCCATTTCTTACGGGTAGGAATTAAGTAGTAGATAAAGGGAAGGATAAGGTCTATTGTAAGCTTTGCAGTGCGAAGAATTGAATAAACGACTTGATTGTAAATATAGCTCTAGAGGCTCTATATATACACAAAGAAGGTAGAAGTAATGGGGTAATAGATAGCTAAAATAGGAACGGTAATCTGCCACCAATATTGATCTGCAACCACTATATTGGGTGGCGTTAACGCCATCTCGGAGCCTTCCAAGCGGTAATCTTATGTCTCAACGCAGTGTCGGTAGTCGGTTACACACCCCCCCAGATTTAACGGTGTAGTTAAAGCTGTAGAACATAAAATAAGGGCAGAAGCTATACCAAAATAGGAAATTTAGATACAATTTAAGAGTAGCAAACGGATAGGGTAAGAATGGCATATTGCGAATATTACAAATATTGCGGATATTACAAATAGAATTAATTGATCTAATGTCGAATATCCACCAAATTCAATTGCTTTATCCATGCCTCGTGCTTTTAACGGGGTAAGATCTTAGTAAGGCCGTCGGCAGGCATCTTGTCTGTAGGGACCCATTAGACGTCGATCTTTTTATCTTGGACTTCCTATCTCAGCCAGTACTGGTAGACGTCGATATGTCGAAGCTTAGTGTTAAGCTTTAGTGTATCCTGTCTTAGGAGTTATACAGTCTGCATATTATCGCAGAGCACAGTAAATTCGCATTCTAAATTAAAGCCAATTGCCTTAAAGAATCGTTGCCACCAGATAATTTCAACGGCAGCAGTAGATAGGGAGAGAAGCTCTGCTTTAGTAGTTAAGCGAGTAACAGATTACTATAGGGTTGCTTTCCAATCGATTAGTCCTCTAAATAGGATAAATAGATATCCTTAAGAGCTCCGTCTAGTTTCTATATAGTCCGCAAATGCTGCGTCGGATGCTCCATAAAAGGTAACATCTTCTCCTTTAGGGTTTCTAAAGTAGATGTGGGCTCCAAATACTTCGCCAGAGTATTTAATAGCTGTAGATTTTGTTCCAAGACAGTAAGTAATAGCTTGGTTTACTGCGTTAAGGTGTTATTAATTTAGATTAGTAAGGAATTCGGCCAGCTTAGAATACATCTTAGTAATATTAGGTCTTCCAAATACGGCAAGGTATGCAAGTGACCCTACTTATTACTAGTAGGCTAGGGTTCTTTAAGGGTTCGTCTGCTAGTCGGACAGAATTAGTTCTTCGGTAGGAAGTAGTGACTTAGGAAATCTTTCTGGTGGTTAAATATTAAATTAATTAGCTATCTTTTTAATATAGGAGTCTTGGCAAAGCCAGAGCTTCCTACTTGCTCGATCTCAACTAATTCAAATACCTAGGAACCACTGTAGGTCTCCTAGTACACGGATTTCGTATCGGTGCAGCAATTTTGCTTCAAATTCTTTAAGTCTTAAAAGGTCCTTCTTAGCAAATAGGACGGCTATATCGTCTACATAGAAGAAGACAATAAGTCGTCTATCGGTAAATAGGCAGTTAGTGCCTAGTACTAGTTCTAATCCAAATTTAGCCAGTGTATTAGTAAGCTCTTTATACTAAAGTAGTGGTAAGATTTTTAATCCATATAGCGCCATAAGTAGCTTTAGGATATATCCGTTTTAATTAAAACCTTCTGGGCAATAGCAGTAGATTAGTTTACTAAGCTTAGCATTTATAAATGCGTTTATAGCGTTATACTGTCGAATTTCCAGGTTAAATGCGGCTGCTATAGCTATAAGAGCACGGAATATTCGAGCAGCTAGGGTTGCTGCATAGGTCTCTTCCTCTGTAATCTACAGGTCTCCGCGGACGCATAGTCTAGCTTTAAGCTTCTATAGGTAGCCGTTACTATCGAGCTTGTATTTAAAGACCTATTTTAGTAAAAGGATCTGTTTGTTACCTGCTTCTGCTTTCGGTACAGTCTTAAATATCCCTTGGCGTTTTAGGTCATTATATTCTTTTTCTATGGCCTTTTAAAAGCCAGTAGTTAAAGGATGCTTTCTTAGATCTTTAAGATTCTTTAGTTTAGGAGGAAGGTTGTCCCGATATAGAGATAAGGATCTAGTTCGGTTAATGTCCTTTACTAGTCCTGTGGCAAATCCAGCGTAGTAACCAAATAGGGTAGATAGATTGGTTAGTGCTGCTGCATACGCTTGACGTTAAATTCATTTTAATTCTTCTGGTAGGATAAGGTCGGCAGAAGGTTTAGCTGAGACTTCGTTAGCTCGTGAAGCTGTATTAATTGCTCTATTAGATGGTTCTGGAGAGCTTGGCTAGGTTAGAATTATTTTAATTATATCTAGGATGTCGTCTTGAAGTCCTTGTAGTAAGGTGTTCAATTCTAGTAAATCTAGAGATACCGTTCTACTAGGTATCGGTAACTGCTCAGTATCCTTCATACGAAGCTTTACTAAATCATTCAATTTAGATATAGTCGTTTAATCTACACCTAAGGTAGATCTTTAAGGGTCCAGATTAACTGTGTATAGGATTAATTCATCCTTAGATTTGTCCTTATATAGAGGTTCTAGTAGACTGATCGTCTGGAGGGTGTCTTCTAATACTTCCCTTAGCAGGTAGTCGATGTCTTGACCCTTGGGGTCATAGAACGAGGTCTCGTCAAATATGACGTCTCTGGTTTAAATAATCTTGCGGAGACTTAGAATCCAGATTCAATAGATATTAGTTAAATCGTAGCCAACTAGGTGTCCAATTAATGCATAAGGAGCTAGTTTATCTCCCCTTTTAATTCGTTTGTCTAGTGTATAGGTTTTGCAGCCGTATACATGCATATAGGTAAGTAATAGCGGCTTGCCATAGGCGATCTTATACGGAGTTTTCCATCCTAGTTGCTCATTTAGGGTTTAATTGAGTGCGTATCCTACGGCAAGGAACGCCTCTAGTCCTAAAGACGGGGGTAAGGATGCTTCTAGCTGCATAGCCCTTGATTAATCCATAAGGGTTCATCCAGATCGTTTAGCTCCGCCATTTTGTTCTTCTGTATACGGGGCTCGGCATTTAAAAGTAATGCCTTTATCTGCGCACTATATATACAAGGTGTCTCCTGTTTATCTAAAAGCTCGTTTATTGTCGCTCTAGAAGAAGATCACGTCTTAGTGGAATCGTATTTTAATTAAACAGTGGGTCTTACGGATGGTAGGTAGGACGGTAGCTTTATCCTTATTCTTAGCGGTAAATATAAAATTAAATTTGGAATACGTACAATAGAAGTGCATTATATATCTATTGCCGTTGTACCCTAGTTCTCTAAGGGTAATAATATCAAATGCTACCCGCTCAAATGGTCGAGTGGCTGGAAATTCGTGTTCTCGTCTTTAAGAGATCTGCTATATGTGCTTTGATATTAAGCAGACTTCGCATTTAATTTTAAGCGGTGCTCGTTCGTCGATTAGCTCTTCGAGCTCTACGCCATTAACGTGCTTAGGAAGTTGCTTAATAGCGTCAGGTCCTGCATGGCCAAGTATTTTATACCATTTTGTAGCTATAGCTCCGACTAGTTTGCGGGCCATTCTGCTTAGTTAATATCTTCTTAATAAGAAGGTCGATTAAGTTGTCGAATCTAGGGTATTTATAGGCTCTCGGTGCATCAGTACCCAATAGCCCCCTAGTCGTTTCGCATAGCATACTGTTTCGCCAGTAGCTAGACGGTATAGCAAGTTTCGTCCTAAGTCGAAATGGATATCGTTATCTGTAGCCCTTAATAGTGCTACAATATTTGTAAACATAGTAGGTACCAATGCTACGTGGGATAGCTTCATTTTTAAGCTCCCAGTAGGTATATCAACAGTAATCGTTACTATTCCGTAAGCCTGTATTTTTTCACAATTTCCACCAGCAATTAGGTAGTCGTCTTCTGCAGCTAGGTAGGAAAAGGTAAAGTCTTCTTAGTTATTACAGACGTGGGTATCTACACTAGGGTTAAGTATCTAGGTGTTCTGGAGTTTGAATAGAGTTTAACCAGTACTAAACACAGCAGCATAGCTAGTCGGGGTTTTAGAAGGTAAAGTTTTAGAATTAAAATCAATTATAGATTCTATGTTCTTCTTTGCTTCCTATTCTTTTTTTAAGATAAGGTTAACAATGCGTTTAATCTAAGGCGTAGATAAGATTACTTTTTCTACTTTCTTTTGGATGTCTGGGTTTGGTTTCCATCCTTAAGGACGCTTCTGCTTAATAATATAGTAGCAGCTGCTAAATCAATATTTAAAGCCGCATATACATTCCTTATTCCATTTTAAATCTGAATTAGAATTATTATTAGAATCTAAATTGGAATTACCTAGGGTTGCAAAAGCAGAGTTATTAGTAGGGGTAGCCGAGGATACTGCTTACTGCATACGGTAGTACTCCTTAAATTCCTTAATTAGATCGATAATAGATAGGGCCTCTTTATCCTTCCGTTCTTTTCTAATAAGGTCTACTTCTAGTGCTCCTGCAAAACTAGAAGAGATAGATTTAATAGCTTAAACAAAGTTATAGTATGGCCTAAATCCTTATATATCTGGTAGCTTTAATTGCTCCGCAAGCTTATAGACATTCCGCCAGTTATTTAACTATTTATCGATACTCTACTTTTTATTATAGACTTTTAAAGCCGTGTACTAATTTAGGACGTCTCGTTTTTAACCTAAGGTAGTAGGGGCTAGTGCAGTCTTGAGTGCTTGAAGCCGTTTGTGTACCGTATTGAGGTCGTTAATAAGTGGAAGGTAGGCTACCGATATAGTACAAACGATATAGTTACTAATATCGTTTATAGCCCGTTTTTGCTTCTCGTATATGCGAAGATCGTCTTTGTATTTAGCATAGAGCTGGTTGTAGGCGGTGAGCTGACTTAGGTCTAGCTTTGCTATCAATGTAGCCGTAGGTAGTATGTCCCTTGGTGTGGGACGACTTGGTTATACTAGCTTTAGACGCTCGCCTTTTTTGGATGGGTCAATGTGCTCCCATACCTCATTAGTTTTGGCAGTGTCTTAGATAATAAAGAACCACTATATCCAATCAGAAGGCTGGTTAAGGATTAGGTTGACTTTCGATTCGCTCATAGTTATCATTTTTAGGATTTGACAGGTCAGGCAGGGTCCAATTGGCGTCTTGGCAAAAACCTTATTTTAACGTTTCGAACTTTTGATTTGATTCGTCAGTTCGTTCGTCGGTCGGGTACGTACGTTAACTGGGGTCGATTATCCGTTCGTTTGATAGGTAAAGAAGCTCAAGACACTGCAAAGGTAGTAGAAGTAGTGACTTCTTAAATGAGGTAGTAGATTAATTAGTCAGCAGGTAGTGCGATCCGGGCTTATAACTGTAAGCTTTGCAGTGCAAAGAATTAAATAAACAACTTGATTGTGAATGTAGCTCTAGAGGCTCTATATATACACAAAGAAGGTAGAAGTAATGGGGTAATAGATAGCTGAAATGGGAACGGTAATCTGCCACCAATATTGATCTGCAACCACTATATTGGGTGGCGTTAACGCCATCTCAGAGCCTTCCAAGCGGTAATCTTGTATCTCAACGCAGTGTCGGTAGTCGGTTACATCTATTATTATATAGAGCGCCTACTAACTAAGACATTAAGTAAGGCCTCTGCTATAGCACTATAATATTACTAATCTATTCTAAAGTCCTCCAAGTTATCTACTATGCGATTAATAAGCCCGTATATTAAGCCAATCCTATATAGCTTTATATGGCCTATATTATTATTAAGCAGCGCATACTTAAGTATCTTAAAGGTATAGTACTTATTAACTAAAATTAACTCCGATTTAGTAAAGGCGTGGGTAAAAGCTAGATAACGGCTTTATAGCTATTTAATAAAGGCGCTAAGCTTACTATCTAATTATTTAATATTACTGTGGGCGGGGCTACTAGGTAGTAGGCTAGTAGAAGGCATATTTAAGAGTAGATAGTAAGGACTAGTAGGCGTTTTAGAGGATAGAGTAGAATTAGATGGAGTACTTTGTAAAGAAGGCACTAAAGGTCTTATATTTAGTATAGGATCCACTATAAAACAACTATTGGCGATAGTTAGTAATACTAAAGGTAGTACTGCCTATATAGCACTCTATAACTATTATAGCGTCTATTAGTTCTGTAGCTGGTTCTACTGCTATATTTAGCTTTACTGCTATATCTAGTTTATTAAAAGCGTTAATTGCGTTTATAATAGATCTTATTAAATAGGATTGGCTAGTGATTGTATAACTATGGTATAAGCCTCTTATCGCTGCCGTCGTTTAGGGGGGGAACTTAATTTATCTGTACTATAAGAGTTACCTTAACGGTGCTTATAGCTACCTAAAGACGCCTTTGCATCTTTTTTATCCTCCTTATCCTATAGGTGCTAACTATACTTAATCTTTAATAGTAAGAATAGATTTAGTATATTAACCGTAACTTTCTTTTATTCTATTGCTTCTAACCAGCGCGTTAAGTAGTAAGATTATATTAGGTAGTGCTTTAAGTTAAATTTAAGATAGTATATAGTACCGTGCTTTTTATTCTTATAGTGCTATTAAAGGCAGTAATAGCGTTTAACTAGCGCATATAAATGCTTGCTTTTAGCTTCTACACGTTTACGCCATTTAGCAGCCTCTTTCTATATTTTGGTGGTAGTTAACGCCTTCTTTTTACTAGCAGCTTCCTTTATTACACCTTCGTAATCCTCGCCAGAGGACTCTACCTCTTTATTAGCCGCTGCTTTAATTAGAATACCTCTTGCTTAAAGCGCCGCATTAATAGCTACAGTAAAATTAGCGTCTTTAGTATTAGTAGACGCGTTAATAGGTGCAGTAGCAGCCTTATATTTAACTGTAAGATTAACCCTCTATACCCTCCTTACGTACTTTAACTATACCTCTATTATTTCCTCTACTTTACGCTATTTGTCTATATTATTAACCTCTTTAGGTATTATAGGATCCTTTAGATTTAATAACGCAATAACGGCAGTTAATTAATTAAGCTGGAAAGAACGAAGACCGTAATATTTGTTAGCTTAATGCGTATTTTAGGCGATAAACTCTTAGTATTTAAAGGCTCCAAATAGGACGGCTAGAATATTAGTGAATATCTTTGTGGTATTAGCGTATATAATTATATTTAGAATAAAGGTTTAATAATCTTTGGGCTGTTCTATAACAGTAGAAGGTGTTAGTGTAGGTAGTGTAGGTTTAATAGTAAGGTCTACCTCTTTAGGCGCTTTAGAAGTGTTCTTTGCAGTATTTTTAGGTGCTTTGGCTCTCCTCTTGTGTGTTATGGCGCTAACTAAAATAGGAAACGATATAGGCTTTAAATAGCTTTAAAAAATAGGCGACGGCGATATATTAGCATGGAGGATGGGTGGTGGCATGCGCGAGTATAGAAAAAGGGTTCAAACAGGTGAGGATTCGGCAAATTTCTATTTTTGATTATGGTTTCTGACATTTGATCGTCTCTTTCCGAAGCGACTGTAAGAGTGGCCAATCATCATCGTCCAGCACAGATCGCCCCCATGCTTGTCTTCGATCATCTTCCATCTGGGGCATGAGCTATTTTTGGCCAACTTTCTGTCTCTCCTACCGGTCACTCTGCAACAAGAGTCCGCGCTTCTTTCACCATTGCACCGTCCTGATGGCTACAGGAATTGGAGAAGCGTCTGCTCTGCTTGCTCTGATCGTTTTTGCCTATGACACGAGTAAATCACTATACGAAGAAGTCTCCAGCTTCAAGAGTCAACGAAAAACAATCAAAGATGTTCTAGCCGACCTAGGCTATCTTAATACCGTGCTCGAAACGATCCGTGGGCAGGCTCAACGATCACAGGAAGTTGAGAGGCTCGAGCCTCTTAGGGAGCCGTTGAAATGTTGCACGGCAACATGTCGAGAAATGCGCGAAATGCTCGATGTGTGTACAACACATTCGAAGGAGAGTCGGAACAGTGTTCGGGATTGGCTCAATATACGATATAAGGAGAAGACGTTCGAAGACGTAAAGAAACGACTCGCTAGTTACAAGTCGACGCTCACTATTGCCTTCGAGTCAATCAACATGTAAGCAGGCATTAAAGTTTTGATGTACAAAGATGCTGAATTGGCTAGTGAAAATCACTCAACTACTCAAGATTCGCTGAGAGGTCTTAAAGACTTAATCAGTGGTACCAGAGAAGACTTGGAGGATCAGCTGGATCAAGTGCAACAGACCATCAGTTCTGCAGATGCGTCCTTAAGAGAAATTCTTCAGGGCGATCTTGCTCAATTACAGAATAGTCTCGATAGTATCGCACGAGCTCAGCGGATTGCGGACACCGCTCGTCCTGAGATTACTATCGAGCACAACCAAGCAGGTCAAGGCAGCCGCGCAATCTTTGGCACTGATACGCCGCAACCCCAATTCAACTTAACAGTATTAGGAAATGAGGCTGGACTAGGCGCCGTTGCGAGTGCTGGCGTTCACAGTCCGCAAACTCTCCAAGCGCTACTGGGAAACACCCGGACACCAGATCTCGCGCTCGCACTTCAGGCATTGCAAAACCAATCACCAAACACCAATCATGAGTCTCTGCAGTCCATCCTGAATGGTTTATCAGCTGAACGCCAACGAGGAATCACGGGCATACCGTCGGAAACAATTTCTCATACAGTCCCAAGGACCTTAGAAGATGCGGATCAACAGGGACTATTGGACTCAATTAGCTCAGTGCATGAAGGTATCGGTTCAGCATCCTTAGAAAAGCGGTGCTTAGCTTTTGGACAGCGACCAAGTGCATCATCTCCTGCACCAACATCTTCTTCACTGGCTGGAGGCCATTGGGTGGATGAGGAAGGTTCCTGAAGGGATCTATGCCACCGTTGCCTTGGAAAGTCTTATAGCTGTAAGCGAACCCTCCAAAGATGCGAAATCAGGCTAACATTCCCTTTCAAAGGAATCGCTCTCCACGGCTGGCCGCGTTCGTTCATGATATAAAACGGCTCGTCCTATACAACAGGTCCGCAATCGAGCAAGCCCCGCAACAGGTATACAGTAAAACCTCGCTATACCGTTCAGCTCGGTAGTAGGGGGTTTGAACGTTATGCCGTATGGAAACGTTATATTGCGAGCTCACTTATTAATTGCTGCAAGGGGCTAAATTAACTCTTCTTTCTATCCATAACTACTTAAAGAAGCTCGTGATAGTCGTCTGCCTTACCCGCGCAGCTCGATGACCTTGAATTACTCTCTCTGCCTTTATGAGAGCTGTAATTAGAGTCTCATTACTATCCTCTTGCTGCCCCTTATAGAGCTTAAGGCGCTCTAGTGCATCTAAAGCCTCATTAAGCTTAATAACTTATAGCTTAACCTCCTTATCGCTTTCTTTATTATCTGGCGCGTTATATAAAGCGACAATTAAGGCCTTAATTGCTTCCTGTAATATAGAGGCCTTAGGCTCTGTTAAAGCGTCCTCCCTATTTATATTAATAAAGTTACTAATAGAAATTAATTACCTAATTTGCCCTACCTGGCTAAGCTGCTATAAATATACCTCTAATTCGGCCTTAAGCTGAGGCTCGCTGTACCCGCTTGGTATACCCTAGGGGCCCTCATAGGGTCCAAAGATTGTTAAATACGTAAAGTAATTTATCACGGTTTGAGGGCTAATTTTATGCTATACCGCGATAGCCCACTAAACGGCCCTAAGTACGTTTATTATCTTAAGGGGGTTCCTATCTTATTCCACCTAATCTACTATATAGGACAGCTAGTAGCGGCGGTAATAGGCTTTAAAGGTTTAAATTATACCCTAATCTAGAGGCTAATAGAGAGAAGTAACGTTTTTAGGTAGAAATTTGACCCTAGTGTTAAGCAAGCTAGCGCGCTCTAATATTGTAAGTATACCCCTAGTATGGCTAGGAGCGGAATTAATAAGTAGGAGGACCTTTCTACTGCCCATTAAGCCGTTAAACCACTTAATATAATTAAGGAATATTAACGCCATTATCTAGGCCTTCTTATTAAACCTCTAGGCGAAGTTAAGGCCCCTAAGGTTGCTACGTTGCGTACTAAAATATTAAGGATTCTTTACTCTTCTAATAATCTATAGAGGTACAATATAGCTGCCGTCTACGTTGCTGTAGTAGACGGTTATAATATGCTCCTTCTGCTTTTTGGTGCCCGATTACCCTATAGTTACAAGTCCTATATCCGGCGTGGCCTTATAGAAAAGCCCTGCCTTATCCATATTATAGACGTCTTAATTTAGGTATGCATCTATAACAACCCTAAGCTCCTGCATGCGCTCCTTAGCGCCCTCTATATCTGCTAACCTAGCCTCGCTATGTAGTTTCCGTCTTAATATTTAATTTCTTTTCTTAAAGTTATTAACCCAACTGCTTAAAAAGCTAGGCTGTTGTTAACCCTAATAATACGCTATTATATTCTAAAGCTTTATTACTATAGCCCAAATAAGGTCACCGGTAATGAGTATATTAGCGGCCTGTATCCGCTGTTGCTATTTAAATAGCGCTTCTTTAAGCTTAGGATTATTAGGAGCTCTACGCCTCTTAAAGCCCTCTTAACCGCGTTAAAGGACTAGTGAATTAAGGTACTTATATTTAGGCTTTAAGGAGTCTAATATAATAGACTGTCGAATAGGGCGTTGAAATTAATTGGTAAAAAAGTAAGTAGTGTCTCTTTAAGGTTTTCTAGGGTTCTTATGGCAGTATCCCTTAGAACGCCAACTTGCGTCTATCTATTATCGATAAGAACTAGCTAATAGAATTAATAAGATTAAGGCTCTGTGATTAGAAATACAAGGTTTATAATATCTGTCAATTGCCATACAAAAGGTCTATATACACTTAATCCTTTAAGTTTAGTTGCTCTATATAAGGTAGCTAACACTTATTCTTTTTATAGAAAGGAATTCTATATATAGTACACCTAAATAAGGTCCTCGGCGCTCGCTAAGGCCTCCCCTACTCCTTACTACTACGTGGCTTACGTGTAGTATTTAGTAAGAGCTCTAATAGAGCCTTCCTAAGTCCCTTATATTATTCTTATAAGGTTTTATTAGCCTTAATATAGGTAGAATAGTTTTTTTAGCTTTGACTAAAGCTTCTATAGTATATATAACTTAGTTAGGTGCCATATAATATCCTTTATAGAGCAATAAGAGGAGCTTAGTATATATATCTTTGGAACTTAAATTAAGCGCTTAAATAAAGCGTTACGGAGGTTCCTCCTAAACTTCTTATAGCCGTTATACTAAGTACTTTGCCCCTTAGTAGGAACGTAGGAAGATAGTAAGTAGAAGTTACTAAGAACTATATTAAGTAGGAAGTAAAAAAGAGGCTTTTAAGTCTTTATATATATCTTCTAAGTATAATATAAGCGAAGCTAATTAGCAATATCTACACCTCCTATATAGAGATTATAGTAGAAAATAAAGGTAGGAATCCTAAGAATCTTAATATACTTATTGCTAAAGACTTTACGTGTTATTCGGGCTCTCGTTTAGGTAAGAGGAGGGCATTATTTGTCGAACTAAAAGTTTAGGTTAGGAAGACTCGTATAAAGATTAATCTACGAAGAAAAGAGACTATATATACATAAGGTATAAATCATAGGTAGGGGGGGACCTTCCTCCCTATATGACTTATAAACTAAGCCACACTTAGCATCTAACATTATTATTCTATTTCTTTAGTTAATTAACCTATAATATATAACGTTATTAGGGAATAAGGCTTAAGAATAAGGTATAGTTCTTACCATTATTAACAGTACTTATAAAAAGCACTATATTAGCGTCCTTTTAGGCAAACTCTATTACCTAGCCGTCTTTAGAGTTGCCCCGTAGAGAGTACCCTATTCTATTTAGGCTGTATAAGTTAATTTAAGGTCTATAAGTCTCTTATTAATTTACTTAAAAGGAAGCTTAAACTTTCTCCTTATTAGCATTTTATTGGGGTGCTAAGATCCTAGAGGCCTCCTACTAGGATTTTAATTTTCCTAATTATCCTAGTTGTCCTAATAGGCTCCTAATAGGCTCCTACTAGGAGCTACTAGGATCTTAATCGTCCTAATTGTCCTAATAGGCTTCTACTAGGATTTTTAATTTTCCTAATCATTTTAATAGGCTCTTAATAGGAAACTAGTATTTCCTAATTATCCTATTAGGTTTTTAGTAAGATACCCCCCTAAAGCAATACCCTATATACATCCCTTAAGCCATACTACTAAGGCTCTATATAAGGCTCTATATAAAGCTCTTTATAAAGCTCTATATAAAGCTCTATATAAAGCTCTGCACGAAGCTCTATATAAAGCTCTACATAAAGCTCTATATAAAGCTCTATATAAAGCTCTATATAAAGCTCTACGTAAAGCTCTATATAAAGCTCTACGTAAAGCTCTATATAAAGCTCTACGTAAAGCTCTATATAAAGCTCTATATAAAGCTCTATATAAAGCTCTATATATAAAGGCTCTATATGAGGCTCTACGCGAAGCTTTGCGTACAGAGGCTTTATATAAAGCTCCGCATAACACACATTACTATTAGGTCCCCGCTATATTCCTAATAGCCTACATATACCTTTACCAAGTTACCCCTTAATAGCCACCTTATTTTTTACCCTTCCTTATATCCTCCCTACCTTAGGAGGCACTAGAACGGCAGCTAGTAGAAAACTATTACTAAAACTAGACGACCGTTACTAGAAAAAGATAACCGTCCTAGAGTTAGACGACCGTTTAAACGACTAGCCAGTAAACACTATAAACGATTTAATTAATTAATCGATTGAATTGAACTAGAGCTTTAATATCGGCCTGTTACTGAATCGAATTAAGGCCCTCTTAGGGAGGCACCCTAGATGACTACCGTTTAAATATACAGCCAGCAAACGGCTATAGAGAACGATTCGAATCAATTAGAGCCTTTAATTAGGCCGACTCCTTCCCCAAATTAAACTAAACACTAACGTAGGCAGGCAGGCAGGTAGGTAGGTAGGTAGGAGAGGACCGTCGCTAGAACTAGAGACCGTCGCTAGAGCTAGACGATAATCGTTTAAATAACTAGCCGGCGAACACTACGATTAATTTAATCAATCAATTAAATCGAACTAGAGCCTTAATATTATCCCATTACCAAATTAAATCGAATTAAGGCCTCTTAGGGAGGCACCCTAAATGATTACCGTTTAAATATATAGCCAGCGAACGCCCATAGAGAATGATTTAAATTAATACAATTAATTACAATTAAATTAATACGATTAATTGACTAATTAAATTAAGCAGAGCCTTCAATTGGGCCGACCTCTCCCCCAAATTACAGATATAGATAGGTAGGCATAGATAAGTAGGCATAATAGGCACAGATAGGTAGGTACAGACAGGTAGGTATAGATAGGTAGGTATAGATAGGTAGGTATAGATAGGTAGGTATAGACAGGTAGGCACAGATAGGTAGGACGGTTAAATAGGTAGGATAGGTAGGATAAGCAGGTAGGTAGGTACTAGGCCTAGTTAAGAAATTAATATACAGCTGGCGGATTATTAGGAATACCGTTAATTAATAGTTTAGAGCCTCTATAAGAACCTTATCCCTTATTTCCTTAATTAATCGCTTAACGCCTAAGTAGATATAGATATAGATGTAGGTAGTAGGTAGGAAGGATTGATTTAAATTATTTAAATTGCTTAAAGCATCATGTATATAAAATAGGGCCTAAAATTAACCTAAATTATATATTTTAACTGCTATAAATACTAGAGTATTAATATACCTTATTTTGAAATCTAGAATTTTAATTATTTTAATAGTCCTAATGGTCCTAGAGGTCCGTTTAGTCTGTTTAGTCTAGGCGGCCTCCTAATAGGCTCCTAATAGGAAACTAAGTATAAGGGTCTTCTAGAGATCCTAGCAGCCCTAATAGGAGCTATTAGGAGCCTATTAGTACTATTAGGAGGCATAAACATTTTCCTAATACTGCCTCCTGCCCTTTTATTTATTATAATATTTCCCTTACCCCCCCTCTCCTTTCCCTTTCTATTTTAGTTATATAAATAGTCCTTATACCCCTAATTTTAAGCTTATAAAGTTAAGTAAGAAGCTTAATACTTATAAATAGATTATTTAGCTAAATAATATGCTTCCCTAGAGGGTAAAGGGGCTTATTTATTTTAGGATTACATTAAGTAAGTAGATTTAGTATAATTGCCTATATTTTTAAAAAGCTTTCTTCCTTAGTAAAATACTTATTAAGATTAACTGGGCCTCCGTTATTACCTCTTACGTATTATAACTAGTTAAGTATATAGCCCTTATTAGCTAGGACCTAAATCTTAAAGCCCTTTAGCGTTAGCTTGCTAGAAATATTAATAATTTTAGGGGCACGGCCTATAAAGCATTTAATTGTCTTATTAACTATAAAGTGCGCGCTAAGGGTATAGAGCTTCCTATAAGTAAGCCGAATAGATTTAATAAGGTTTGTAACTCTGTTAAATATAGACTTAGGTGTAGGGTCGTCCTCTAGCTACGGCTCTATGCATTAAAAGTAGCGATTAAGTTACTAAAACTGATTTCTACTTATATATTTCTTAACAATATACTCTAAGCTAGTTATGTTTAAAGAGCCCTAGTAATCCTTAATAGTAGATTTATATATAAGCCCTATATAAATAAGCATACCTAAATACCCGTATAATTTATCCTTATATATTAGCTGCTATACCTATAATGGAACCTTATAGCAAGTGCTATAGTAGGCTCGTTAATAGGCTAGATGTGTAGGTAATATAAATTAAAGTAAATAATGTAATAACTTAGTGGAGTAGTTGCCTAATAGATTAACTCTAATTATATTCTAAGAATTACTATAAGGAAGGAACTATCTAGGTATATTAGGAAAAAATTTACCAGCATCTAATTTTACTTTTTTACTATTTTAGCATTTTTTTAGCATTTCTAGCATTTTCTAGCATTTAGCGCCAAATGCCGCATTTATAATTAAGTATTAGCATTTAGCTATATTTATAATTAAGTATTAGCATTTAGCTATATTTATAATTAAGTATTAGTATTTAGCTACATTTATTACTAAGTACTAGCATTTAGCCGCCAAATACTGCATTTATAATTAAGTATTAGCATTTAGCTGCTAAATGCTAGAAAATGCGAAAATGGCAGAAAAGTAAAATTAAATACTAGTAAATTTTTTCCTAATATAGAGGCTCCGTATAAAGCTCTGCGTAAAGCTCTATATAAAGTTCTATACGAAGCTCTATACAAAGTTCTATACAAAGTTCTATATAAAGTTCTGCATAAAGCTCTATATAAAGCTCTATATAAAGTTCTATACGAAGTTTTATATAAAGTTTTATACAAAGCTTTATATAAAGCTCTATATAAAGTTCTATACAAAGCTTTGTATAAAGCTCTATATAAAGTTCTATACAAAGTTTTATATAAAGCTCTACACAAAGCTCTATATAAAGCTCTATATAAAGCTTTACACAAAGTTCTATATAAAGTTCTGCACGAAGTTCTACATAAAGTTTTACATAAAGCTCTACACGAAGCTCTGTATAAAGCTCTGTATAAAGTTCTATATAAAGCTCTATATAAAGCTCTATATAAAGCTCTATATAAAGCTCTACACGAAGCTCTACATAAAGCTCTATATAAAGCTCTACGCAAAGCTCTGCACGAAGCTTTACATAAGGCTCTATATAAAGCTCTATATATAAAGGCTCTGCATAAGGCTCTACGCGAAGCTCTATATACGGAGGCTTTATGTACGGAGGCTTTACACAAAGCTCCGTATCGGGTCCCCACTATATTCCCAATAGCCTCTATACGTGCCTCTGCTAAGTATATCCCCTATATACACCTAGGTAGCCACCTCATTTTTTACCCTTCCTTATATCCTCCCTACCTAGGAAGACACCAAAATGACAGCTAGCAGATGACCGTTGCCAGAGCTAGACGACCGTTAGAGCTAGACGACCGTCACTAAAGCCAGATAACCGTCGCCAGAGCTAGACGATTGTCGTCAGAGCCAGACGACCATCGTCAGAGCCAGATAAACGTCGTTAGAGCTAGATAACCGTCGTCAAAGCCAGACGACCGTCGTCAAAGCTAGACAACCGTCGCCGGAGCCAGATAACCGTCGCTAGAGCTAGACGACCGTTAGAGCTAGACGACCGTTATCAAAGCTAGACGACCGTCGCCAGAGCCAGATAACCGTCGCCAGAGCTAGACGACCGTCAGAGCTAGACGACCGTCATCAGAGCTAGACGACCGTCGCCGGAGCCAGATAACCGTCGCCAGAGCTAGACGACCGTCATTATCGCCACACGACCGTTGCTAGAGCTACACGACAACCGTTTAAACGACCAGCCAGCGAACACAATAAACGATTTAATTAATTGATTGAATTAAGGTAACATGTATAGGTAGGCATAGATAGGTAGGCATAGATAGGTAAGTATAGATAGGTAGGTATAAATAGATAGATAGACAGATAGACAGATAGACAGATAGGTAAGTAGGTAGGTAGGTAAGTAGGTAGGTAGGTAGGTAGGTAGGTAGGTAGGTAGGTAGGTAAATAGGCAGGTAGGTAGGCAGGCAGGTAGGTAAATAGGTAGGTAGGTAGGTTAGTAAGTAGGTAGGTAGAAGAGAACCGTCGCTATATTATATTAAATTATCTAAAATAATATAATTTATTTTATACTAACTGCGTAAAAAAAGTAATACTTATTTATTGCTTAAAGTAAGTAAGATATATAGAATGCGTAAGGAGGGCATTATATATAGAATGTGCGAAAAGGGTATTATATACAGAATGTATAAAAAGGGCATTATATATAGAATACGCGAGAAGGGCATTATATATTAATTGCGCATTAAGTGCAAAATACATAGTTAGCTGCACTGCATTGTTAAATATAGCAGTATACTGCAGTGTATTGTTAAATATAGCAGTATACTGTAGTATATTATTAAATATAGCAGTATACCGCACTATATTGTTAAATATAGCAGTATGCCGTACCTTAGTTAATACTATATACTATACGTTATAGTGCGCGGAATGCGCATTTAGCCGCTAAATGCTGCCAAATACTATAAAAATGCTGGTAAATTTTTTCCTAACGTAGGGACTAAGGGTCCTTAAATATATAACTATACTCTTATAAAATCCTCCTTATATATAATATATGTATACTCTATTTACTCTATTACTAATAATATATTACTTAAATATTTACCTTAGTAAAAGCTCCTTCCGTTTCTAGAGGTGAGCAGGGCCGCTTTAATAAAGGATGCTGGGTGAGATAAGGGTGAGTGGGGTGAGTAAGGGTAAGCAGGGCGAGCGATTGGGGTGGGCCGCGTTATGGAGCATTACTGGTTGCGGAGCACATTTCAGCTGCACAGCCATCCGGTTGCAATTGCATTTCTAATGGAAAAGTTCTAGGGCCCCCCTGCATACCTGCCGGCAAACCTGGTTCCCTTTTGTGTACCGCATGGAGGAGACTTGATAGTGACTGTTGCCTTGTGTTGGTGTAGCTAAGTACAATCGCTAGCTTGCTCTCAACCAAGGTTCTTCTTTCAGCCTAGCCAAATTTGGCGAAGAGCTGGGTGCCCAATTGTGGTACCTGTACCAGCCTCGTTGTCAACGTGTCCTTTACAGCTGCGCCGCCCTAAAGCCTGCGCATGATTTGCAAATCAGAGAGGATCTGACCGGAATCCCTGAAGAGTACCGCCTAGTTACACCTATTAATGGCGTTCGACTCCAATGAATCGGTGAATTAGTTTCCTCATTAGCACGGTATCACATATGCTGTGCTTTGTCACAGTCTCACTACAAATCTCTAACCTTTGCAAAGAATTGTGCCACTCACCCTAACACCCGCCATTCCAAACAGCTCGCTGAAGAGCGCGGACATGCAACTCGACTACACGGCGTGGCGAGGCGCACAACTGGTATTCAACTGAACAGTCGCCTCAGAATCAGATTGGAGCTCCAGATCAACTCCATTCTGAAGTCCTCATTCTGATCTGAACTTGCTAACCGAACATATCCTAAATCGATCAGAATCGACTCTATTTTTTCTGGAGTCAAAAAACGCAAGGATCAGAAACACTACCGGAAAGGATAGCATCTGATAATGAAGCGAGGTACGGAGGACGGAGCAAAAAGAGATTTCCCCTTCCTTTTTGGGACTAGCGATGTTATCCCCATAAGGTGCCCATAAGGTTACTGAGGTTTTGAGGGAAAATGGGCGTGGTTTGCACCCTTACAGAATTGGAGCAGGGGGACTCACCGCCTCAGTTGGAGCCCAAGTGGGCCTGAGCGAGGCTAACAAGGTATACCTAGTCCGAATTGTATATAGAATCAGACCGATCGGAGGCTTTGCCTCAATCTGGTAAAGTCTTGACTAGAGGAGCTGCTCTAGTAGGGAGCCAAGCTGTTCGTGATGTATCCTCCATTGACCGACCGTGCCGAGTTGTCTACTATATCAACCTCAGGAACCCCTAATTCCTTCACACTATACGAGCACAGCTTTTCGCGCAGATATATCGTCTAACTTCCTTGATCCTCCTGAATCCTTTAGATGATAATAATTTGAGAAATAATCTCCATAGGAAGAGATTCTAGTATTGACTTTATTTTAGAGATTATATAATACTAGGGTATGATTTTAGTAGTTAAGGTGGTAAAGTAGTCTACGGGCAAGTGGACCATATAGGCAAGTAGACCACTTTAAAAACTCACCAAAAATTAGGAAATCCACACCTCAATATCTCAACAACTACTTAATAATAAATTTTAATAATATAGATTTAGACTTTTATATATCCTCTACAGCTTTTATTAAAATTACATCGTAAATAATTTAGTAGTTTTTAAAATATAGTGGTTTGCTTTCATTTTGGCCCCTAAATTTTAATATCTTAAAAACTATTAAATTACTTATTATACAATTTTAATAGAAGCTATAAAGTATACATAAAAGCCTAAATATTAATTACTAGAATTTATTATTAGGTAGTTATTAAGATATTAAGGTGTGAATTTCCTAATTTTTAGTAAGTTTTTAAAGTGGTCTACTTGCCTATATAGTCCCACTTGCCCGTAGACTACGTTAGTGCTAGTGTAAGTGGCCTTTATAAAGGAACTAACTAATATAGGCTTAGCTGGGACATCCTAAGAGACATCTTCGTCTGGGGATGTCCCTTGGCCTAGAAATTTTTCCTTTTAAATGTGTAACCGACTACCGATACTACGCCACTGTGGCAACCAAGTGGCAACCGTGACTCGTTGGTATCACCGTCGGCATCACCGTTTTCAGCTACAATTGTACATCATTTTAGCTGCGATTGTACATCGTCGTCGTTAGCTTTTGCCCCCTATTTTGTGTATTTATTCCACCTATTTCCATAGATTTAGAATCAAGTTGCTCGGTTAGTTCTATATATTACAAAAGCTTATAAAATATAATAGTTAGTAGAGATATAACAATAATTTAATTTCCTATTTAACTTAAAGATAGAAATTATCGCGACCGCCTGGAGCTAGTAAGAGGGCTTATTTAAAAATAAAAGTAGAAAATACCAATAATAAAACGGAAAGCTTGGGGGTTAACACGCTATAGTAATTTCATGTTCTGGGAGCGGAGCAAATCACGTCTACAACTAATTCTAATTTTTTAGATCGGCGTATAATATAAAAAGACCAGAACAAAAGTCACTTGGTAATCTTGCAGTTATATATCTCTAAGACCCCTATACGCCCTAGAGCAAACTAAGTTTAACTCTCTATAGAGCTGCCTAGGCTCGAGGTAGCCAAAATATCGTCTTCTAACTTATTACTACCATTAAAGTCCCTTAGCCACTTATAATTAAAAATATGGCTATCTATAGGTCGTCTTCCTTTAAATAAAGACTATGTAAAGACGTTTTGTGTTGCAATTCGTAAGACGTTTTCCGACATATGAGTGGCAGTAGCGTTTGCATTAACGCTATGAGATAGCGCTGGTGTTACTGGTCGCGAATTCGGCTTAGAACTGCATTCACAAATTCCGGGATCTTTAAGAGAAATCCCGCTTTTTAATCGCCAATTCCAATAGCTATAACTTAAGTTATAACGACAACCCGCATGGCACTAAGCTTTAATTGCGGTATTCTAAATTAGTATAGCCCTAAAAGGCGGCCAGGGGCTAAGAGGGGGGTGTGGATAACTCTTTATATTAGTCTTGGTGATATAAAGGAGACGTAGTTTATCCTAGCGATGTATTAGCTAATTCCCGTTATTATTAAGCGTAATATAAACTTCGTTATAAAGGTTTAAGTGGTCTATAAATAACTACGCTAACTATATCTAAACGGCCGCTTTAGGCGAAGTTAGTAGCAGATTATTAAGTAGTAATATTATCTTTAGTAGCAGCCTAGTAATTACCAACCCTAGCTATAAAGACCTAAGGTTTGGCCTGTGGATTGCCATTATCTTAATAAAAATGTCCTATACGTTGCCTTTATTAATTAAGGGAATAATTTCATTAGTAATCGGATGGAGCTACTTGCTAGCTATATTATAATCTACACCAGGCTCCTAAAATATCCTATATAGAGTAGAAGGTATCGTATAAGGTATATAGCTGAAAGCTATATAGTGCGGTAGATGCTCTTTATCGATAAGTGATTTAAGGTCCTTAGATCCTAAGGCATAACCTAAAGGCAGTGACGGCATATATAGATAAGGTAGCTTAATAGCAGATCCAAATCTATTCTGCCTAAGAAGAGTTAAAGCTATAACAAATGCGGTAATAAATTAATCCTTAAGATTATACCGCGTGGAGAAGTTATAGAGGTATTAAAAAGCTTTGTCTAAGGTTAGAGGTAATAAGGGTAAGCGTATTAATGGAGTTTTAGTATAGGAGCAATAAAGAGTTAGATTTTGGTTAAGGTGTATTAACTATAGGGGATAATATAAACGGTTGGAGCGCCTTATAACTGCCTTCCATCCATAACCCAGAGCGAGGAGTGCCGCCCACTAGCGTACCTCTGTATTATTAACATCTCCAATCGCGATATTAGTAGTGTCACTCTTAAACGGATAACCGTTGTCTGCTATTTTAGCTATGTCGTCTGTATATTACACTTTCCCCTCTAGCGACTTTTCCCGCAATTTAACAAGTTTAATAGATAAAATATATGCCCATCTAAAAACTAGCATAGTAAAGCAATTTGTTTTAATAGAGGTATTAGTAGCGGATCCTAAACCCCTTAAGTTATAAATAAAAGAATCCGTGAAAAGACAGGTTGCTGGACAAGGTATACTAATAATAATCCTTTAACTGGCTAAAGACTTTACTAGTAGCTCTAGATTATAGGTATCTAGGGTACTAATAGTCTATTACGATCCTCCTTTAAGGAATAATTGTCCGTTTTCCTTAGTCTTAAGAAGGTCCTGGTGCCTAGGTATCGCTAGAGTCTAGTATAAATTTTTTTGGAAACTATTAAGTAAAGTAAGAGATAAGGTTAGGGAGCAAGCTCTACTATATAGAGATTACCACTTATTTTAGCTCTTCTCTAAAACTTCTATAGAATATTAGGCGCTTAGATAAATAGAGTCCTGTCCTTCTATAGCGTTTTATATAGTCTAGCGTCTATTATTAGTTATTATAGGTATTAAAAGAATAGTTTACTTACTGCTCTATTTATTTAAAGATCTAAGATAAATAGATATTTTAAAAGTATTAGGAAGGATTATAGGAGTCTCTAAGAGCTGTAGGAAAGGGTAGTTACTACTACTTAAGGATATCCTAAGACGACGATATCCTATAGGATCCCCCCACTAAACCTAAAATAAAATAGTATGTGGCTGTTACAAATGTATCTAGTAATAATACCCTATAAACAATAACTAATTCTTAGATTTTCTTTTATAAAAGAATACCCAACTAGTGAAACCTAAAGGTAATTTTATATAAGCGGTCCCTAATTTATATATTATTAGCTTATTAATTGTTTTTTCAATTATCTTCCCTATAATTTTAATAAAGAATTATTATAATAGTAGCTAAGGTTGAGCAAAGGCCTTGCTTAGCCTTACGCTTACCTACACTAAATTCTTACCCTATCTATCCGTCCCTACTAGCTATATATATATATTTAAAGTATAGATCTAGTAATAGGCTAGGAATCAATATATAGAAAAACTAGCTTTACTAGGAATATATTATTTATAATTATAAAACCCTATACTTATATAATGGGACGCCCTCCTTTCCCTAGTTAGCGTGGCTGCGGTAGTAATTACTATGAATTTTACTTCTTCTCGGATGGTAACCGTCCAGGCGCGGACGGTCGGGGCGCCAGGCCCGAAACGGCCTAGTTTACACCGTCGTCGGCCGTGCAGATATGGCCTATGCGCGACCTCAAGAACATCAAAACCTCCACCACCAAAATGTAAACAATACTATCAACACCCTATATATATTAACACTATGGTAAGAAATAGGCTTTTAATAACGAGGACTTAATTCTACTAACTATATATCTAAACTAGCTAGCTAGTTTAAAGAAAAAAGCCCCCCCTTAGCCTAGGCCTCTACTTAATTTCATACCTCTATATATTAATAATAATAACGAATATAGACGCCTAAATCTTCTATATAACGTTAATCTAGGCGATGCATATAGTATATTTAAGCTATTCTTTACTAATAAGCTACTTAATAAACTAGTAAACTTTACTAAGCTATATATAGAGCTGTATTTAACACTAGAGGATAAATAGCTAGAGGGACGCCTATATATATAGAAGTTAATATATAAGCTAGAGCTTTATGCATACTTTATAGTACTAATCTATATAGGAATTTATATTAAACTAACTATTAAAGACTATTGGCGATAGAACTTTTGGCGTAGAACGATATATATATATATATCGCGAATATATTTTCTATACGAGATAGCAGCAGATTAACCGCTATTTCTACTATACTATACCTTAAAAAGATCGTAATAAGGCCTTCTATAGTACCTTTAAACGTATTTAGGACCTTAGTAAGTATATTTAAACTTACTATTATTAATATTATTACCCTAGAGTCTATCTTACTATTAATAAGATAACTAACCGGTTTACTAGCTAGGTATTTAAAATAGTTAATATTCTAATAAAGTTAATACTAGAAGGTTATAAGATATAGGTCCTAGTAAATTAAGGCTACCTTCTTAATTAATATCTTATACGGTCCTAAACTTAGTCTATATAGATAAATACCAATAATTTAGGTATAAAAAACCTTTAAGGGAGACGTAAGTAGTAATACAGCATANACCCATCTAAGTATTACGCCTATACTATATTAATAGGAGGAAAAATACTATTAGGTTAACTGCTCTAAGACTAATAGTCCCTAATAGCCTATCTTACCCTAT